>NW_025111011.1:1560000-1961326 GCF_015476425.1 Leptopilina heterotoma
TTCAAAAATTTTTTAAAACTCTCGTCAAAATTTCAATTATCTTCAGAAATAATTTAATTCTTCTCCGAAATTCAATTATTTTCAAAAATTTTAATAAAATTCCTGACAAAATTTCAATTATTTTTAAAAAAACTTCATGAATTCAATGAATTCTTCTTCGAAATTCAATTATTTAAAAAAATTTTTTTATAAAATCCTACGCAAACATTTAATTATTTTCATAACATAATAAAAATGTCACAGAAGTTCAATTATTTACAAATTTTTTATAAATTTCTTCGCAATAATTCAATTATATTTTTATAAATAATAAAATTTTTACAAGGGATTCATTTATTTTCGTACACAATAAAATTATTTTTAGGAATTTCAATTGTTTTTAAAACAATTTTAATTTTAAGAAACATTTAATTAATGGATAAATAATTTTTTTTTTATTTAAATAATTGAATTCTAATATAATTTTCTAATATAATTCAAGTAGCAACAATTAGCGCGATAATGCGCGCCGCTAACTTCTAACTGACTTTTTTTAAATAAAATTAGAAATTTTGAAAATAATAGAATTTAAAAATTTTCGAATTTCAATTTTTGTTGAAAACACTGAATTCAATTTTGGAGAAATTACAAATAATTGCAGAAATTCAATTATTTTCAAAAAAAAAAATTAAAATTCTTATAAAATGCAACTATGTTCAAAATTTGAAAAAAATTCGCGTAAATAAAAAAAAAAAAAAAATCCCAATTATCTTTATAAATAATAAAATTCTTCTCAAAAATTCAATTATTTTCATAAATGTCAAACAAATTCTTGTCCTACTTTCAATTATGTATTTAAAATTTTTTTTCTAATTTCAATGATTTTCAATATCTAATATTTTAATAAAATTTCCCAAAAAGAATTCAATTATTTAAAAGAAATTAAAAAAAAACAAAAGTATAAACACTTCAAAGTGAGGGACAGAAAAAGTGAATGAATGAAAGAATGAAAGAACATTCAAATTGTTATAGTTAATAATAAGGAAATAAAAAACAATCGATTAACTTACGATCAGAAAATTAAGAAAAAGACGGATGGAAAAACTCACCTGTAACAAAAAAAGAATATTATTTATAATATGAGAGTTTCTGATATAAAATTATAATTATATATTCTATATTATTACACTAAATTATATATTTATAATAAAAATAATTATAAAAAGTAAATAATAAGTTGAAATATTTGTTATTAAAATAAATAATCTTTTTTTTTCTTTGGGAATAAAAAAATATTTTTGTCTTTCGTTAGTGTTGAGAAGCCATCAAAAAGCTCATTTTTTTCGCAAAAATTCAAGGATCTGAAGTGTATATAACTCTTGACCCAGATCTTGACGTGATGACTCGAATTCACGTGCACGCGGAATATAACAAAACACGTTCGAATTATTTGACGATAAAATGTATTATAGAGACGCACAAACACACAGACCTTTTTTTTATTTTCATTTTCATTTTTAAAATGCGCATTCTTTCTTGTATTCACATCACGTTCATTAGAGAAAGAAAGTGACAATGACATTTGTCCACCGTTTCTGAAGTCGATTTTTTTATGAAATAAAAAAATTTAAATAAAAATTATCATTATTAAAAATGATAACAAAGAAAAATTTAAGTTTGTCAAAAAAATCTATATTATAAAGAAAAAAAAAACATTAATATTATATTAAATAATATAGAAAGAAATTTTTTATAAATAAATGTATATTAAACCATCATTTAGGTTAAATTTGATTTTGAAAAAATCGTAACAGTCTTGAAAAATATTTCCATTAAAAATCTAGAGAAAATAGTATAAAAAATTGATTGAATAAATTTTTCAAAACAACTAAATAAGTAGAATGATAAAGAAAGAAATAATAAAAAAAAAGTAAATATAAAAAAAGCCAAAGGAAAAATTTCTGTCAGTCATCGGAGAATCCTAACGAGAGTCTATATCGTATTGAACGCGACTTCCTCTTGTGATTTCTGCAGTAGAATATTAAGGCCGGTGTTCATCCGACCGCAAATGGAGCATGCAAGTAATAAACTACCAGGAACCCTTTAGTCATTTGATATTGAGTGGATTTTTTATTCATTAAAAAGGCAACACACTTATTTTTATTATCGGAGAAAAGGGCTTTTTAGAAAATAAAAAAAAAAAAAAAAAAGTATATTAAAAACGAAAAAAAATATTAACAAATTATTTTCTATGTAAAATTAACAAAAACTACTTTCTATATTTTACCTATTAATTTAATAAAATAAACTCGGACGTAAAAGTTTTTTCAATACTTTCTATATAAAATTAATAAATTAATAAATTATTAAATATTAACAAAATATTTTCTGTAGAATAAAGAAATTATTTCCTGTTTTATTATAAAATCTAAGTAATTTGTATCACCTAATAAAATAGTAAAAATTAAATGTGAACAGTCTTTAATATAAATAATTATTTATTTATTATTTCAATAAATTTTAATTGTTTACTTTATTTAGGTATTTAGGTATTATGCAAATCAACGGAAATTAAAATTATTAAGAAAGTTTTTTCTTTTATTTTTAATAAAAGTCCTAGCAAAAATATTCCATAATTAACATGAATCTCAACTATACTATAACAAGTATTCTCTTTTATTATCATAATCTATTTCTATCATTCCCAATTGTACTTTAACCCCACAGTATATATTCAAGCATTATTAATATAAGTATCGCTTTGCTTCTACAATATATTTCTTGCAAAAAAAAATTTACGTCTTAACATTTTTTATTAAAATATATTCACTCGTAGTTATCAATTGAATCAGTATTTTATTAAATACTATATTTTATATAGTAAACGAATATAGCAAATTGAGTAAAAAAAAAAAACTAAATATAATAAAGCTGGAAAAAACTAAAAAAAAAAACTAAAGAAAAGCAATAAGTCGGTGACTAATTCAAATTACCTAGTAAATATTTTTATTAATTATTATTTTTTAATTACAAAATTTTACTTTTTTCTACGAATTTATTAGTAAAATTTACTAATGAAAATGACGAACAATTAGCATAAGTTTTCTAATTGCTGGCAGTATTTTACCAATTTAGATTTAGAGACTACTTTCAACATTTGGAATTGAATTGAATTTAAATTTTTTTTTTTCATTACTAATTTGAACTTAGTAAATTTAGAGAATGGAAAAAAGGAGAAAAAAATGAAGTGCCACAAAGTGGGATATTTTTAATTTCGACATAATCTTCGACTAAGTGCGAAGAGATTTTTAGTCTACCCCAATGAATACGTAAACGTGCCAATGAACAGAGAACATAGGGAGTAAAGTGGAAGGTGTAGGATAAAGGAAGAAGTGAAAGAGGGAAGGTAGTTTTCAGACGGAGGGACCCAAGTAGAAATGTCCGGAGTTAGGACGGAGTTAAACACCGGCATGGTACTGACTCAGTACTGACCGTCGGTACTGACTTTCGGAACCCGATCAGTACTGGGAGTATACTGACTCAAAAACCGAATCAGTAATACGTCGGAGTTAAAAAAGTATTAAAATCAGTACTGGCAGAAAACTGGCATAATACCAAATCAGTACTGCGAAGGAGTTAAAAAACAAACAAGATTTGTTATAATGGCATTAAACCGGTCACTATTAATAACAACATCGTTTGATTTATTAACTATTAAAATATTTTCCAAGATTTTTAAAAACAATATTCATCAACAATAACATCAAACACATAATTAATATATTATTCATTATTAATTAATAGGTATATCATAATAATAATAAATTATTATTTACTAATTATTTTTACTATTATGTATCATTAATAATAACATTTTTTATTTTTTAAAAATGTATAAATATATATTTTTTATTATTATTTTAATAAATAATTAAATTATAAATAATAAATAATTAAATAATTTAAAAATAATAAATAAATAATTAATAAATAATTAAAATAATAATTTTTATCATATTTTTATGCTATACCTATTAATTAATATATAACGTCTTGTTAAAATGTATATAAATATATAAAACATATTTATAATAATTTTTCTTTAAATAAATATAATATACAGCGAATTTATTATTATAGCACTGTATATATCCTTTCCATAATTCAAAAGGAAGTTTAAGTAAAATCACTTCCAAGCTTGCGTGGCTGTGCGGTTAGTGTATTCGACTTGCGTCCTCGAGGTCTAGGGTTCCGATCCCCCGTGCGTGCGATATTTTTCCGTCTTAGTCCTAAGTGTTTAGTTTATAATTCTCAACAGTGTTACATAAAATATAAATTTAAATATTTATAAACAATAATAATAATAATAATTTAGTAATTAATTTAAATAAATAAGATTGTATAAATTAATGAAAAAAAAAGAAATTTTTTTTTAAAAACTCCCTTTTCTTTAATAATCAAATAACAATTAATATAAGCTTCTAAAGGTAAATTTTGTTTTAGAGAACGCGTTACAGCATTTTCCAAATTTACTAAATTTTACCTGCGAATCAGTAATTAGGCGGTGTTCTGCCAGTGATATTTTAATACTGACTTAGTACTGACTGCCGGTAAAAAATCAGTACTGGACAGCGTTACCAGCCAGGGATTTCCCAGTACTGGAGTCAGTACTGCTATACTGGCAGTCAGGACTGGGTCAGTACTATGCCAGTATTACATTTCTACTTGGGGAGCATTGCGAGTGCATGCGCCGACAGAAGCACAGAGAGAGAGAAAGAGAAGGAAAGAGAAATAGAGGAAGAGAGAAAAATAGTAAAGGAGCGAGAAAAAATGAAGGAAAAAGAGTAAAGGAGAGAGAAAGGGAGAAAAAAAGAAAAAGAGGGCAAGAGTGAAAAAGAGAGAAATAGAGAAAAATACAGAAGGAGGAAAATATAGAGAATGAGAGAAAAATACAGAAAGAGTGAAAAATAAAAAAAGAGAGAAAAAGAAAGAAAGAGTGAAAAATAAAGAAAGAGAGAAAAATACAGAAAAAGTGAAAAATAAAAAAAGAGAGAAAAATACAGAAAGAGTGCAAAATAGAGAAAGAGTAAAATAAAGAAAAAATTAAAAAAGAGAGAAAAATACAGAAAGATTGAAAAATAGAGAAAGAGCAGGGCTCAGATCGACTTTAAGACCCAAAAAGTCGCTTTAGTCGCATGAAATTTTAGAAAAAACGACAAAAAAGAGGCATGAAATTAAAAAAATTGTAAAAAAATGTCAAAATCTTAATGGGGTTTATTAGAATTGAGTGTAGAATGTAACAAAATATTTTTATGAAAATTACTTTATTTGTAGTTTTTTTTATTTGCAAATGAGACACAAAAATAATTATTTCTTTTGTTTTTTTTAAACATTTTTGTCAATATATAAGTAAAAATACTACATTTGAGCGAATAACTGACGATAGAACATATTTTTTTTTATATTTACGATGAGACACAAAAATAATTTTTAATCGTAATAATTAATTTTGTAACGCAAAAAAATATTTAAATGAATCGAATAATCGGTTTGATTATTATTTATTTAAAAATTTACTTTTTTCTTTATTATTTTTTAATTATTATAAAACATGAAGATATCGATTGCTCCGAGTCGAAGACTCGGAGTGATCGATTTCTTCATGTTTTATAACAATTTTTTATAAGTTTGTTGAATTTTAAAAAGGTTTGAATTCGAATCTTTTAAAGAATTTTAATTTCTATGGGAAAATAATAATAATTAAATATTTATTTAAAAAAGAAGTTATTGATGTTTTCGAATAATTTAAAGGAAATTCGTAAATAAATTTAGCAGAACATTTTTTTGAGTAAATTTTTTTCCTTTATTTTCTAAAAATTTAAAAAGTTTCAATTTCATTTTCAATTAAAATTTGTAATTGACAAATAGAATTTTTAAACATTTTTTTCCCTTCATTTTTAGGAAACTGAATTTTATTAAAACAATAATTGTAATTAAGAAATAGAAATGGTGCAAATATTATTTCCTTATGAAAATTGAGAATTTTCTAGAAAAATATTAAGAAACGGGAATATGTAATGTTTCTTTTCGAAAAATTTTAAATATTTCAAATATTATTTTATTATAAATCATGAAAAAATACTTGCATATTTTTGATTTATCAAACAATATTTTTTAACGAAAAATAAAAGTATACACAAAAACTAACTTCTAAGTATGGACAGACAGAATTAATGAAATATGAAGATTATTATTTAGTAGATAATAATAAATAGTTTATAAATAAAAAAATTTTCTGCTATTTAAAATTTAAGTCAAAAAGTAATTGAAAAGTGTGAAAAAAGTCGATTAGTCGCAGTTTACTTAAAAAAAATTTGGAAAAAGTCGATTAGTCGCATTTCTTTAAAGAAAAGTTGAAAAAGTCGCACAATCCGAGCCCTGAAGGAGAGAAAAATACAGAAAAAGTGAAAAATAAAAAAAAGAGAGAAAAATACAGAAAGAATGAAAAATAGAGAAAGAGAGAAAAATACAGAAGTACTGAAAAATAGAGAGAAATCCAGAAAGAGTGAAAAATAGAGAAAGAGAGAAAAATACAGAAAGATAAAAAAATCCAGAAAGAGTGAAAAATAGAGAAAGTGAGAAAAATACAGAAAGAGAGAAAAATAGAGAAAGAGAAAAAATATACAGAAAGTGTGAAAAATAGAGAAAGAGAGGAAAATGGAGAAAGACTGAAAAATAGAGAAAGAGAGAAAAATACAGAAAGAGAGAAAAATTCAGAAAGAGAGAAAAATTCAGAAAGAGTGAAAAATAGAGAAAGAGAGGAGAAAATGGAGAAAGACGGAAAAATAGAGAAAGAGAGAAAAACACAGAAGGAGAGTATAAAGGAGAGACAAAATACAAAAAGGGAGAAGGAGAGTAAAAGAGAGAATGAGAGAATGAGAGAGAGTTAAAGATAGATGAGAGAAGAAGACGAGAGGGGGGGAGGCTGTCGGTGCAGTGCAGGGAGGGTGTCTGAGGGTAGTGGGAATGGAGGAGGGTCTAGGAGGGTTAGGTGTGGTATCGGTCATTACCTTCGTCGAGTAACTGGGTCAGTCGTCACACAGAGCTTCGGTTGGCTCGCTGGCCACACGATTCGCGCTCGACTCGACTCAACTCGAGTTTATATCCGCAAACGTTTCATACGATGCTCCAAAGATATATCAGTCGATACACATACACACACGCAATTCGATTCACCTATAAAATTATATCACTGTCTATTCACCAATTTCCCACCAGACACAAGTCACTAACTCTCAACTTAATTTCCACCAAAAGCAACCATCTGCAATTCAACAAATAAATGTTGTTTATATAAATAATTATGTTCAAAAATCCTTATTCATTTCAACAATTTCTCAAAATGAAAATAAATTATAATTTTTTAGTTAAAACATTCGTTCCTTTGAATCTCTCTCTTTTATGTTAATAATTATTATTAAAAATAAAAAAATCTTTTCTCTAATAATTATTAATATTTAATTATTATTATATTTCAATCTCTCAGCCAAATTAATAATTATTCCTAATTATTATTATTATTCTTATAATAATTATTATATTAATTTCTCTCTCTCTCTCTTTTATATTGTTATATATTATTAATACTGTGTATCATAAATTACATTATATTTATTCAATTATTTATTTGAGTATTAATGTTGAAATTAATAATTAATTAATAATTATTAGTTGGAACTATTTATTAATAATTAACAATTTTTCTACAGGCAAATCAAATAAAAAACGAATCGAAATTATACTAATTTTACTAATAAATTAGTAAAAAGTGCCTAAAATTATTTATTAATAAAATTTACTAATTCAAAAGCAGAAATTTTATTAAAAAATTAGAAAAAATTAATATTTATTAGTAAAAGTGACTATTTATTAGTAAAATTTACTGATTCAAAAGCAAAAATTTGACTAATAACTTAATAAAAATTACTCTTAATCAATCAAATTCACTACTCTCTAAATTTGAATTAGTAAAAATATTTATTAATATGAATTACTAGTGGCTGCCTTTTGCTTTTAAATTAGTAAACTTTACTAATAAATTAATAGAAATTATTATTTATGAGTAAAATGAACTAAATTCAAAAGGAACAATTTTACAAATAAATTAGTAAAAATTAATATTTATTAGTAAAACTGACTAATTAAAAAACAAAAAATTTTACTAATTACTTAATAGAAATGACTATTTATTAGTACAATTTACTAATTCAAAAGCAAAAAATCAGTCACTAATTCAAATTTACAATTAATTATTAATTAATTTTTACTAAAAATTTTTTTTTACTAAAAAATTTTAGTTTTATAAAAAAATTTTTTACTGAAAAATCAGTCACTTATTTAAATTTACAATTTTCAATTAATTTCTACTAATTCAAATTTAGAGAGTAAATTAAAAGCAAGAAAACAGTCACTAATTCAAATTAGTAAACATTTTTATTTTTTACTAATTTAAATTAAGAAGGTTATTGATTAGTAATAGAATGACTAAAAAACAGTAAAATTTAACGATTTTTTTTTACTTAAAAAATTTTTTTTTAATATTAATAATTGTTATCTAGTTTTTATAATAATTAGTAATTTATTGTTACTATCCAAATTTAGAGAGAAGAAGAAATTCTATTTTTCATTTGAATGAAGAATTTTAACAAGCACCAGGAAAATTGTCCTCTCTCCTAAATAATAGTCCTCGTTAAATTATTTGATTTTTTATGTAAATTTTGAATTTCACTATTTTAAATAAAATTATTTTTAATAAATTAAAAAAAAAAATTATTATAAATTATCAGAGAGTGTAAATTGAAGAAAAAAGAATTGAAGACTGAAATAAATAAATAAAAAATTTAAGAAAAAAATAAAAATAAATTGCACAGAAAGAAAAAACAGAAATTGTAGAAAAAGTACAAAAATTTAGAAAGAGAAAAAAAAATTGTTTTTAAGGAATTAAATTTCTTCTACAAATTTGAAAGAGAGAGAGAGAGAGATAGAGAGAAAGAAGGAGGGAGAAAAAGTGAGATGATTTCAAGTGGTTACGGACAGTAGCAGTGAGACGCTGTTGCACAGAATTAAGTAGTTAAAGTCGGCAGGACAAGGCGGGCCAAATATAAGTAGATTCAGACAGTAACAGTGAGACAAAAGTAGTGTCAGAATCAAATACAATATTAAACTCCCCAGAAGACGCTTTTTCAAAACCAATTAATTAATAATCACAAAAAAGAAAAATTCCCGAAAATGTCAGACAAATTCGTCCTTGCCTTTTCTTGGTATATTATCCATAAAAATTTTTAAATGAAAGAGAATAAAAAATAAATTTTTCACGAAAAAAATATTTCATCTGTAGCATTTTTAAAATTTTCTCCACAAGAACGAAAGTTTTAACTAAAACCAAAAATTTCGCTAATATAATAAAATTTATAGTTATTCGAGATAAAATATTTTTTTTCCAATTTTTATCTCATTTTCCCTTCATTCTCCATTAAAACCTTATATTGCTGAGAGAAAAATCATAGATATAACGCAAAAAAAAAAAAACTTAATTCATATATTCTCTCTCTAATTCAATATATATACGATTCTCATGGACACAAGAAACCCTGAATAATTTACTTTGAAACATTAATCTGCGCAGACGTTTGAAAATGACGACCTTGTACTGCTTGGCCACTGTATATATACATGTATATAGAGTGTCGATGCGCATATCGCCGTATGATGCGATTGGCTCGGCGCATACGCGTAATTTTCGATTAAAGCCCGCGACCTATCTCAACCTTCTCGTTATTTCGAGCGCGCATCGAGGTCCATTGAAGTCGAAGGTCTCTATTTTGCCTTCAATATATATACACCTCCTCTTTCCTCTTATCTATCTTTCCCCCCTTATCAACAACTATTTACCCACCCTCGCTTATTATCTGTCTCTACCCCAATTATATTTACGCTTAACTCGCTAATAATTAAACTCTAATTATATTTGCATTAATATTAAATGAATTTAGTTTAATTATTGTATTTATGAAAATTAACTGATATTCATTCTCTATAATTATATTAACTATATTATTATATTATATTAACTATATTTTCTCCCCTTATCTAACTTTACCCACCTTCGATTTATGTATCTTTATCCCCCCCCCCCCCCAGTAATAAATTTAATAATTTCAATAAAAAAATAAATAAACCCCCCAATTTAATAATTTGGGGACAATAATTAGTAAATTAATTAAACCCCACAGTAAATTAAATCTCCCCCAGATAATTAATTATATTAAATAAATTATTAAGTTTAATCATTGTGGTTATTAAATTAGGTATATATATGTAAAAAACGGAAAATCTAAATGAAGAAAAAGAAAAAAGGAAAAAACAGATGAAGAAAAAGAGGAAAAAGAAAAAAAGATGAAAAAATTGGATGTAAGAGAAAAGAACTTTCTTTTCTCTTACATCCAATTTTTTTATTTTTTCAATTTTTTCAAATAAAGAAAAAAGTGGAAATAGAGAAGAAAAAGGAAAAAGAAGAAACAGAAGAGTAGATAAAGTAGAGAAAAAAAAAGAAAATATATTTTTGTATTTTTTAAGAAGATAAAGAAGAAAAAAGAAAGAAATTAAGAAAAAATTAATAAGAGGAAGAAAAATAAACAAAAAAAAGAAGGAAAAGTAGAAGAAAAAAGTAAAAGTAAACGATGAAGGAACAAGAAAAAAAGAAGATAAAGAAGAAAGAAAGGAAACTGAAAAAGGAAAAAAGAGTAATAGAAGAAAAGTAAAAAGGGAAAAAGCAAATAAAGAAGAAGAAAAACAAACAAAAAATGAAGTACAAGAAGAAAAAGTTGAAGAACAATACATTTAAAGAGAAAGTAGAAAAATAAGACGAAACAAGGAAAAGTGAATAAAGAAAAAAAGAAAAGAGAAGCAGAAAATAAATAAGAAAAAGATAAAATTGTTGATGAAAAATAAGAAAATGTTAAAAAAGTAGATGAGAAGGAAGAGTTGAAAAATATAAAGAAAAAAAAGAAAAGGTAGATGCAAAGAAAAGCAAAAAGTATATAAAAAAAGAAGAAAAAAGGAAAAGTAGACAATGAAAGAAAAGAGGCAGAAATAACAGGGAAGTAGATAAACAAGAATAGTTTATAAATAGTAGATTTATAATGAAAAAAGAAAAAAGTAGATAAAGAATAAGGAAAAGAAATTGAAGAAAGAAAAATGAAGAGCAGAAAAAGTAAAACACAAAAAATGAAGAACAAGTAGAAGAAAAAAAATGTTTTTGAAGAAAAAGTAGAAAAGTAAGAAAAAAAGGGAAATCAGATGAATAGAAAATCAAGACGAAGAAGGAAAAGTAATTGAAGAAGAAAGAAATGAAAATAGAAAAAAAAAGAAATAGAAAAAAAGAAAGAAAAAAAGAAAATAGTACTCTGAAGAGAGTAGAAAAATAAGAAGAAAAAAGGAAAATTAAATATAGAAAGAGAAAAAGAATATAATAAAGAAAATAGTAGAGTATATAAGAAGAGTAGAAAAATAACAAGGAAAAAGAATAAATAAATAGAGAAAAAGAAAAATAAGAAAAAAGTATAAGAAACTGGACAAAAAGAAAAAATAAGAAAGAAGAAAATGAGATGAAAAAATTATATAAAAGATAAAAAAAATTAAAGAAAATTAGATGAAAAAAAATAACAAGAATAAAATAAATGAAAAAGAAATAGATAAAAAGAAAGTGTAAATAAAGAAAAATGTGGGAATAGAGAAAAAACAGGAAAAAGAAGAATAAATAGAAAAAGTAGATTGAAGAAGAGAAAAAAAAGAATATATATTTTTGTATTTTTTAAGAAGATAAAGAAGAAAAAAGAAAGAAATTAAATGAAGTATATGAAAAGGCAGAAAAAGAAAATAATTAAAAAAAAATTATTAAGAAGAAGAAAAATAAACAAAAAAGCAGGAAAAGTAGAAGAAAGAAAAGAAAATATAAAAAAGAGAAGAGAATTAACAAGTGATAAAATCATTATTTTATAAACATAATTGAATTCCATAAAAGAAATTTTGATATTTATGAAAATAATTGAATTATTGCTAAGGAATTTGTAAAAAAATTTGTGTAAATAATTGAATTCATGTGAAATTTTTATTGTTTATGAAAATAATTAAATGTTTGCATAGAATTTTATTAAAATTTTTTTTAAATAATTGAATTCTTTTTGGAAAATTTTATTTAAATAGTATAGATATTGAAAATAAATTGAAATTAGAAAAGTTTTCGTAAATAATTGAATTCTTCGCCGAAATTCAATTATTTCTAAAGAATTAGGATTTTGACGAGAATTTTTTTTAATTTTAAACATAATTGAATTTATTTTTCAAATAATTGAATTTATGCAATTATTTGTAATTTCTCCAAAAATTAAATGTTTTTTAGTTTTTTCCCCAGGTGTTTTCAACAAAAATTTGAATTAATAATTTTTAAATTCTATTATTTTTAAAATTACTATTTTTTTTAAAAAAGTAAGTAAGAAGTTAGTTAGAATTGTTGCTAGTAACAATAAAAAAGGATAAATAAATGGAGAAAAAGAAAAATAAGAAAAAAAGTTAGAGAAAATGGACAAAAAAATGGAAAAAATAAGAAAGAAGAAAATAAGATATAAAAAAAATGAAAGAAAATCAAATGAAAAAAAGAGAATAACAAAAATAAAATATATCTGATGAAGTAAAAAAGGAAAAATGAAAAATCATATGAAAAAGAAGAAGACAGGAGAATGACCCCAAAAAAGGGGGTGGAGGTTAGAAGAAGAAAAGAATCCAGAATAGCATATTTTCACACACACACATAGTGCAGAAGAATGATGAAAGAATGAAATGAAAATGGTGGAAGGGTGAGGGAAGAGAGTGAGTGAGAGAGAGGGGGGAGATGATGCATCTGGTTATGCAACGATCAACGAAGGACAGGGGCCAGTGTTCAGCCGGCGGTGGCAATTACCCTCACATCAGGAAGAGGAGGAGAAACCATCCATAAGTGAGACAGGCAGAAGAAGGGGGGGGGGGGAAGAAATGGAAATACTAACGGAATAGGAGGGGCAAACGAGGTCTAATTTCAAACGGCACTAACATTTCGCTCTGCGAACTGCAAGCATAATAATCGCGTGAGCAACACTGTACACTCTCTCTCTCTCACTCACTCATTCTTGTCTTGCAATCGATGCCTTACTTTGAATCTGATTTTACGAGAAGACAACTTGTGTTATAATTTATAGTAGTCGTATTTTAAGCCCGCAAAGTATTTTCAAAGTATACTAGTAGACATATTTTGAAAATGGTGGGAGAAACTGGGTCAACGAGGTCCTTTCCTATATATATATATATATATATATATATATATATATATATATATATATATATATATATATATATATATATATATATATATATATATATATATATATATATATATATATATATATATATATATATATATATATATATATATATATATATATATGTATGTGCTTTCGTAAAATAAAGTCTGTAATTCTTGTAAATTACTCTCTGATGATGATTCATTAAAAAATCATTAACACGGTTCATATTCAAATGATGAATTTTAACTAGGAGGGGATGAAGTGGTTCTGTAAGTATCACATACCAAAAGTTTTTAATAGTACGATTACCGTTGAAATGGTATCATTACGGAATTATACTTCCGGTACCATTTTAAAATTTGTGGTTGAAAAAGTAAAAACTCCTCCATCCTCGTATCAAGTACTAGAAGGAATTAAATTGGTACCACAAAAGATCAAATTGGTACCAGATGGAATCAAATTGGTACCAAAAGAATCAAATTGGCAACAAAAGTATCAAAATGGAACCAAAAGAATCAAATTGTCAACAAAAGTATCCAAATGGTACCAAAAGAATCAAATTGGCAACAAAAGTATTAAAATGGTACCAAAAGAATAAAATTGACAACAAAAGTATCCAAATGGTACCAAAAGAATCAAATTGGCAACAAAAGTATCCAAATGGTACCAAAAGAATAAAATTGACAACAAAAGTATCCAAATGGTACCAAAAGAATAAAATTGACAACAAAAGTATCCAAATAGTACCAAAAAAATCAAATTGGCAACAAAAGTATCAAAATGGTACCAAAAGAATCAAGTTGTCAACAAAAGTATCCAAATGGTACCAAAAGAATCAAATTGGCAACAAAAGTATCAAAATGATACCAAAAGAATCCAATTGTCAAAAAATGTATCCAAATGGTACCAAAAGAATAAAATTGACAACAAAAGTATCCAAATGGTACCAAAAGAATAAAATTGGCAACAAAAATATCAAAATGGTACCGAAAGTATAAAATCGATACCAGAAAATATAAAATGTGTACCAGAAGGTATTAAATTGTCAACGAAACAGTCAAATTGTTAACAAAAGTATCAAAATTGTACCAGAATGTATCAAATTGGTACCGAAAGTATTTGATTAGTACCATAAAATAGATGAATAACAAAATTTTTAAAAATGGCACCAAAAGCATTTATTTGCTACGAAGAACTATTGAGTTTTTACAAAAAAGTATTAAATTTATTCCAAACTACAAAATGGTTCCAAAAGTATTTAATTGGTACTAAAAAGTATCAAATTGGTAACAAAAAGGGTCAAAATGGCACCGAAGCTATTAAATTCGAATCAGAATGTCTAAATTCTCCAAAAGAATATTAACATGGTACCAAAAGAATAACAGATTGGTACAAAAATTCTCAAATCTCTTCCAACAGTATGTTTTGTAGAAAAAATTATCAAATTGGTACAAAAAGAATATCTGAGTAGTACCAAAAAAGTACTAAATTAGTATCAAGAGTTTTACATTAACACTAGAGAAACATTAAATCAATGACAATACAAGAAAAAATAGCAAAAAAAAAAGAAAGCAAAAATATCCAATTGGTACAAGAAAGAGTCGAAATAATTATTATAGTAGCTAAAATTGAAAGAATATTCAAGTGGATTTAGAAAGAATCGAATGGATAACAAAAAGTACGAAATCGATAGGTACAAAAAACAATCAAATACCAAAAAGTAAAGTGTTTCAAAAAATTATAAAATTGGTAATAAAAAGGATATAAATAGTACTCAAAGTATTAAATTGGTGCGAGAATGTATCAAATACCCAAAGAATATCAAAATTGTAGCAAAAAATATCAAGATGATATCAAAAGTATCAAATTTGTACTAAACGAATATCAAAATGGTAACAAAATTATGAAATTCGTACTAAAATAATATCAAAATGGTACCAAAAGTATCAAATTCATATCAAACGAATATCAAAATGGTACCAAAAGTATTAATTTTATACTAAACGAATATCAAAATGGTACCAAAATTATCAAATTCGTTCTAAAAGAATATCAAAATGGTACAAAAATTATAAAATTCGTTTTAATAGAATATCAAAATGGTACCAAAAGTATCAAATTCATACCAAACAAATATCAAAATTGTACCAAAAGTATCAAAAAGTATCAGATTTGTACTAAACGAATATCAAAATGGTACCAAAAGTATCAAATTCGTAGAAAACCAATATTAAAATTGTTCCAAAAGTATTAATTTTGTACTTATCAGATATCAAAGTGGTACCAAAATTATGAAATTCGTTCTAAAAGAATATCAAAATGGTACCAAATGTATCAAAAAGTATCAGATTTGTACTAAACGAATATCAAAATGTTACCAAAAGTATCAAATTCATACCAAACGAATATCAAAATGGTACCTAAAGTATTAATTTTGTAATTATCAAATATTAAAGTTGTACCAAAAGTATTAACTTGTACTTAACGAATATCAAAATGGTACCAAAAGTATTAAGTTTG
Source organism: Leptopilina heterotoma (assembly GCF_015476425.1). Taxonomy (NCBI): domain Eukaryota; kingdom Metazoa; phylum Arthropoda; class Insecta; order Hymenoptera; family Figitidae; genus Leptopilina; species Leptopilina heterotoma. The sequence continues at coordinate 1,575,897 of NW_025111011.1, forward strand.
TACTTATCAAATATCAAAGTGGTACCAAAAGTATTAATTTTATACTAAACGAATATCAAAATGGTACCAAAATTATGAAATTCGTTCTAAAAGAATATCAAAATGGTACCAAAAGTATCAAATTCATACCAAACAAATATCAAAATGGTACCAAAATTATCAAATTTGTACCAAACGAATATCAAAATGGCAACAAATTTATTAAATTAGTCCCTAAATTACGATACTACAAAAATTATCAATTTGGTACCAAAAGAATATTTAAGTGGTACTATAAAATATTAATTTAAGACTAGAGGAATATCAAGTTGGTACTAGAAAATAGTAAATTAATATCAAAAGCATCAAATTGGCATAGCAAGAATATCAAAATATTACCGAAAGTATTCTATTTATGCTGGAAAGTATCAAATTGGTACCGAAAGTATTAAATTGTCGATAAAAAATATCAAATTGCTAGCAAAAAATTTCAAATTGGTACCGAAACTAGTTCATTTGTACCAAAAGTATAAAAATGGTACCAAAAGAAAATATTAAATTGGTATCAGAAAGTATCAAATTGGTACCAAGTAAATACCAAAGTGGTACCAAAAATGTCTCAAATTAATTCCAAGAGAACGACATAGACATAAAAAATCTCTGGTTGATACAAAAAGAAATCTGTTAAAGTGGTACCAAGAGTACAATTAAGAACCAAGTTGATATTTTTTGGTCCTCATTAACCACCGAATTGATACTGTTACCAAGTCAACTATCAAATTGGTACTTTTTTGGTACCAAGTCAACTATCAAATTGATACTCTTTGGTACCAAGTCAACTATCAAATTCATACCTTTTGGTACCAAGTCAACTTCATTGGTAGTTAGAAAAATTAATTCTAATGGTAATTGGTACCAGCAATCAAATCATTACAAAAAGGTACCATACCCATTGGTACCAAAAGTAAAAAATAAAACTACGATACTTTTGTTACCAATATTTCCAATAATCCAATTTTTCTTCATAAGAAAAAAGAAAACTACATTTCGCCATAATAGAATCTTCGCACTCTTTGTAAATCTGAAAAGTGGTAATTATCGGAACAATTAGTAATCAGGAAAACAACCATAAAAATATAGTCACCCCAATGCCAGTATTATTGCCTTGCGGGTCGGCGTCGAAATTGCGAACGCTTGACGATTAACGGTTGACACGGTGCATATCGGTGGACGTATTATATGCCGGTGGAAAGAGAAGGTGGGGTGGGGGGAGAGGAGGCATTCTAGGGCAAAGGTTGAGGAACGCTGTGTCCCGCAAAGCTTCAACCCTTCCCCTTTTCAACAAAAGCTTCTTTTCACCCTCACTGCTATACTCTTCACCCTTTTCCTCCTGCCTCCCTCTCCCTCAATTTGCTGCTGCTGCGTTATGTACCTCCCCCCCTTCTCAACGTTATATCCGTCAGCAGTCCTCTTATACATACACTCACACACACACACACACACACATTTGACTTGCTTTGCGCCTGACCTACCCTGATCTTCTGTTTCACCTCTTTTTCTAAACTATGCCTCCTTCCCCCTCCACCCTCTTAACAATCAACAACAATCTTCGCGTCTTTATTTCTTTTTTTTTCAATGTTGCTTATGCATTTCAAAACGATTATTTTTTTCTGTAGAAAATTTAAAAAAAAACATATTTTCTTTTTTCTATATAGACATGGCTCGAAGCAGTGAAAGTATTTAAAAATACGGACTTTACGGACCAAAAATTAAAAATTACGGACCATTTACGAACCAACTGACAAAAATAGAATCAGTCCGAAACAAATAAAAGAACATTTTACTTAAAACTAGAAATTCAATTTTTCATAGTTCTAAAAAACATGAAGAAATCGATAACTCCGAGTCTTCGACTCGAAGTCATCGATTTTTTCATGTTTTATAATAATTAATAATAATTATTAATAAAAATAATTTATAATAATTAAAATCAATTCAATTATTATTTTTAAGAATTTTTATATTTAAAATTCTTCTTTATATCGATAATTTTTAATAAATTTCAAAAAAGTTCTTTAACAATTTCCAAATTCATTTCTTTACAATATTCAATATTACGAAATTTCAATTATTCGTAAATTCTTTAATTAAATAAATATTAGAAAATAGAAACTAAAAATAATATTAAAAAAAATCATTTAAACTTTTTCAAAAAAATTAATTACAAAATTCAATTATTTTTTAAAATTCACTCTATTGCATTTAATATTCAATTATTATCTAAAATTTTAACTGAAATTCATTTTTATGAAATGAAAATCAATTTTTATTAGAAAATTCTACTAGAATTCAATTATTTAAATACAAATTTAAATGTAAAAATGCAAATAAATAATTTATTGAATAAATTGAACGTTTCTTAAAATTCAATTCGCATAAAAAATCGTTATCAACAAATTTTCAAATAATTATTCAATTCTATCAAGGAATTTTAATAAAATTTTTAAGAATAATTACATTTTTCAAGAAATTCGATTAAAATTATATTAAAAATAAATAAAATAATTGAAATTCTGCATTGAATTTTACTATTTATGAAAATAATTGAATTATTGCGAAGAATTTTATTAAAATTTTCAAAAATAATTAAATTCTTGTAAAAAAAACTAACAGGAATTCAATTATTTAAAAAAATTTTGAATAAAATTCTTGGCATAAATTAAAAATAAGAGAATAGCAGATCTTCAATTACTTTCAGAAATTTTAATAAAATTTTTCTCAAGAATTTAAATATTTTCGTAAAATAATAAAAATCTTTGCAGAGATTCAATTATTTTCAAAAGTCTTAATAAAATTCTTCGCAAGAATTCAATTATTTTCAAAAATATCAGAATTTTAGCAGAAATTCAAACATTTTAAAAAGTTTTGATAAAACTTTTTTTGGTAGAAATTCAATTATTTTTAAGACAATTTAAAAAAAATGTCTCAATAAAATTCAATTATTTTTAAAATTTTAATGAAATTCTTCGAAAGAATTCAATTATTATAATGTAAGATTTTAACTGAAATCTATTTTTAAACAATGTTTATGAGAGAATTCTACCAGAATTCAATTATTTAAATACAAATAAAATGCAAATAAATAATTTATTGAATAATTGAATGTTTCTTGAAATTCAATTTCTATTAAAAATTTTATCAACAAATTTTTAAATAATTAAATTCTTTGAACGAATTTTAATAAAATTTTTAAGAATTTTTTCGAGGAATTCGATTAAAATTCTATTGGAAATAAATTGAATTCTCCTAAAAAGAATTTTATTACTTTTGAAAATAATTGAGTTTTTTTTTGGAAATGTTATTAAAATAGTAGAATATTGAAAATCATTGAATTAAGAGAAATTTTTGAAAATAATTAACATTTTGCCATGAATTTTATTAAAATTTTTGAAAATAGTTGAATTTTTGCTTCGAATTTTATTAAAATTGTAGTAAAAATAATTGAATTCCTAAGAATAATTTTAATATTTAGGAAAATAATTAAATCCCTGAAAAGAATTTTAAAATTTATGAAAATAATTGAATTGTTGCAAAGAATTTAATGAAAAATTTGTAAACATTTAATTTTTAAAAAAATAAATTATGCAAATTCTATTTTTAATAATTGAATTCCTGTGGAATTTTTTCCAAAATAATTGAATTTTTGTGTAGAATTTTATAAAAAAAAATTTTTAAATAATTGAATTCTTTTGGGAAATGTTATTAAAATAGTAGGTAGAATATTGAAAATCATTGAATTAAGAAATTTTTTTAAAAATAATTGAAATTTTACAAAAGAATTTTATTAAAATTTTTGAAAATAATTGAATTTTATTATACTTTTTAAAATAATTGAATTTTTGCTTCGAATTTTATTAAAATGGTAGTAAAAATAATTGAATTCCTAAGAATAATTTTATTATTCAGGAAAATATAATTAAATCCCTAAAAAGAAATTTAAAATTTATGAAGATAATTGAATTGATGCATAGAGTTTAATGCAAAATTTGTAAACATTTGATTTTTTTGAAAAAAAATTATGCAAATTCTATTTTCAATAATTGACTTCCTGTGTAATTTTTAGAAAATAATTGATTGTGTGTTTAGAATTAGTTAATTTAAAAAATTAATTGTTTATGTAGAATTGTACAAAAAATTTTTTAAATAATTGTATTCTTTTGGGAAATGCTATTAAAATAGTAGAAGATTAAAAATCAGTGAATTAAGAAAAATTTTTATAAATAATTAAAATTTTGCCACAAATTTTAAAAAAATTTTTGAAAATAATTGAAATTTTGCCACGAATTTTTAAAAAAATTTTGAAAATAATTGAATTCTTGGGATGAATACTGTTATTTATAAAATATAAGTGAATTTTGCAATTAATTTTATTAAAATTCCTAAAAATAATTGAATTTAGTCGAAGAATTTTGCTACCCGTGCAGAAATTTTGACCGGGGCCAGGTCGGGGCCAGATCGGGACAAACCGGGCCCCGATCTGGCAACCCGACCTGGCCCCGGCCTGGTTGAAACACTAAAACCGACCGGGGCCATGGCACTTTGCCCGATCTGTCCGCCCTGTCGGGACCCGGTCGGGGCCATGGGATTTCCCCCGATCTTTTCGCTACCCAGGTAGAAATCCAATACTGACTGCATTTTATTATATTAAAGCTCGTTATTTGATTATTAAAGCATGGGGAGTATTTACTTCAATATTAATAATTATTATTAATATTTTTGTTGTAAATAAACTTTTATGAGTGTCATTAAAAATGTAAATAATTATTAGAATTGCTTTTATTGAACTAAGTTTTAAAAAAAAATATTTTTCTTATTTTCTTTCATTAATTTAGACAGACTATCTTATTTAAATTAATGCCTAATTTATTATTATTATTGTTAATAATTATTTAAACCTATACTTTATGTAACATTATTAAGAATTATACACAAAACACTTAAAACTAAGACGGAAAAATATCGCACGCACGGGGGATCGAACCCTAGACCTCGAGGACGCAAGTCGAATACACATACCGCATAGCCACGCAAGCTTGGAAGCGACCTCGCTTAAACTTCCTTTTGAATCATGGGACCGTTATATACAGTGCTATCATAATAAATTGACTGTATCATATTTATTTATAGAAAAATTATTAAAAATGTATGTTATATATATAAATTAATATGTTTATCATAATAATATGGTAAAAATTATTAATTTAATTATTCATTCTATATTATTTATAATTTAACTATTTTTTAAAATAATAAAAAAATTTTTATTATTAATAATTCACAATAATACTAAAAATCATTAATTAATAATAATTTCTTTTTTTGCCTTAAACATGGAATTTCAATTTAAGTGTGAAAAATAATTTAGAGTTTTTAAGAGTTATAAATGTCAAAAATAATATGTTAATATTATAACCACAAATAAATTTAACATTTTATGCAATATTTTTGGTTATTACCATGATAACATCGACAAATGGTTCACCCTCGACAATTGGTGCGTTTGTCCTATTGTTTTAAATTAAAGGAGAATAAATTCTTAAGACATCCCTCGAGGTCAATTTTTGAGTTTTTGATTGTTTATAATTTTTATTTTCAAATTTCAATCAAAGTTAACAAATTAACACAATTTTTTTAAAAACGGACGTTCATTTTCTTATTCCGTTACTGCACATGCTCTAAATCAGTTCAAATTAATCCAATATTACCAGCAGACAATTAAAAACCCATAAAGTAATATATTTCAATTGTCATAAACAACATTAATTAACAAATAGTTAACTTTGATTCCTCTCCAATAAAAAATATTTTTTCCACATTTTCTTTTTAATTTTAGTTCATTTGAAGATTATTTTTCCTTTATGATTAAAAAATAACTTATTTAAATTGTTATAAACAATATTAATTAACAAATAGTTAACTTATGATTCTGCCCAAAAAAAAATTTTTGTTACAAATTTTCTTTTTTACTTAGGTTCTTTTAAAGAATATATGTCTTTTTTGCTTAGAATATAACTTATTTAAATATTTAATATTATATATCCGTGGTCTTTTAACATTATCTAAAGAAAAAAGTAAACGTGAAAAAAAAATTTTTGGTGGAAAGGAACAAAAATTAACTATTTGTTAATTAATATTATTTGTAACCATTTAAATAAGTTATTTTTTAAACAAAAAGTACACATATTTTTAAAATGAACTTAAATTAAAAAGTAGACGTGAAAAAAAATTTTTTTGGTGGACAGGAACATAAGTTACATAACTATTTGTTATTTAATATATTGTTTATAACAATTTAAATAAGTTATTTTTTAATCAAAAAGGACAAATATTCTTTAAATAGACTTAAATTAAAAAGAAAATGTGAAAAAAAAATTTTTAATGGAATAGGAATCAATGTTAACTATTTGTTAATTAATATTGTTTATAACAATTGATATAAATTACTTTCTGTTTTATTAATTGTGTGGTGGTCATATTGTATTAATTTGAACTGATTCAGATCATATGCAGCAACGGAATAAGAAAATAAGCCTCCTTTTTTGAAAAATTGTATTAATTTGTTAACTTTGATTGAAAATAAAAATTATAAACAATTAAGAACTAAAAAATTGACCTTAAGGGATGTCTTAAGAATTTATTCGCCTTTAATTTAAAATAAAGAATACTGAAACCGGTTAAGAATTGTAGGCTGTAGACAGTTTTGAACAGTAAATTGTAAAAAAAAATCCCATTGTGCGCTGTTTGTAGATCCTTGGGCAAACCCGGCCTGGTCCTGGTCGGGGCCACGAAGTCGGGGCCAGATCATGAAAACCCGACCGGGGCCAGGGCGGTAATCGGGAACAAAAGTGGCGATTTCTGCACGGGTATTCATGTAGATATAAAGATAATTGAAATGTTGACAATTTTTTATTTTTTTTTTATTTTTTGAAAATATATTAATTTCTGTGAAGAACTATTGTCAAATAAATATTTACTTAAATCAAACAACATTTATTTAAGTCAATTAAATGGTTCAATTCATATTTACTTCAAATACTGAAAATTATTCGTTCAAATATCATTTAATTCTCTCTTAAAATTTGAATCAGAAAAATCATGCGGTTTTAACTGACAATCAGTGACTGTCTTTTTGCTTCTGAATTAGTGAAAAAATAACTGATTTCCAGTAAAAATGACTGAAAAAATAGTTAAACTTGACTGAGTGAATCAGTCGAAAAAAAATTTATCGAAACATCAGATTATTTTCAACTGACAATCAGTTATTTATTATTTATAACTAATTGTCAGTAGAAATATTACTATTTTTATTAGTGACTTATTTTTTGCTTCTAAATCAGTTATTTTTAATTCATTAAAATTAGAGAGTTGACTCAAATGAAAGTTATTTGATTCAAGTAAACATTTAATTGATAATACTAGTCGCAAGTAATCAGTTACTTGAATCAAATAAATTTTTATTTTTTTATTTTAATTCCAAAGGTGTCTAATTAAAAAGCAAAAAATTAGGAAACATTTTTACTAGAATTAAAATTTAGAGAGCAAGGAATCATAACTGTCAGTTTAGTGTAATTAGGAAAAGTAAAAAAAAACAGAAAAGGGTGATTATAAGGAAAGAAAAATTTGATTTAAAAAATTCCTTTTTTTTTCTTGGAACTTGATGGAATTTGAGAAAATGGAACACGATATGCCGAGTAAGGACGTCAATGTGGGATTGAATCTATACAGGGAGTTAGATGCGCGATTCGCGCGCATGCCGTGTTCTTCGCAACGCGGCTGATAAAAGCGTCTATTTTCGAGCGTGAAACCGCCTGCACCAGTCGGCCTGCGTGAAGAGGGTCGCGCCACAATGCATGTTGACCCATATACGGGTCGTTGCTATTTCAGAGCCAACCTTTCCATAGAGGAAGGTCGTCGTCGGTCTACGTAGAGAAAATATTACGTAACCCTTCTCCTGTTTTTCGCGCATCCACACACACACAACACATGCGTTATATATACACACACTCACCAAACTTTTAACATATATATCCATATAGAGTATAAATATTATTTTTATATCAAATATATTCAAAATATATTTCTGATATAAAATTAACGACAAAAAAATTAATCACTCATAAGAAAGAAATCAACTTCCGAAAGAAATTTACTCGAAACAATCCAATTTTGCTGGAATCGAGGAAATAAATGCTTCAGATTTGTTACGCAGATGAAGAAATTTATTAAATTATACTCTCCAGATTCATCAAATTAATCATAAAATTGTAAAAAATTATCATAAATAATAGTAAAATTACGAAAATTGACGAACATCTTCATATTCAATATGGAAACGACGTTCTCCACCTGAGAACGTCAAGGTCACCGAAAGATGGCAGTTCAGTTCCTTCTGGGAATTTTCACTGCCCTCTGGTGACGACCTTGGCGTTCTCAAGTGGAGAAATTAAACACTATTTTATTAAACTTCTTTTCAGTTAAAAAAAATGTTATTTTGAGAATAATTTAATTATTCTCCAAGTAAGAAATTTTTGAGTAATTTTTTAATTTCCTATTTAAAATAAATTTTTTTTTAAGCCGTGTAGAATTTTCCATAATCTTTCTCACCTAAGGTTAGAAATAAATTATAAATTATTATAAATTACATAAATATTTACTTGAATCAAATATTTTTTTATTTAAATAGGTCTCTGAAAGTGGCGTCGACGCTCAGCATCGAAAATTAGTTTTTAGAGATGAAAACTTTACTCTTTACTAATTCATCCTTTTTTTTTACTCGTCTATAGAGTTAAATTATTTTTTAGAACAATTTTTTTAAAATAAAATCTGCGAAAAGACGTTTATTTTTTTTCTATTTTGAGAAGAAAAAAATTTTTCGACTCTATCGTCGACGACGACTTCAGGGGAGTTATTTAAATCGCAATTTTATTGTTGAATTAATATATTTCCTTTAAATACTGAAATTATTGATTCACAATTTATTTGTTTAAATAAAAGTTATTTGATTCGAGTAAATATTTATTTGTTCAAGTAAATATTTATTTGTTTAAGTAAATATTTATTTGTTCAAATAAAAGTTATTTCATTCAAGTACAATTTATTTATTCAAAAAAAAAAATTATTTGATTCAAGTAAATTTTTATTTGGTAATAGACAAGTAATCGTTTATTTAAATCAAATAAATTTTTTTTTTCACTGTATAATAATAAATAATAATAAATAATAATAATAGTACAAAAATTCTTGACATGGAAAATTCTTGATCAATTTGTGGGTTATTGTCACGTTTTTTAGAAAATGGATAAGATATCATTTATACTTGAAATGCATATAGAGATGTGAATTACTACTTACTCGGTGCTTTTTTCACCCCATATATTTAAAATAATCCTTTTTTCCTTCACTTTCTGTTCGTTTTCCATTCTTCTAAATTAACTTAATGTTCGTTTCTTCAAATACCTTCTCTTTACACAAAGTCATTTTCTACGGATTCAGTAAAGCTCTTTGTCTTTTTTTATATTTATATTTCCTACTTTTTTTCTCTATTTTAATAATTAATAATTTGAATTAGTAAAATTTTTTATTAATAAATCAGTAGAAATTACTATTTATTAGTAAAATTTACTAATTTAGAAGCAAAACGTCAAATTCAAATTAGTAAACATTTTTACTAATTCAAATTTAGAGGGTAAATTGCGAATTAAAATATAATAGTTAAAAACAAACGCAATTCGTAAATTTTTTTCGATAATTGTTAATATTTATTATTATTATTTTCCTTTGACTAAGATAATATATTTTTGATTAGCGTAATATTCATAAAGAGAATAATTATATTTTCAACGCCTATTTTAAAAACCATTTTTTCTTTTCTGATAATAAAAAGGTAAAACTGGTTTTTACTTAGATTATATGGTCTTTTAATTGGTCGATAATGTCCGACGTTTATTTATTTATTTATTTATTTGTCCATTTATAATAGTTTTCTTATACGCATAACATAAATATTGTATATTGATATAATGATGTAATTAAATCAGAAACTAAATTAATTAGAGTGAGATTATAAGAATCCAGAGTAAATTTCAGTTTTAAGTAGTAGTACATACCTTTGGTCAGACAATCCTTTCAATTTGAATTTTATTCTAAAACTGTACTTGAGGAATATGTACCTGAATATTATTTCTACTTTAGACTGAATTTACAATCTAATTTTACAAAATTTTAATTATTTTCAAATTTTTCAATTATTTAAAAATTAAAAATATTCAAAGAAAAAAAAATGCATCTAAAATAATTTTCAAATCCACTTATTTACAATCTAATTTTACGGAATTTCAATTATTTGCCAATTTTCCAATTATTATTAAATGTATAATTTTAATCATAACTAATTTAAAAAACATTTCAATTAAAATTTTTTAAAGGGAATTTATTATTTGAGACAACATTTTTTGTCAGCGAAATTAAGAAAATTGAGACTTTTTTGATTTATTTTAAAAAATTGCGACTTTTTCGACTTTTCTTCCAAACATTGCAACAAAATACCACAATTTTGATTAAACAAGTGCAATATTTATTTTGATTTTTAAAATGCGAAAAATAACTATGAAAAAATCTTTCAAAAATTGTTTTTGAATAGTTAAAATTTTGTAAAATTTAATTGAAAATAATTAATTTATTTCAAGTATTTTGTTCCATTTTTTGAAAATCAACTTTTGAAGAATTTTAATTGCAAATTTTGAAAATAAATTGAATTATCAAAAATTTTAATGAAAAATATTTAAAGGTAAATTTAAAAATGGAAAATAAGCTTCTAATTTTTTAAAATTCAATAATAATGTTCAAAATTTTTAATTAAAATTCATAAAAAAAATTCATTAGTTTCTTTAAATTATACAAAAATTCTTTTAAGAAATACAATTATTTTCGAAAAATTACATTAATAAAATATTTTTAAAAACTAATTATTAGAATTGTCTTGTGATAATTTTTTAAGATTCAAAATTTATTTTTTGGACTTATTAAAATTTTTGAGAAATCATGGTCCTGTTTATATAATTAAAATTCTTCAAAAATTTGATCATTTTTATTTATATACTTTTCAAAAATTCACTTATTTTCAAAAGATTTTACCAAATTTTAATTTTTGAAAATTGAAAAACGTCGTTCAAAAATTATTTTTAAATATTTAAAAAAATTTAATTGTAAGAATTTCTTTATTACAATTTTTTGAAAATATTATACCTTAATAATAACTTAAGAAAAAACTATGGAGAGTTACAATTATTGTAAAAAATTGAATTTTTAAAAATACATAATTGAATTCTTTCTAAGAATTTTAACAAAATTTTTGAAAATAGTTACATTTTTCGAAGAATTTACTTAAAATTGTATTGAAAATAATTGAAATCCTGTGAAGAATTTTATTTATTTATAAAAGTAATTGAATTCTTGCAATGAATTTTTTCAAATTTTTTTTTAAATAATTGAAATAATGTAAAGATTCTTATTATTTATGAAAATAATTGAATTCCTGTATCGAATTTTATTACATTTTTTTAAATAATTGAATTCTTTTGAGAACTTTTATTAAAATAGTACATTCTGCAAATATTTGAATTTCAACGAAGAATTTTAATAAAATTATATTCGTGAAATGTAATAAAATTCTTACAAAAAATTTAAGAGAATAATTCCATTTTTCTAGGATTTTACTTTAAATTGTATTATACATAATTGAAATCCTCAGAAAAATTATTTATAAAAATAATAGAATTTTTACAACGAATTTTATCAATTTTTCTTAAATAATTGAAAATTTTTGAATTTCAGCGAAGAATTTCATTATTTGTGAAATGTATACCTAATTTAATTCTTGCAAAAAATTTTTGAAGATAATTTTATTTTTCGAGAAATTTATTTAGAATTGTATTAAAAATAATTGAAACCAAGTGAAGAATTTTATTATTTATGAAAATAATTGAATTCTTGCTTAGAATTTTATTATAATTTTTGTAAATAATTTAATTTTTTTTTTGAAAAATTTTATGGAAATTAAAATTTTTATAAAACATGAAGATATCAATCACTCCAAGTCTTCGACTCGGAGTAATTGATATCTTCATGTTTTATAATAATATTCTTATAAGTTGTTGAATTTTAAAAATGTTTGAATTTGAATGTTTTGAAGAATTTTAATTCCCATGGAAAAATAATATTTAAATACTTATTTAAAAATTTAGTTATTGATGTTTGCGAAATGCGAATAATTTTACAATTTAAGAAATTCGTATAAGTAAATGTAATAGAATGTTTTTTTTGAGTATCTAATAATTTTTAGAGTGAATCAGAATATTCTTTATGGTCTCAGGGAAAAAGTGAAAATTTTGTCTGGAAATCAGGGAAAAGTCAGGGAAAAATAAAATTAAATATTTGTGGTTGTGGCAACCCTGAATTACTCCCTCCATGAGAAAGCAATTTACTAAAATAGAGAAAAAAATGAAGATAATGAAGAAAAATTTGTTTAAGAAATCACAAGCATGAAACCTCTAAAAAAAAAAAACCCCCTTTAGCAAGCATTACAATCCCATAATCCAAGTGTCACTCTCAATTTCATTCGACCCCTATTATTTCACCCTTCCTCAACTTTAATCTCACCATAAAGCGTCTATCACACCCTGCTCTAGTGTGTTGCCCATCTTTTCAAACTTTCTTCACATAATGCACACACACACCCCTTTTTTCTTTTCGACTCTCCGCGTGTATGCATTACATCAAATATACATCCCTAATCAAACATAAACCGTAAACATCAGTAGCAATCATTTTAAAGTGGACCTTAATCTCCATATCATTAGGACATCTCCTTTCACCCCCCCCCCCCACCTCTTTCGCCCTTTTACCCCTCATCAAACACTATGACTCTCCAACGCCATCTACACCACTTTCTCCACTCACGAAATTCTGCGCGGCAGGGGGGGACGAGATTTCTCTCTCACTCATTGGTAGGGGAAACTACCCCCACCCCTCGTCTCTCTCTCTCTCTCTCTCTCTCTCTCGTACCTCTCTCTCGTACCTCTCTTGCAGAGAAAGAGAGAGAAAAATACTCTTACCAAAAGGAAAATACGAATGGGAATTTACTTCATTATATCCTCCCCCCCCACTACTTTTTCGTTCAACTTTTTTTTTCCACCCCTTCTCTCTTTGTGAATATAGTTATGAAACGTATTCACCCCACCGTAGGATTGTGGTGGGAGGGAGAGAGGGGAAGCGCAACCCCTTGGTGCGTGGTTCTGGTTTGCGTGGCGAATAGTGGCGCGTGAGGGGTGGTTGTGTTGTATATAAGAGTAGTTGACGCATGCGCAGCTGTGGTAAACACTCCCTGGACTGCGCACTGCGGGACATCTTGTGGCAGGTCCGGGTTTGTGCGGATTTAGTGATGTACACATACACCACCACCAGTTTATTTTGCTTTGCAGTGCATGGAGAACAAAACCCCGAGAGAAGAATCCGTGATTGGGGAGAAGGGGTGAGAGTGGGGGGAGGCCAAAAAGGCGGGGGTGGATGCGGCTCGATAACGTTGAGCCTTGCTTTTAATGCACACATTGGCACTGGTTGCCTGCAAGTGACGCCATTTCCTTTTCAAAAAAAAAAACAAAAAAAAAATGCCATTGCACTTGTTTCCTTTTTTTTGGGTGTGAGGGGTTTTTTTTATTAAACCACATTTTGAGAAATGATTTATTTCAATCATTTATATATACTTTATTTAAGTCAAATAAAGTATTATTTATTATTCTTTATAGTATTCATCTGAGAGGGTAGTAAATTATTTATTTTGAACCAAATGAAAGTTATTTGAATAAAAGAAAAATTGATTTCAAGGGAGTAAATTTTCTTTGAACAAAAAAGAAAGTTTTGAATCGAACAAAATTTTTGAAATTAAATACCTTTTTTTTTGAACAAAAAAGAATTTTTTTTTTAAACGAAGTAAAATTTTTTTTGAAACAAAGTAAAATTTTTTTCAAACAAATAAAATTTATTTGAAAAAAAAACATTTTTTTCAAATAAAATTTATTTGAAAAAAAAACATTTTTTTTAATCAAACAAAATTTATTTGAACGAACTAAATTTGTTTTGAACGAGAAAGAAATTGTTTGGATCAAACAAAATTTTTTGAAGGAAGTAAGAATTTTTTTTACTAAATAAAAATTTTTTAAACGAAAAAGAATTTATTTTTAACGAAGTTAAATTTTTTTGAAACAAACAAAATTTAATTGAAAAAAGTGAAATTTTTTGGAATTAAACAAAATTTATTTGAAACAAGTAAATTTGTTTTGAACGAAAAAGAAATTTTTTGAATCAAACAAAATTTTTCGAAGGAAGTAGAAAATTTTTTGAACGAAAAAGAATTTATTTTTAACTAAGTTAAATTTTTTTGAAACAAACAAAATTTTTTTGAAAGAAGTAACATTTTTAGGAATCAAACAAAATTTATTTGAACGAACTAAATTTGTTTTGAACAACAAAGAAATTTTTTGAATCAAACAAAATTTGTTTTGAACAACAAAGAAATTTTTTGAATCAAACAAAATTTGTTTTGAACAACAAAGAAATTTTTCAAAAAAAGTAAGAATTTTTTGAACTGAATAAAAATTTTTGAACGAAAAAGAATTTATTTAAATGAAGTAAAATTTTTTTGAATCAAACAAAATTTTTCGAAGGAAGTACAAATTTTTTGATTGAAAAAGAATTTTTCTAAACGAAGTAAAATTATTTTGAAACAAACAAAATTTTTTTGAAAGAAGTAACATTTTTAGGAATCAAACAAAATTGATTTGAACGAACTAAATTTGTTTTGAACAACAAAGAAATTTTTTGAATCAAACAAAATTTTTTTAAAAAAAGTAAGAATTTTTTGAACTGAATAAAAATTTTTTGAACGAAAAAGAATTTATTTAAACAAAGTAAAATTTTTTTTAAACAAACAAAATTTTTTTGAAAGAAGTAACATTTTTTTGGATCAAACAAAATTTATTTGAACAAATTAAATTTTCTTTAAACGAAAAAAAAATTTTTTTAAATCAAACAAATTTATATTGAAACCAAACAAAAATTTACTTGAAAGGATATTGAAGAATTTTATAACAATTTTTTAAAATAATTGAAAACTTTTCGAAGAATTTTATTAATAATTTTTAAAATAATTAAATTCCTGAGGAGAATTTAAATAATAATTTATGAAAGTAATTGAATTCATGCGAAGAATTTTTATTAAATATTTCGTTTAAATAATTGAAATTTTGCCAAGAATATTGTTAAAATTTCTGACAATAATTTAATAATTTAATAATAATTTAATAATTTTTGAGAAGATTTTTGCTATCTATTTATAAAAAAGGTAATTTAATTCTTAACGGGAATTTAAAAAAAAATGGAAAATAATTTAATTTTCGGAAAGTATTTTATTAGTTTTCAAAAGAATTGAATTCTTATGACGAATTTTGATATTTATTAAAATAATTGAATTTTGTAAAAAAAATTATATTAAAATTCCTTCAAATAATTGATTTTGTGTAGAAAACTTTGTTGTTTATCAAGATAATTGAATTCTTTTACAGAATTACTTAAAAATTTTTGAAAATAATTATTTTCCTGTGACGAATGAAAAGTTATTTATGAAAATTATTGAATTATTGCAACGAATTTTATTATTTTATTGAATAATGGAATGTTTCTTAAATTCGAATTTATTTAAATCTTAAATTTATTTAAAATTGTATTAAAAATATTGGAAATTCTGCGCTGAAAATAAATTGAATTCCTAGATTAAATTTTATCATTTATGAAAACAATTGAATGTTTACGTAGAATTGTATCAACCAATTTTTTTTAATAATTAAATTATTTGATAAATTTTATGGAAATAATAAATAATAAAAATCACTGAATTGCGAAAAATTTTTGAAAATAATTGAAATGCTAAGAATTTTATTTAAATTTTTGAAAATAATTGAATATTTGGCAAAAAATTTTGCTATTTATAAAGATAATTGAATTCTTGACGAGATATTCGTTCAAATTTTTAAAAATAATTGAATTTCTTCAAAGAATTTTATTACTTTTGAAAATAATTGAATTCTTGTGGAAAATATTGTTATTTTATGGGAAAATAATCGAATTTTGTAAAGAATATTTTTTTTAAATTCCTAAAAATAACTGGATTTTTGTAAAGAATTTTGTTATTTATCAAGATAATTGCATTAAAACTTTTGAACTAATTAAATAATTTTACAAATATTCATTCAAGTCAGAATTAAAAAGAAAATTTTAAAGGTTTTGTATTAGAATTCGTGGTAGTTTGATAGTTTATGAGGCAAACAAGAAAGAAAAAAGACACAAAAACTTCGGAGTTTTCTTATGAATTCTAGAAATTAAATTTTTTTCCAGTACTTTTAATAAAAATCCCTGAGTTTTTCCTGAATTCCCTGACCTGTGGCAACCCTGTTTCTTAAAAGAGATTACGATATAAATCGAAGATGTTTTTTCTATATAACAAGCATAAAGGGGATAGAATCGAAAAATAAGGGATGTTTCTTCACAGAAAATGGGGTGAAAAAAATGGGGTTGGTCATGAACATATATGTGTAGATATATAGTACAGTAAACACGCATTGGCGGTTGATGACAATTTTTTAGAATGCTCTCTTCCATTTGTACCTTATATATGTAGTATATGTTGCTCCTTTCTTTTATTTTTTTTTTTTTTTTTTGTCTTTTTTTTGTCGTTTTCTTCAATTGCTTTTACGTTTATTATGAAGCCGCAAAGAACAAACGAAAAGAGAAACTTTTTAATGGAGCAGCGAGTGTATTGCAATCAGGGTCTGATGTTCAAAGAGGCTCTTTGAAAATGGGTGGAGGATAATAGAGGAGTTATCTTTCATCCGCAGGATACCGATTGTTGAGTGAGGGTAAATTCGATTATGCAGTTGTCAAAGAGAAGAGCTTTTGGTTAATGCTTGCTGCTGCTGCTGCAGTAGTGACTGAGAGAGAGAGAGAGAGAGAGAAAAAAATAGTTGTAAATTTCTATTACTTTCTAATATATGTTTCAAATGTCAACTGGTCTTCTGAATTTTTATCAGTCTCTGACTATTTAACATCGGTTATTAAAAATAGAATTTTTAGATTTAAAACTACAAAAATTACTAGTATTTTATGGAGTATTTCAATGGTATATAAACTCCGGTTCTGCAAAAAAGTACTGAATTCTCAATGAATAAAAAAAAAATTCATTTACAGTAAGCAAATCTCTAATATTCTGTAAAGATTGTTTGTCTTTATTAATTTTTACAGCTTTAATGAATTTTTGTCTTTGATTTAAAAAAGAATTTTCTGATAAAAAGATGGTGGTTTAATTTCTCCACTTGAGAACGCCAAGGTCACCACCAGATGGTGGTAAAAATTCCAAGAAGGGATCACCTAGCGGTGACCTTGGCGATCTCAGGTGGAGAATAGGTCCTCCATATTGAATCTCAAGTTATTCGTCAATATTTATTATTTTACAATTATTTATGATCAGAATTTGAAAATTAATAAAAATAGATATAAATGAATTGAATTTAATTCTTTATTTTTTTGAAATTCTTTTTTGTGTTAAAAAAAGTAATTAAATATTTAAACTTGCTTTTGAAAATTTGTACTTACAAACCACAAACGGGAGTGATGAAGTTTGAAAATGAACTTACCTGAAACAAAAAATAAATGTTTTTGATTATAATTTATTTTATTTTATTTACAAATTAAAAAATTGATTTTGCAACTTAGAAATTAAGATTAAAAATTAAAATTGATTATACAAGTTAAAAAGTGAGATTAAATATTAAAAATTGAGATTGAAAATTAAAATCCTAAATTGAGTGTAAAACTTAAAATTTAGTTTTTCAATCCCAAAAATTCTATTCAAAAGTTAAAAATTAGATTTCTAAGCTTTAAAATTCTTTGAAATATAAAACTTATTAATTAATTTTTTTCGAAAATTAAAAATCGAAAATATACCAAAAAGAGGAGATAATTTCGTCCAACTCGCATAGTGATAAACGAGGGGTGGGAAAAGAGGGCTCGACATATTTCCCTCCCCTCTTTATAATAATCTTCAACATCTGGCATATATATATATATATATATATATATATATATATATATATATATATATATATATATATATATATATATACCACACACAACAAGAATCGTTCGGCTGATTATTTCCCCAAAGTTTTAAACGTTTCACATAAATCGAATTTTTTTTCTTTTAATATTTACAAAAAAAAATTACTAGGTATATTAAAATAAATTTTAAATTTAAAAAAAACCCTTTATTGTTCAAAACAATGTAATATTTTAAAAAGTGGAAAATAATAGAAATCAAACTTTTACCTGTAATTCCTAAACGGTATCTCCTTAGCTAACTTTTTAGAAAAAATTTTTTTTATTTTACTAAGGAAAATGAAACTTAGGCGACTTTGGAAAAACAGTTGAAATTTTGATTTAAAAAGTAGTAAAAATTTCACAGGAATTCTATTATTTACAAATCTTTTATACATTTCTTCGCAATAATTCAATTATTTTCATGTAGAATAACATTTTGTACCAGGAATTCAATTATTTTCATAAATAATAAATCTCTATATAGTTTTTCAATTACTTTCATAGATAATAAAAACTCATCGCATAATTTCAATTATTTTTAATAAAATTTTAATGAAATTTCTCGAAAATTGTAATTATTCTTAAAAATTTTATTAAAATTCATCAAAAAAATTCAAATAGGGTCAAAAGTTTAAATAAATTCTCGTCCAAATTTCAATTATCTTTATAAATAATAAAATTCTTCTTTAAAATTCAATTATTTTCAAAAATTTTAATAAAATTCTTGTCAAAATTTCAATTATTTTCAAAAAATTTTCTCAATTCAATTAAAATTTTTTAAGAGATTCAATTATTTTTAATACAATTTTAATATTATGTCTTCAAAGATAAAATTTTCTTAAAATTCGTCAAACGAATTTGAATTATTTAAAAATTTGTTGATAAAATTTTTTTCAAGAATTCAATTATTTTCAATACAATTTTAATAAACTTTCTCAACAAGATTCAAATATTTAAAAAAAATTTTAATGAAATTTTTCGAGAGAATTCAATTATTTTCAAAAACTTTGATAAAATTCTTTATATACGATTTAAATTATTGTCATCACAATTTTAATTAAATTTGTTGAAATATTTTAATTTTTTTTAAAAGTTCGTAATAAAATTCTTCAAAATAAATCAATTCTTCTCAAAAATTTTAATAAAATTATTCCAAGAATTCAATTATTTTCAAAAGCTGCAATAAAATTCTTGTCAAGAATTCAATTATTTTCATAAATAACATAATTTTCGCAGAAGCTCAATTATTTTCAAAAAATTTAATAAAATTCTAGGCAAAATTTCAATTATTTTTAAAAACTTTTCTCAATTCAATCAAATTTTTTTTACAGAGATTCAATTATTTTTAATACAATTTTAATCTAACTTCTCCAAAAATGAAACTATTCTTAAAAATTTTCTTAAAATTCGTCAAAAAAATTTTAATTATTTAAAAATTTGTTGATAAAATTCTTTATGAGAGTTCAATTTTAAGACACATTCAATTATTCAATAAATTATTTATTTTTGTATTTAAATAATTGAATTCTCCTAGAATTTTCAAATAAAAATTGATTTGAATATGCATTTTAGTTAAAATTTTGGATAATAAATAATTGATGAAAACCAAAAACTTCGTCTTCATAAACAATGAAAATATAACTGTATATTATATATAATAAATAATAATAAATGATTTATTGCAAAAATGATGAAAACAACACAGTTTAACCCCTTCACAGTCGAGTGAAAATAAAGTTTTTGTGCCATAAGTGTTCAAAACAATTTTTTTTTTAAAAAAATCATTATATTGTTATATTTTATGTTCTTGAGGTCACTGATTCAAAATCCGTGGTCGAAAAGTCAAAATTCAAAATGGCGGCTTCAAAATATCGACCAAAAAAATTAAAAAGTTAACGAATTCGTTAATTTAAAAATTTTTTTTTGTCGCCTTTTTAAAGTTGCAATTTAAAATTTTGAATTTTTGACCACGGATTTGGAATCAGCGACCTCGAAAACCCCCGAGTAGGAATTTTAAGGCATTTTAAAAAAAACTCGTAAACTTAAAAATTTTTTTAAGCGCCATTTTGAAGCCGCCATTTTGAATTTTGAATTTTTGACAACGGATTTGGATTCAACGACCCCGAAAACCCCCGAGTAAGGATTTTTAGCCAGATTCGTTAACATTTAAATGTCTTTTTTTCCGATGGCCCTATAGAGCCCATCTCTCTAAATCAGAATCAGCGAAAACTCACTGATTCTCAGCGGATAGTCGCTAATTCAAATAGCTATAAGTATGCCACTGAGAATCAGCGAATAGTCGCTGGTCCAATCAGCGGTTACGTATTATCGAATATGGCAGCTGTATTAATTTTCTTTTCAATCAATTTCCCAACTGAAAAAGTCCGTCTGGATTTTCCACATGGAAATTTACGCAGAAATCTATGCGGAGATTTGAAATAATTCACATGGAAATCCACATGGAAATTTTCTATTTCCTCTATTTTTAAATATTTTCAAAAATAAACATCAAATTCGAATTCTGAGACCCCAAAGGGGTCTCACTCACTACTTTCTGCATTTTTAGAGAGGTTCTCGTTTATATTTTGAGTTTATTAAGAATATAAAAAAATCCATGCGGAAATCCACATGGCAATCCACGCGGATTTCATGTGGATAGTTTCAAATCTCCATATGTATTTCTACCTGAAAAGTCCATGGGAAAATCCAGACGATTTTTTTCAGCTGGGTAATTATAACCAACAATTATAAAATTTTGCAATAATATGTGTCTAAAATGTTTACGGGTATATGATTTATTATTTTTTATTATACTTAAAACACTAATATTTTTGTGAATTTAGAGTTAGATTTTCATTATAAATTTATTTTTCCAATTCAAGGAAAACCACTTGAAAATTTATTAAATTCACCACCGAAACCACAGAAAATATGCTCACTTTAATGTTTACTTTAATCACTACTCACTAATCACTAATTTCATCCAATTTAAATTAATTTGTCACTAATGTAAAAAAAACATTCCGCGTAATGTGACACATTTGCATAGAAATGACGCTACGAGTATTTTACACTTCTGCGCACACGCAGAGTTTACTGATTGCTTCAGTGACATCCACTGATCTTCAGTAAATTCCACTATTTTTCAGTGAAAACTTCGTTCACTGGTTAAAACAGCGCTTTTTTCGCTGATTCAGATTTAGAGAGATGGACATACAGGGCACGACATTTTTATGGCTCTATAGAGCCCACTGACAGTGAAGGGGTTAAAAAAGGCAATAAATAATTATAAATATAGAAAAAAGAAATTCAAGAGAAGAGTAACAAAAATATCGTTTCATTTTGAAGGTTCAAAATTTTTACGGGACACGTCTGATTGATCGTTTTCTCAATGTCTTCTTTTCCCTTTTTCAAGATCGTGAACGTGAAAAAAAGAAGAATTCGAGTAGAAGGAGGGGGGGAGGGGGTAAAAAAGAAGAGACGAAAATACAGAGAGAGAAGTACGATTCGAAAAATCGATACGATTAAAAGTCCTGCACCGATGTAAACAAACAGCTCTGCCAGTGGCAGTGCGCTCCCTTGCAGAGGTCATTGACCAGGGTGGAAAGAATTGTGGGAGAAAAAGAGAGGGAAGATCATAGAGAGAGAGGAGAAACAGAGGGAGGATGAGGGAGAGAAATATAGAGTAAGAGAGACTCTCTCTCTCTCTCTTACTCTAACTTTCTTTCTGAAAAGGTAAAGTAAGAGAGAGAGGAAAAAAAGAGAGTAAGAGAGAAAGAGAGGATAAGGGGAAAGAGAGTGAGGATGAGAGAAAAAGAGAGAGGGGGGGGGGGTAAAAAGAGAAAAGAAACATTCGTTCTAACCGGAGAGACAAGGATGCATCATTTGATAGAAGAGTTTTGGTAACGGTGGAAGTAAATGGTGAAGGGTAGAGGGTTGGGTTTTTGGTTGAGAAAGAGAGAGAGAGAGAGAGAGAGAGTATGCAGTTGCATCGACCGGATGGCTCAGCTGTGCATCTCCTCTCACCCCCCCTTCCTCTCGTCAGCCATTTCGTTTTACCCAAAACACCCCTCGACTTCTCCTTTACCATCCAACTCTCTCTCGACGATCATCATCCCTACCCAGTGAGTAGGGATTCTCACCACACCGGCCCGGACCTAGCGCAACCACCGAATCGACGCCGCGTCACCAGTGATGCTGCGCTGTGAACGTGACCCTCAAAATGAGAATGCACCCCCATCGCAGATACACTCCACACGCATGTATTAACCTCCAATATACACACAACACACACACACGCATCATGATTCAAGTGTCATGTACTAATTTTCCAGTTCACTTTTCGTTATGGGGTTGCGGTACATACTTTAAAAACACACCCACTCGAGAGGGAAAATTTTAACTTTTATTCTCCAAATACTGTATGAAGGAGGTGCGAACATTTTTTTAATCAATTCGGATTCATTAAATCAAAAATAAAATACTTTTCACTTTCCTGAGTATGGAATAAGTATCGAAATATATACTTTCCACTAGGGGGAAAAATGTTATTTTGCTGAACCAAATTGTTGAATTAACCTTATTTATAATTGTTAAAAACAGTTTTCTTAATTCCAAGAAAAATTGTAATTGTAATCATTAAAAGTTGTTTTGTTAGTAAAAATTGATCTAAACATTTGGCATCAATTTGATCCACTTTAGTATCCATTTTATTCAATTTCAGGATTGCCACGCTTTTGCTCATTTCAAATTCCCTGACTTTTCCAGATTAAAAATCGGAGTTTTTCCAGGTTTTTAAAACACTACATTTTTTTACAACAAAAATTTAATTTTATTTTTCCCTGACTTTCGCTTGAACTCCAGAGAAAATTCTTACTTCTCCTTGACTTAAAAAAATATTATCATTCAGTTTAAAAATTATTACTTTTTCAAAATTACTTTTATCACATCAATTCAATTAATGTTTTCCAGAATTTTTAACTAGAATTCTTCTTTAAATTAATTATTTTTAATAATTTTTAAACGATTTCTTTAAAAATTTTCAAATCCTTTTGTTTACAATTCAATTTTACGAAATTTCATCAATTATTCAGAAATTTTTCAATTAAATATATTAGAAAATAAAAACTTTAAATATTTTCAAAAAAGTTCGATTAAACTTTTTTAAAAAAATTAAATCTACACAATTTTAACATAGTTAAAATTATGAGAAATTCAAACTTTCAAAGATTATAATTTGAAACCTTTTAAAAATTCAATTATTTCTAAAAATTCACGCTATAATACTTTCTTTTTAAAATTTAATTAATAAAAATTTTTACTAATTGGAATTAGTGACTGACTTTTTGCTTTTGAATTAGTAAATTTTACTATTAAATAAGTAGAAACGACTACTTATTGATAAAATCTGCTAATTTAAAAGCATAAAGTCAGTCACTAATTCAAATTTAGAAAGTTTAATATTCATAATTATTATCCAAAATATTAACTAAAATGCATATTCAAATCAATTTTTGTTAGAAAATTGTACACGAGAATTCAATTATTTAAACACAAAAAAATATAATTTATTAAATATTTGAATGTGTCTTAAAATTGAACTCTCATAAAGAATTTTATCAACAAATTTTTAAATAATTAAAATTCTTCCGACGAATTTTAAGAAAATTTTTAAGAATAGTTTCATTTTTGGATAAATTAGATTAAAATTGTATAAAAAATAATTGAATTTCTGTAAAAAAAAAATTTGATTGAATTGAGAAAAGTTTTTGAAAATAATTGAAATTTTGACAAGAATTTTATTAAATTTTTTGAAAATAATTGAGCTTCTGCGAAAATTATGTTATTTATGAAAATAATTAAGTTCTTGACAAGAATTTTATTGCAGCTTTTGAAAATAATTAAATTCTTGGAATAATTTTATTAAAATTTTTGAGAAGAATTGATTTATTTTGAAGAATTTTATTACGAACTTTTAAAAGAAATTTAAATATTTCAACAAATTTAATTAAAATTGTGATGACAATAATTTAAATCGTATAAAGAATTTTATCAAAGTTTTTGAAAAAAATTGAATTCTCTCGAAAAATTTCATTAAAATTTTTTTAAAATATTTGAATCTTGTTGAGAAAGAGTATTAAAATTGTATTGAAAATAATTGAATTCTTGAAAAGAATTTTATCAACAAATTTTTAAATAATTCAAATTCGTTTGACGAATTTTAAGAAAATTTTTAAGAATAATTTTATCTTTGAAGACATAATATTAAAATTGTATTAAAAATAATTGAATCTCTTAAAAAATTTTAATTGAATTGAGAAAATTTTTTGAAAATAATTGATATTTTGACAAGAATTTTATTAAAATTTTTGAAAATAATTAAATTTTAAAGAAGAATTTTATTATTTATAAAGATAATTAAAATTTTGACGAGAATATATTTAAACTTTTGACCCTATTTGAATTTCTTTGATGAATTTTAATAAAATTTTTAAGAATAATTACAATTTTTGAGAAATTTCATTAAAATTGTATTAAAATTAAAAATAATTGAAATTATGCGATGAGTTTTTATTATCTATGAAAGTAATTGAATAACTATATAAAGATTTATTATTTATAAAAATAATTGAATTCCCGGTACAAAATTTTATTCTTCATGAAGGTAATTGAATTATTTCGAAGAAATGTATAAAAAACTTGTAAATAATAGAATTCCTGTGAAATTTTTATTATTTAATTCATTCATTCAAAATTGAAATTTTTTAAAACTTCAAATTAAAACCTTTTGAAGTTTATCTATATTTATGAAAATTGTAAACGCAACTCTTTTAAAATTCAATTAATTTTAAAATATTTCAGTAAAATTAGATTTCAAAAATAAGCACAATAACTTTAGAAACCAATAATTTTCCAGGATTCTGATCAAAATTCCCTGACTTTTCCAGGTTTTTTCAAGGTTTAGAAAATTCCCTGACATTTCTAGGTTTTCCAGGTTCCGTGGGAACCCTGAATTTGATACTTTCAAGAAAACTGTGCTGAGAGAAATGTACGGTAAGATCTTGATGATAAAAAGCAGATGTTGTCTAATTATTATGCTACTGGGTACCACTAAAGATGTTAGGAAAATTTTTGTTGATAGACAACAGTTGAGATACTGATTGTTGTAAACAATCAGTCAGTATCTCAAATGTTACAACAATTGTTGTAAACAACAATTGTTGTAAACAACAATCAGTATCTCAAATGTTACAACAATTGTTGTATACAACAATCAGTATATCAACTGTTACAACAATTGCTGTAGACAACAATCAGTTTCTGTTGAAAGATAAAAATATCAAGAATCATTTACGGATTTAATATCATATTTTTTGCACACACCTATCTGATAATAAGACGACTGGGGTTTTAATTGACAATGGAGCGGATTTCTAACTGGAGCAATGAAATAGACGCTGTGAGCTTCTCTGTCTCTCTTCTTCTCTCACTTCAAAGTCGACAATTTCTGTTTAACGAGGGTATCCATGCGACTGAGAATTCTGAGACAGAATCCACTGTGCCCGGGTGCATTCGCATTCTCTAGAACTTCGCTAACGAACCGGTATCACTAGCTTCCGGAAGTGTCGCAATGCAACGAACCAGAATCAACGAGAGACCGTTCAAGTACCTTCCTTTATATTGGCGAATCTCAAGCGGGTCATAAAAAAAATCGAGAAAAATAAATATCACTTTGTGATAACTAATGAGTATCATCGTCCGATGTGATCATATATAGTGAAGAAGAAGTTTAATTCCAAAAATTCACTCTCTTCATTTAAATCTATAGATAGAATGTCTAGATCAATCTAGTCAGTATTAGTATTAATCTAATATCAGTATTAATTGCTAATCTAATCAGTTTTTTATTACAGCTACATGGAGAAATTCTTGGGGCAGTATCTGTACCTTATGGTGCATCGGTTATCTCTATCTAAAAATGTTACTATTCAATTCACTTCACATTTATTATTTCTTACTGTTTTTATATGAAGTGAAGTTAATTATTGGACAAATTTTTCGAAAGGTACAACCTGTTTAGGTGTTTTAGGTAACAAAACACCCGAATCCTACAAATTAAAGATAAAAAGGTGTTTAACTACTGTGATTCCTGTTGTTAGGAGTATTATATAGTCTACTGAAAGAAGCTACTATACTTTCTCCTGAAAGAATATGAACTGTAAAATAAATCGTACATATTGAATCGACTGACTTGGTGTAGACACTCATACCAGAATTTTCCTTCTCCTATCCATCGCTATCTTCACGAATGCCTCTTCTAACAGTCTGGTACCTCCTCCCTTGCCTCCTACCCTCAATTGCAATCTATGGCGCTTTCGACGGTTTATGGCACAGACCGGCAGTCTGGGGCATTATACATTATACGACCAGTATACACTATAGATATATATATATATATATATATATATATATATTTCCAATGTCTGTCTGGGTTCCGGGCCTCAAAGCGAACGTGAACACGAAGAAAGGGGTGCAAAGACTCCCCTGGATTATTATTGGTCCTCTTTACTTCATACGAACGTTAAGGTAGGTTCCGGATACCTATGTGGCTTCTCCCTCAGTCCCACTATATATACAGTCATACAAAACTCATCCACTTAACAAAGTACATTCACATAAAGCTTCCTCTATACCTTGAATTTATAAATTCTCCAAATTATATTCCAGGTTTGGTTTATTGTTCGTGTACATTCAAAGAAGAATCATTTTATTATGGTCAATTATTCGATTTGTACCTAAAAAGTAAAAAATGGAGAATTATCCATTTGTACTGTTTAGGTATACAAAGCGAATAATTTTAGTGGTTAATTTAATTCATCCTGTTTTAATCAGGGCTTGAATCAGTAAAATTATTTAATAATACGAACTTTACGGACAAAAAATAAAAAATTACGAACCATTTACAAACCAAAAAAATTAATTTCAAAATTAAATTATTTATAAAAATGCATGCATCATTTCTTTTAATATTATTAATTTATTACGTCATCGTAACATATTTTTAATAAACAATATGTATAACCAATAAAATAATAACAATGGGAATAACAATTAAAACTAATAAAAATATATTAAATAATAATTAATAGGGTAGAGTGGGGCATTACTATTCTTGTTTGGATTTTTGAGTCTACAAAATTTATTTTAAAAAAAAATTAAAAAATGAGTTTTTATTATTTTCAAAAACTTTCTCCAATTCAATGATTCTTAATATCTACTATACTTTAATAAAAGTTCCTAAAAAAATTCAATTAGTTAAAAATTTTTTTAATAAAATTCTACGCAAACATTAAATTATTTTCATAAATAATAAACATTTCACAGGAATTCAATTATTTATAAATTATTTTCATATATTATTCAATTATTTTCATGAATAATAACATTTTTTGCAGACATTTAATTATTTTCATAAATAATAAAACTCAATTCTGAATTTAAATTATTTTTAATACAATTTTAATGTAATTCCTCGAAAAAAGTTATTATTCCTAAAAATTTTATTAAAATTTATCAAAGAAATTTAATTATTTTAATAAACTTTGCTACAACCTATTTATTAGAATTTAAGTATTATTTTCACTAAATTTTTAATTTAATTTCTTTAAAGAATAAAATTATTTTCAAAAATTTTAATGCAATTCTTTGCGTAACAATTAAATTTTTTTCAAAATAATTTTAATAAAATTCTTCGCAGAAATCCAATTATGTTTAAAACTTTACAAAAATTCTCGTCAACATTTGCAATTATCTTTATAAATAATAAAATTTTTCTCCGAAATTCAATTATTTTCAAAACTTTTAATAATATTCTTGGCAGAATTTCAATTATTTTTAATACAATTTTTATCAAATTTCTCGAAAACTGCAATTATTCTTGAAATTTTTATTAAAATTGGCAAGAGAATTCAATTATTTAAGAATTTGTTGTCAAAATTCTCAATGAAAATTCAATTTTGAGAAACATTCAATTGTTAAATAAAATATTTATTTTTATAATTAAATGATTAAATTCTCGTAGAATTTTCTAATAAATATTGATTTAAAAATGAATTTCAAATTAAAATCTTTGAAAATTTGAACTTTTCATACCTCAATTATTTAAAAAAAATTGACAAAATTTTATCCAAAATTCAATTATTTTCATAAATAATAAAACTTCCACAGGGATTTAATTAATTTAGAATATTATTTTCAAACAAATTTCGAAAAAAATCAATTATTTAACAAAATTTTTATACAATTCTTCACAATAATTTAATTATTTTCACTAATAATAACATTTTTCATGGAAATTCAATTTTTTAAAAAAATTTTGATAAAATTCTAAGCAAAAATTCAATTGTTTTCATAAATATTAAAACTCATCGAAGAATTTCAATTATTTTTAATACTATTTTAAATTAAGTAATCGAAAAATTTAACTATTTTCTCCAAATAAAGTTTTTCACAAGAAATTCAATTATTTAAAATAAAATTTTCATAATATTTATTATATTTCCAAAAAAATTAATTATTTAAAACAATGTTTAGAAAATTCTTATAAAGAATTTAATTATTTTCAAATATTTTTTACAGAAATTTAATTCTTTTTAAACATTTTAATAATATTTTTCGCAATAATTATTCAATTATTTTCATAAATAATAAAATTCTACTCAGAAATTCAATTATTTTTAATACAATTTTACAGAAATTCATCAAAAAGTGTACTTTATCTTAAAAACTTAATTTCAATTCCTCGAAAAAATCAATTCTTTAAAAAACAATTTTTTTTTAATTCTTTATTTTCACACGAATTTAATTATTTTCATAACTTTTAATTAAATTCTTGGCAGAATTTCAATTATTTTTAATACAATTTTCATCAAATTTCTCGAAAAATGCAATTATTCTTAAAAATTTTATTAAAATTTGTCAAGAGAATTCAATTATTTAAAAGTTTGTTGATAAAATTCTTTATGAAAATTCAATTTTAAGAAACATTCAATTGTTTAATAAAATATTTATTTTTATAGTTAAATAATTGAATTCTCGTATAGAATTTCCTAATAAATATTGATTTAAAAATGAATTTCAAATGAAAATCTTTGAAAATTTGAACTTTTCATACTTTAATTAACTATTCTATAGAATTAATTTTTTCTCAATAAGTTTAATGGAATTTTTTTTAATTATTTCAAGTTTTTAATTTCTAATATATTTAATCGAATAATGTCAGAATAATCAAAATTTCGTAAAATTAAATTGTAAACAAAAGAATTTGAAAATTCACAAAGAAATTTTTCAAAAATTTAAAAAAAAACCGCTGCCAAGTTGTATATTTTTTTATAATTTTGGTGCTCATTTTATGAACCGCACTTTACTTCCTCATGGAGATAAAAATAATAGAAATATATGAATAACTTTTTATAAATATGGTAAAAGTGATTGAATTTTGGGTCAATAAATGTATTTTTAAATACCCTACAAGATAGTTACAATAATTTAATAGTTAAACAAAAATTTTCAAACAAAAAAGTTGAGAAAATTTTTTTTTTTCACAATTTTTGGTTTTTTTGGTATACCAATAATTTCGAAATTTATTATCGAATTAGGTTCAAAAATAGGTCAATCGAAGCGTTTTTTAATGCTCTACAAGTTGATAACGATAATTTTAAAGTTACTTCTACGTTTTTCAACAAAATTTTCAAAATAGTCTTATTTTCCAAAATTTTTGATTTTTAAAAGTTTAATAACTCCGGTTAATATGGACGAAAAATGTTCAATTAGGGCTCAAAAGATGCGTCTAAAAAAACTCTACAAAATTATGGAAAAACATTTATAGGTGTCCTAACATTTTTTTAAAGTTATGGGCAAAAAACGTTTTTTTGCAAAATTAAAAATCAAAAAAAAATTTAGTTAAACTTTATTAATTTATCAGAAAGTACTCTCACTTTATGTCCGCAGGTGAGATCTACAATTTAAAAAAAAATTCAACCCAAAAGCTCTTTATGATTTCGAGATATTTATGAAAATGTGATGTTTACACACACATACGGAATGACATTTTTTAAAAATGTCATTTTTGAACTCCTGAGGTCAAATAACATAAAGATATATGTCAAAAAATCGAACTCGAAAAATTTTGGTATTACAATACTTTCTTTATGAGGAAGTAAAAATTGAAGAATTTTAGTTGAAAATTCTGGAAATGAATAATTGTATGAAAATAATTTTTGAAGAAGTTACAGTAACAAAGTAGTAGGTTTTAATTATTATAAAACATGAAGAAAGCGATCACTCCGAGTCGAAGACTCGGAGTGATCGTTATCTTCATGTTTTATAAAAAAAAAATAATCAAATATTTATTTAAAAATGAAGTTATTGATGTTTTCGAATAGTTTTCGTTTTTTAACCTGGAAAATCTGGAAAAGTCAGGGAATTTGAAAAGAGCAAAAGCGTTACAACCCTGAGTATTCTGGTCAACACTAGAAACTAAAGGATAAAAATTAGCGTTGTCCGAACAAAATATAAAAATGAATTGATTATAACAATGCAACAACTTGGTTCAGTGAAATTTTGTTCCCTTAGTATATATATGGAGGTGGGATCGGGAGAAAAAATCTGTGATATATCAGAATTGGCTCTTATGTCTCCCTAAATACCACAGATTCATGTGCGCGTGAACATATGCGTAGCATATTCGACCAACTTGACGATGGGGTAGGTCAACGTTCGTTTTGTCGCCTGGCAACCTAACAAAACTACCTTCCCTTCGACCAACACCGCTCAGAAGTACTGAACTCCTTTTCTTTAATCAATGCCATTGTTCTCGTGTTCGATTGTCTGCAATATTCTGAATGTTCAACGATCAAGCAAAGGGGTTCGCCGAGGATGGAGCAGAAAACTTTAAGGCGAACATGATTTTTTAATTTGCGATTTCTGCATGCAGTTTTCGTCATATATTCTACTCTCTAAAGGATCAGTTAAAAGTAACTGATTTAGAACCTAATTCAAGTCAGTCGCTACACTGTTAAAAGAAAAGTATTTATTTCAGTACCAAATTTTGTTACTAAATCGTAATTTGGTTCTATTTTGATACCGAAATCAGCTCTAATTTAGAACTTTCTTTTTACAGTGATAATTCAAATAGTAACATTTCTAGTGATCATTAGGTTAAAAATATAACTGATTGTCAGTTAAAATTAAAAGTAACTGATATTTCAGTATTTTTTTTAACTGATTCAATGAGTCAAGTTTAACTATAATTTTTCAGTTATCTTCTACTAAAAATCAATTTTACTACTTGTATATATATAACTGAATATCAGTTATTTTTAACTGATTAAAATTTAGAGAGTATAATTTATAATTACTGATGCTATAAAATTGCTTTCGTAAATTCTACCTTTTTATATAGAACAAGGAAAGAAGATGAGATAAATTTTTCTATAATTAATAAATCTTTGAAAGATCAAAAGTTCCAAGATCGGAATACAAGTGCGTTAACTTTTATATACACACGTTAAAGATTAGTATAGTTACATTTACTTCAAGTACACGCTGAGAAATCTTCTTTGATCGTCATTGCGGTCATAAAACTTTTCTCTCTCTCTCTCTCTCACGTATAAAATATATATCTGCTAAACAACTTTAATTTTCAAAACTCGATAGACTTTATTAAATTCGATATAGAGTAAATATTTTTAGCGTTGCTATTTGTTATTTTTCTTTTATTACTTTTTCAGTTCTATAAGAAAATTTCTTAAATTCTTATACAGAAATATTAGAAATTACCAAATTGAAAAAAATTAATGATATACAATGTAAAAAATAAATCTTAACTTTCAGTCCACTTTTGACTATAACTGTTTACATTAGTACAATTTTTGACTGAATATTATGACTTTTTCGATTATTTTCAAAAAATGCACTGAAAAAAAAAATTCTTTGATTCAAATAACCAATTACTTGTCTATTGTCAAATAAATATTTACTTGAATCAAATAATATTTATTGTAATCAATTAAATTGTATTTGAACCAATAATTTTAGTATTTAAAGCAAATACCATTTAATTGACTCTAATAAATATTATTTGATTCAATTAAATATTTAATTGATAATAGTCAATAAATCGGTTAATTGAATCAAATAAATTTTTTTTTCAGTTTGCGATTACTTTTTTCGACTTTTTTTCTACTTTTCTTACAAATAGTGAAAAATAGTGAATAGTAAATATTAAATATTAAATAAAAAATAGTAAATCAGACTTCGTACTCGATAATTAATTTTAAAAACGCAGCAAGAAATAGATTTCAAACTAAAAAAAGTAATAAAAAAGTAGCTATCGAAAAATTAAACTTAACGATTATAAAAAACTCGTTTTAGACAATTTTTTAAATTGACAATAACTCCATTCTATATTTTATTTTCCTAACTTTTTTCTAATTTTCATACAAAATATTTACTTCTTTCTTATCTTGCTAATAAATTAAATTTCTGCAACGAATTTTATTATTCATGAAAGCATTTAAATATTTATAAAAATAATTTAATTCTTGCGAGGAATTTTTAAAAAAATTTTAAATAATTGATTTCTTTCTACTAATTTTATGTAATTCCTAATTTAGAGAAAATTCCTAATTCCTGAGAAATTTTTATTATTCATGAAAAGAATTGAATTCTTAAGAAGATAATTACAAATTTTTTTTTACATAATTGAATTCTGTTTGGAAATTTTATGAAAATCGTAGATATTGAAAATCATTGAATTGTGAAAAGTTTTTAAACATATAATTAAATTTTACAAAGAATTCTATTAAAAACTTTGAGAATAATTAAATGTCTGTGGCATTTTATTAAATTTTGTTGAAAATAATTGAATTCCTAAAAAGCATTTTATTATTTATGAAAATAATTGAATTCTTGGAAAGAGTTTTATTAAAATCTAAAAGAATAATTGAATTTTTTCAAAAAATTGTAATTAAAATTATATTTAACATAATTGATTTCTTTCGAATTATTTTATTAAAATATTTGAAAATAATTGAATTCCTGTGAAAAATTCTAATATTTTTGTAAATAATTGAATTCTTCCAAGGAATTAAAACAAAACATTTTTTTAAATAAGTTTTAAGAATAATTACATTTTTCGAGCAATTCCTGTAAAATTGTATTAATAATAATTGAAATCCTGCAATGAATTTTATTATTTATGAAAATAATTGAAAAGTTGCAAAGAATTTTTTTTTAATTTTCAAAAAATAATTGAATTTCTGAGAAGAATTTTATTATTTAGAAAAATAATTGAATTATTGTAAAAAATTTTATTAATATGTTTAAAAAGAATTGAATTTCTGTGAAAAAAAAATTTTTTTCGAAACTAATTGAATTCTTCATAAGAATTTTATAATCATTGTTTTAAATAATTAATTTTTTCGAAATATAATAAATGTTATGAAAATTTTATTTTAAATAATTGAATTCTCGTGGAAAACTTTATCTGTAGAAAATAGTTGGATTTTTCGATTAATTAATTTAAAATAGTATTAAAAATAATTGAAATTCTTTGATGAGTTTTATTATTTATGAAAATAATTGAATTTTTGCATAGAATTTTGTGAAACATTTTTTTAAAAAAATTGAATTTCCATAAAAAAATTTACTATTAGTGAAAGTAATTGAATATTATTGTGATGAATTGTATAAAAATTTTGTTAAATAATAGATTTTTTCGAAATTTCTTTGAAAATGCTATTCTATATTAATTAAATTCCTGTGGAAATTTTATTATTTATGAATATAATTAAATTTTTGATAAAATTTTGTCAATTGTTTTTAAATAATTGAATTCTTTTGTGAAATTTTATGAAAATACTAGATATTGAAAATAATTGAATTTCAAATATTTTTTAAAAATAATTTAATCGTTTCTGAGAATTTTATTATAATTTTTGAGAATAGTTTTTTGATTTTTAGTATTAGCGAATTTAAAGTAGTGGAAATTCTAAAAAAAAAAACAAAAATAGTAGGTTTTAGTGGTTGAAATCTAAAAAAAAGTACCCAAATAGTAGCATAACGTAAAAGAAGTAGTAAATAGTGGGTTTTAGTAGATGAGTGCGAAGTCTGTAAATACTATAAATAGTGAAAAATAGTAAATATTAAATTGTAAAAATTAAATAGTACAAAATAGTAAATACTAAATAGTAAAAAATAGTGAATAGTAAATATTAAATAGTAAAAAATAGTAAATACTAAATAGTAAAAAATAGTGAATAGTAAATATTAAGTAGTAAAAAAATAGTAAAAAATAGTAAATATTAAATAGTAAAAAATAGTGAATAGTAAATATTAAATAGTAAAAAATAGTAAATACAAAATAGTAAAAAAATAGTGAATAGTAAATATTAAATAGCAAAAAATAGTAAATACTAAATAGTAAAAAATAGTGAATATTAAATAGTAAAAAAATAGTAAAAAAATAGTAAATACTAATTAGTAAGAAATAGTGAATAGTAAACACTAAATAATATAAAAAAAGCAAATAGTAAAAAAAGAGTGAAAAATAAACACTAAATAGTAAAAGAAGCAAATAATAACTACTAAATAGTAAAAATAGCAAATAGTAAATAATAAATATAGAAAGAAAAGAAAAAAACCAAACTCCGAGTACATAATACATGATTATATATTTATATACAGTAGAGAAAAAAATGTATTCACGTCCTGACCGTGACGATAACGTTTGAAAATGAGGACAAAAGGTCCGATATCTGGCACTCGTTATCGGTTGCACTATTCCAGTTTGTGATTAATCTTCACGTTTTATAACTGAAAAGTAGCTAACTCTTTCTGTCCAGCTGAGTTATAATTTTGGTAGGTGGGCGTGTGCTGGTAGTTTTCAGGAATTGGGTTAAACTGCCAACAATTATGACAGGATATGAATTATCCTGGACTTTTCTTAACCGTCAATTTCTGCCACACGCCAATGCTTAAATAAATGCACGCTATACACTTTTCGCTAATCTTTCCTCTCGATCAAACATCTCTTCGATCCCACTTTTCCACCTACTTCAATATTCTACATTATAATATACAAAATAGAAAATAAATGTTAATACTATTCTAGTCATTATAATTATTCTAAATATTATTAATTATTATAAAAAAATTGTCAAATTTTAGTTAAATATAAATTAAAAGAAATTTACCTCCATTTTTTATTCACTTAGCGTAAAAATAAATTCTTTTATTAAATTTAAAGACTAATGTCTATTTTTAATTTTTTTTCAGCTTAGTTAGTATTTTTTTTTAATATTTGATTTTTTCCGTTCGATTCGATTAGTTCGACTTGTTTTCGAATAATAATTTTTTTTTTTTTACTGGAAAATAAATTTTAAAGTTCTTTATTTTTTGTTCGTGCTATGAAATTCGTTAATGTGCGTCTAAAAGAGAAGCGAAAGAATATAAAAGTATTTAATATTTTTATCGTCATTTATCGATGTCACGAAGAGTTGAAGAACAGCTGCGCTTCCCTCGATCGAATGTATATTTCTACTATTTTTTCCCCTAAAGCTCCAACACACTGCTTGTGACAAGAGGCTATTATTAGTGTTGTGACTGATAAGGGGTAAAAAAAAATCTTTCCACTCTCCTGATTCCTTGTTCTTTAAAAAAAAAAAAAAAATTGTCATCTTATTTATTTCGAGAAACTTTCGAATTCAAAAAAAATTCTATCCAGCGAAAAATAATTATTAATAACCATCTTAATAAAATTAACTATTTACTATTAATTCAGTAATTAAATAACTCTTTACTATTAATTTACTATAATTAAATAACTATTTACTATTAACTTATGAATTAAATAACTCTTCACTATTAATTTACTAATTAAATAAATATTTACTATTAATTTATTAATTACTTATTAAAAATTTTATTATTATTATTATTATTATTATTATTATTATTATTATTATTATTGTTATGAAAAATCGTAGTTATTCATATTGGTTTTAAAATTTTATTTTCCAAAATTAATGAATT
Organism: Leptopilina heterotoma; assembly: GCF_015476425.1. Classification (NCBI taxonomy): domain Eukaryota; kingdom Metazoa; phylum Arthropoda; class Insecta; order Hymenoptera; family Figitidae; genus Leptopilina; species Leptopilina heterotoma. Next base: position 1,612,233 of record NW_025111011.1, read on the forward strand.
TTGGTATATCTGAATAATTAATTACTTATTTCTGATAGAAATTTTCCGCATTGTTTTGATGCAATTATTTGAGATTTAATAATAGAAAGCAAATGTCAGAGTCCTCTGTGTTAGCGGGCTCAAAACTGTGGTTAAATACAGACGCGAGAGAGAAAGTCACGTGTTGCGAATAACGTCACTGATTTTGCATAGCAATCATTTCTCATTTCCGCATATTTTACCTCTTTTTTCATAAAAAAAAACGAAACCTTCAGTTAAATTTTGTTATTTTCCAAATTATCAATTCATTCAATTTTATTTTACTGTGTATATTGAATAAATTTCATTCAATTTAGTAATTTATTCTCCATAATATTATAATATACAATAGTCAATACAATTTTGATTATAGTCAAAATATAATTAATAATCATAAACGATAATTAATGAATATATGATAAATTTTGAAATAGTATTAAAAATTCATAATTTCAATTTAATTATTATTTTCTAGAATTTTTAATTATTTTTTATGAAAATAATTGAATTCCATAAAAAAAAATTTTTATTATTTATGAAAATAATTAAATTTCATAAAAAAATTTTATTATTTATGAAAATAACTAAATGTTTGCGTACAATTTTATTAAAATTTATTTAAAATAATTGACTTCATTTTGGGAAATTTTATTAAAATAGTAGATATTGAAAATCATTAAAATAAGAAAAATTTTTGAAAATATATTGAGATTAGTACAAAAATTTTATTGACATTTATGAAAATAATTAAACTTTGGGGAAGAATTTTATTTATAAAGATAATTGGGATCTTGAAGCGAATTTTTCTTTTAATTTTGAACATAACTAAATTTTATATGAGAAGAATTTTGTTACTACTATAAAAAATAATTGAATTTTTGCAATTATCTGTGATTTATCCAAAATTGAATTTTTTTAGTGTTTTCAACAAAAAATTTCAATTAAAAATTTCTAAATTTTATTATTTTTATAATTGCAAATTTTATTTTAAAAAGTAAGTAAGAAATTAGCCGCGCACTTTAGCTAGAATTTTTAAAATTTCCAACTAAAATTCTTCTTTAATTCAATTTTTTTTTTAAATAATTTTTGAAAAAGTTGTTCGTGAATTTTCAGATTCTTTTGTTTACAATTTAATTTTACAAAATACTTTATTAAAAGGATGAAAAGTTCAAATTTTCAAAGATTTTAATTTGAAATTCATTTTTAAATCAATATCTCTATTAGAAAATTCTACGAGAACACAATTATTTAACTATAAAAATAAATATTTTATAAAACAATTGAATGTTTCTTAAAATTAAATTTCCATAAAGAATTTTATCAACAAATTTTTAAATAATTGAATTCTTTTGACAAATTTTAATAAAATTGAAATTCTGCCAAGAATTTTATTAAAAGTTTTGGAAATAATTGAATTTCGAAGAAAAATTTTATTATTTATAAAGATAATTGATATTTTGACAAGAATTTTTGTAAAGTTTTAAACATAATTGGATTTCTATGAAGAATTTTATTAAAATTATTTTGAAAAAAATTGAATTCTTACGCAATGAATTGCATTAAAATTTTTGAAAATGATTTTATTCTTTAAAGAAATTTAAATAAAAATTTATTGTAAATAATACTTAAATTCTAATAAATAAATTATAACAAAGTTTATTAAAATAGTTAAATTTCTTTGATAAATTTTAATAAAATTTAAAAAAAAATAATAAGAATAATAACTTTTTTCGAGGAATTACATTAAAATTGTATTAAAAATAATTGAAATTAAGCATATTGAATTTTATTATTTATAAAAATAATTGAATCCCAGGAAAAAATGTTATTATTTTTTAAAATTAAATGAAAATAATTTGTAAATAATTGAATTTTTGGGAAATTTTTATTATTTATACAAATAATTTAATGTTTGCGTAGAATTTTATTAAAAAATTTTTTAACTAATTAATTGATTTTTTTTTTAGGAACTTTTTATTAAAGTAGTAGATATTCAAAATTATTGAACTCAGGGAAGTTTTTGAAAATAATTAAAATTTTGCCAAGAGTTTTATTAAATTTTTTGAAAATAATTGAATTTCTGAGAAGAATTTGACTATTTTTGAAAATATAATTGAATTTCTGGAATCTTTTGTAATTGCTTCAAAACTCAATTTGTTTTAATGTTTTTAACTAAAATTCTGTTATAAATCAATTATTTTTAATAAAGCTAGTTAAATAAATATTTAAAAAATTAACTAATTTCAGAAGAATTCTAGTTTTAAATTTTTTTTTTAAATCTAAGTTTTTTGGTGTATTTCTAATTTTAAATTCATTTAAAATTGAAATTTTACAAAATTTTAAATCAAAATCTTTTAAAGTTCATCTAATTATGAAAATTGTATAAACGCAATTTTTTTAAAATTGAATTAATTTTGAAATATTTAAGTGAAATTAGATTTCAAGAATAAACACAATAACTTTAGAAAACAACAATTTTCCACAGTTTCAATCAAAATTCCCTGACTTTTCCAGGTTTTTTCAAGGTTTATAAAATTCCCTGCCATTTCCAGGTTTTTCAGGTTTTCCAGGTTGCGTGGCAATCCTGATATTGAAAATCATTGAAATAAGAAAATTTTTTGAAAATAATTGAAATTAGCTCAAAAATTTTATTGAAATTTTTGAAAATAATTTAACTTTTGGGGAAGAATTTTATTTATAAAGATAATAAATTGGGATCTTAACGAGAATTTTTTTTAAATTTTGAACATAATTGAATTTTATGAGAAGAATTTTATTACTATAGAAAATAATTGAATTTCTGCAATTGTCTGTGATTTATTCAAAATTGAATTTTTTTTAGTGTTTTCAACAAAAAGTTGAATTAAAAATTTCTAAATTTTATTATTTTTATAATTGCAAATTTTATTTTAAAAAATAAGTAAAAAAATTAGCGTCGCGCTTTAGCGCGCTAATTGTTGCTATAGTAAAAAATAAATTCTGCAATTTGTTTTGTCCAGAAAAAATAATCGTTATCACATAATGTACCATAATATAACAGAAACGTAATATTTACTCAATTTCCGATATATAAATGAGACAAAAGAATAAAAGATGATCACAATAGATAATTTTGGAGGAAAGGAAATGTTCAAAAACTGTACATTTAGAATCGTGTTTTGAATATATATTTCTCGCTATTTTTTTTCTTCCTATTTTCTTAATTTTTTTTTTCGTCACTTTGTCCCAAGTGGTGTATATAAAACGCTTGGCGGAAAGGTAGAGAGTTCCCCTTTTGTCTAGGATTCGTAACGAATTACCTAGAGTCTGTCCTCGAAACGTCGGTTTATGGTCTAGGATAGGTTCGGCTAGGTTAGCTGGGTTCATATACACATTGAGAGTGAGTGAGACCCAAGTTGGCTTGGTAGTGGTGTATTGGTTTCAGGGTGTTGGTTATGTGCAAAGCGTAGACGGGTCGTTGACCTCGGCGCACTCGGCTACACGTATTCCAAACTATACAAAACAGAACATGTGTCGTTGCACGGTTTTAAAAGCGATTTCAAATTTTTATCTTTTTTTTTTCATCTTCCCACCTCGTTTCCCCCCCAATATCCACCCCCAATACACCTTTTTTTAGATATCCTCTCTTATACATATAATGTTTAGCAGAAAGAAAGACATTTTTTTCAAAAATTTGCTCTCTTTTTTTGGGGTAATGAATGGGCGGCGGATTTAAAAAGCGATTGAAAGAATATTTTATTATTATTGTTCTCGAGAAGAGTTTTGTTGAAAAAAAAAAAAAATTGTCAATGAAAAATTATTTTTGGTTTATGAATTTTTGTTTCCTTTTCTGCTTTTTACTGTGTGGGATATTTTATTTTATTATTTTTCGTCGAAAATTTGTGAATGAGAGAGGATGTTTTTTCGGAATTTGATTGTTTGGCCCACTCGAATATTTTTCTTTCATTCACTGTAAATTTTCTATCACATTTTGAAAAAAAGAAATTTTTCTTTTGCTTGAATTTGAATTGAGATTTTTTTCTTTTATTTAATTTTTCATACATTTTGGAGTGCCTTTTTTTAATAATAATTTCCTGTGACATGATATTTCAAAACTTTTTTTTTTTTGTTTCAAAAAATTTTTTGAAAAAAAATTTTTTTTTCAAAAAAAAAAAAAAATTTCAAAACTTCAAAATAAACGAATTTTCTTCTATTTTCTATTTTTTTTGTTACGATTCAAAAATAATTGACAAATTAAGTATACTAGTTAATCAATTATTTTTAATAATTTTTAAGAAATTCCTTTGAGAATTTTCAATTCTACTTTGTAGATAATTTTACCAAATTTCAATTATTTGAAAATTCTTCAATTAAATGTATATTGGAAAATAAAAGCTTCAAGTAATTTTAAAAAATTGAATTAAAATTATTAAAAAAAAATTATTTTGATAGAAATGTTAATTAAAAGTATTAAAAATTCAGATTTTCAAAGGATTTTAATTTTCAAACCTATTCCAAATACAATTATTTCTAAAAAAATTCAAGTATTTCTAACTTCTCCAAAATTTAATTATTTTTCTACGATTTCCAACTAAAATTCTTCTCGAAAACAATTATTTATATATTTATAATGATTTTTTGAATTTTCTCTAAAAATTCAATTGTTCAAAAAATAAAAGGAAGTTAAGTCTAAGATTCACTTGTTTACCTACAATTAAATTAAAAACTATAACCATTTTTAAATTTTCAATTAAAATTATTTAAAATTTTAATTTTCTAAACTTTCTATATAAAACCTTTTGAAAAATAATTATTAATAAAAATTGTAAACTTCAACTCTTATAAAACTGGATTATGTTTCATAAAATTTCACGAAATATCAAATTACTATTTCAAAAAATTTCAAATACCTGATTATAAAAATGTAATAATTTTTAGAAAATAGAACATAAATATTTTAATAACCTAATATTTCAGAATTTTAAAACAATTTTTAGAAACTTCAATTATTGAAAAAAAATTTATTTAAATTTTCAAATATTTTTAAAATTAAGTAAATAATAAAATTAAAAATTTCAAATGCAATTTGGACTCTTCAATGCTGATTTTTTCCGCACTAATGTGAATATATACATTCGATTATGACTGTTTTAATTATTTACTAACTGTAATAAATAAAATTTTTTAAAAGTTTAGTTTCTTTAAAACTCTCTAGAAAAATTCTTTAAGAAATTTAATTATTTTCTATTCGATTTCCATAGTTTCAATTATAATCTTTTTCGAATTGAATTAAAATTTCTCAAAAACCAAAATTCTTTTCAGAATTTTAAATAAAAGTATTTAAAACATAAACAATTTTTTAAACAAGAATTTAATTTTTAAGTTCTTTGCAGTAATTGATATTTTTAAAAATTAATTTCCAACCATTTGAAATTCAATTATCTTTTTTGAAAATTTCAACTTCTTTGAACTGCAATCATTTCTAAGTTAATTATAATTAAGCACTTTTAAGAAAGTTATTCTACAATTTAACTTACTTAAAATTTATTTACAGAAATGAGAAAAAAAAATTTTTTTAAAATTAAAATTCACTTGCGATTATAAAAAGTTTTTACGGTTGAAGCAAATGTCAAAAATAATTTAAGATTTTCAAAAATATTTTTCGATTCTAAAAACCAAAATAATTGTAAAATAATATTATAAAAATTTGAAATTTTTGCAGTTTGATAAAATTTCCCGACATTTTCCTTGATTCCCTGACCTGTGACAACACTGTTTCTATATTTTAAATTTATTTATTAAAGTTTATTTAAAACTGCTTAATTAAATAGTTAAATTTTACTGAAACTTTTCCTATATGATTTTTTAAGTTCAAATTCCCACTAATTTTCGCAATATTTTTGCTCCAAAACTTTATAGTTAAATATATATTTAAAACTAAACGAAATAAATTCTACGTAAAATTATAGTTGGGATTTCCACTGATTATTTTTGATACAAAAAATTGCCAAAAATGTTTTATTTAAAAAAAGCTGCAAATTAAGTGAAAAAGAACAAAAAATATTTAATATAAAAAAAGGCCAATTTGCAGGGCTCAGATCGACTTTAAGACCAAAAAAAAAGTCGCTTTATTCGCATAAATTCGCAACAAAAGTCGCGAAAAGCAAAAGTCGCATGAAATTTTAGAAAAAAAGACCAAAAAAAGAGGCATGAAATTGTAAAAATTGTAACAAAAATGGCAAATTGCGTTAATGGGGTTTATTAGAATTGAGTGTAGAATGTAACAAAATATTTTTATGAAAATTACTTTATTTGTAGTTTTTTTTATTTGCAAATGAGACACAAAAATAATTATTTCTTTTGTTTTTTAAAACATTTTTGTCAACATAAGTAAAAATACTAAATTTTGAGCGAATAACTGACGATAGAACATATTTTTTTTTATATTTACGATGAGACACAAAAATAATTTTTAATCGTAATAATTAATTTTGTAACGCAAAAAAATACTTAAATGAATCGAATAATCGGTTTGATTATTATTTATTTAAAAATTTACTTTTTTAAATTATTTTTTAATAAAACATGAATAATAATTTAAAAGTAATTCGTAAATAAATATATAACAGAACATTTTTGTTGAGTAAATTTTTTTCCTTTATTTTCTAAAAATTTAAAAAGTTTTAATTTCATTTTCAATTAAAATTTGTAATTGACAAATAGAATTTGTAAATATTTTTTTCCTGTTTTTTTAAGAAACTGAATTTTATTAAAGCAATAATTGTAATTAAGAAATAGAAATAAATGGTGCAAATTATTTCCTTTATGGAAATTGAGAATTTTCTAGAAAAATATTTAAGAAACGGGAATATATATGATGTTTCTTTTCGAAAAATTTTAAATATTTCAAATATTATTTTATTATGAATCATGAAAAAATACTTGCATATTTTCGATTTATCAAACAATATTTTTTAAAGAAAAAAGAAAGCATATAGACAAAAACTAACTTCTAAGTGTGGACAGACAGAATTAATGAAATAATGAAATATGAAAATTATTATTTTGTAGATAATAATAAATAGTTTAGAAAAAAAAATTTCTGCTATTTCAAATTTAAGTCAAAAAGTAATTGAAAAATGTGAAAAAAGTCGATTATAGTCGCATTTTAGTGAAAAAAATCTGGAAAAATTCGATTAGTCGCATTTTTTTTAAAAAAGGTCGAAAAAAGTCTTAATTTCTTAAAAAAAGTCGAAAAAAGCCCTGAATTTGAAGTAAAATAAAAAAAAATAATTTTAGCGTAAACTTTACACACGAAAGAACACCATACAGACGGTGTAGAAACACAAAGACAACCCTAAATTGATGACAGGAGTTTCCCTATTATCTGAAAATCTGCCGACACAAGGACGGAAAAGCCCGAAGCTTTTTGGTATGTAACTTGATGGTTTCAAGGCGCACGTGCAACCGGGTCTAAAACCAACTGTGTGTGAATGTATATATATATATATATATAAAGATCCGGAGAATAGTAGGAGTAGGTGCGCGTTGGTTTTCACGGTCAAGCATATTGATTTTGTGACGACGACGACGACGATTACGTAGGGAGTTGGTGGGGTTTATGGATGTCTACGGGGGGTTAAGGGGCAGGGGGATTGCGGAAGGAAGAGAAAAGAAGAAGCCGCGAGTCTTGGAGTGCATCCAGAGGTCGTTGAACCCATTTTCTGGCAGGCTCCAGGCGCCATAATGCGATAATTGTTAAGATTCCCATCACCCATCGAACTCAAAATTATTTTGTATTTTCAGCTCCACACACACACACAGAGACATTTGTTTCCTTTTTGTATCACTATTGATAATTGCACAATTTTAAAGGCCCTTTGGAAATTATTTTCCAGTCAGCTACATTTTATTGGCTACTATCATTGACTAATGATTGGCTAATTTTTAATTTTGAAACGAAAGAAATGAAAATTCATTTCATGAAATGAAAAGAAAAAACATAATTCGTGAATTATTTTACGAATTTATGATATTTTGCAACAATTTTTTCAAGTCTTGCAAAAAAAAATTTCAGGGTTTTGTGTATAAAGATAAAATTTCCGAATTTAGCGTCGACGCTAAATTGCGAAAAATATTACACAAGGGTTTCTAACTAATGAAAAAGTAGCACTTTTTTCCTTTATACTTAGGAAGTTAAAAAATTTGTTTTTAAACCAGAAACCAATGAAAAGATTGTTTCATTTTTTTTGGGTTTTGCGAAAAATACGATATTTAGCGTCGACGCTAAATTCAGGAAACTGACAAAAAATTTCAGGGTTTTGTATAAAGCAGACTTCGCACTCGATAATTAATTTTGAAAAAGTAGCAAAAATTAGCTTTCAAACTTAACGACCATAAAAAAATCGCTTTAGACACTTAACAAAATTAAAAAAAATTCCATTCTACAAATTTTATTTTCCTGACTTTTTTCTAATTTTCATAAAAAATATTTACTTCTTTCTTATCTTGCTAATAAATTGAATTCCTGCAACGAATTTTATTATTCATTAAAGAATTTCAATATTTATAAAATTAATTTAATTCTTGCGAAGAATTTTATAAAAATGTTTAAATAATTGATTTCTTTCTACTAATTTTATATGTAATTCTAATTTAAATAAATGAATTCCAGAGAAATTTTTATTATTTATGAAAAAAATTGAATTCTTACGAAGATTTTTACAAAGAATGTTTTAAATAATTGAATTCTATTTGGAAATTTTATGAAAATAGTTGATATTGAAAATCATTGAATTGCGAAAAGTTTTTAAAAATAATTAAATTTTACAAAGAATTCTATTAAATATTTTGACAATAATTGAATGTCTTTGTGATATTTTATTAAAGTTTGTTGAAAATAATTGAATTCCTAAAAAACATTTTATTATTTATGAAAATAATTGAATTCTTGTGATGAATAATGTTATTTATGAAAATAATTGAATTTTGCAAAGAATTTCATTAAAATGCCTCAAAATAATTGAATTTTCGGGAATAATTTTTTTATTTATCTTTGATAATTGAATTCTTTCAAAGAATTATTTATGTAAATAATTAAAATCTTGCGGGAAGAATTTTATTAAAATCTAAAAGAATAATTGAATTATTTAAAAAAAAAGTTAATTAAAATTGTATTTAAAATAATTGATTTCTTTCGAACAATTTTATTAATATATTTGAAAATAATAAATTGAATTCCTGTGAAAAATATGCTATTATTTTTGTAAGTAATTCAATTCTTTTAAAGAATTTTAAACAAACATTTTTTGAAATAATTGATTTTTTTGAGGAATTGAAATTAAACTTTTAAAAATAATTACATTTTTTGAGCAATTCTTGTAAAATTGTATTAAAAATAATTGAAATTCTGCGATGAATTTTATTATTTATGAAAATAATAAAATTGAACAGTTGCAAAGAATTTTATTAAAATTTTCAAAAATAATTGAATTCCTGAGAAGAATTTTATTATTTATGAAAATAATTGAACTATTTCGAAAAATTTTATTAAAAATTTTTTAAAAAGAATTGAATTTCTGAGAAAAATTTTGTTATTTTTTAAAATAATTGAATTCTTCATAAGAATTTTAAAAAAATTGCTTTAAATAATTAATTTTTTCGTAATATAATAAATATTATGAAAATTTTATTTTAAATAATTGAATTCTTGTGGAAAAATTTATTTGTGAAAATAATTGAATTTTTCCATTAATAAATTTAAAATAATATTAAAAATAATTGAAATTCTTCGATGAGTTTCATTATATATTTGAAAATAATTGAATTCTTGCATAGAATTTTGTCAAACATTTTTTTAAAAAATTGAATTTCCATGAAAAATGTTACTATTAGTGAAAGTTATTGAATGTGTGATGAATTGTATAAAAATTTTGTTAAACAATTGATTTTTTCGAAAGTTTTTTAAAAATTTTATTCTAAATTAATTGAATTCTTGTGAAAATTTTAATATTTATAAAAATAATTGAATTTTTGATGAATTTTATCAATATTTTTTTTGTTCATTCTTTTGTGAAATTTTATGAAAATACTAGATATTGAAAATAATTGAATTTGGAATATTTTTTGGAAATAATTGAATCGTTTTAGAGAATTTGATTATAATTTTTGAGAATAGTTTTTTGATTTCTAGTATTAGCGAATTTATTTTTAATTTAATGGAAATTCTAAAAAAAACAGAAATACATAGTATCTTTTAGTGGATGAAATCTAAAAAAAGTACCCAAATAGTAGCAGAACGTAAAAAAAATAGTAAATAGTATAGTTTTTAGTAGATGAGTGCGAAGCCGCAGATAAAGATAAAATTCCCAAATTTAGCGTCGACGCTAAATGGCGAAAAAAACTATACTTAGCGTCGACGCTAAAGTCAGAACACTGTAAAACAAAAATATACTAAAAACCAAAAAAAATTATTTTTTTCCCTTACAATTTCCAAGTAGACTTGAAAATTGTAAATAATATTAAGTAAATTTAAGAACAAAATGAGTGGGAAAGAAATAACTCGGATCGTAAGACTGCGTCATCTAAATATGTCGATTAGATCTGAATTGACAATTAGGAGAGACGACCTCGACTTGACCTTTATTTCATGGATTTCATTACACCACATGCATAGCGTCCAACGCTCTCTCTGTACATGAAGAATTTTAACAATATTTCAAAAAAAAAAATAAAACCAACAAGAAAATGTTAGAAAAACAAAAACGAAAATATCGTTCAAAAGTGACGATTAAATAAAAATTTATTTGAATCAAATAAACGATTAAATACTTTATTCTCAAAAGAATATTTGTTTCAAATAATTTAAATTGTCAAATTATTTAAGTTAATTATTATTATTATTTATTTAAGTTATAATTAAATTGCATTTGAGTCAAATACAGAAATTATTGATTCGAATACAATTTGATTTAAAGAGAAATTATTTGATTCAAGGAAATATTTAATATACACAACAAGCAAGTAATCGTTTATTTGATTTAAAACAATAATTTTTTCTCTCTCTCTCTCTCTCTCTCTCTCTCTCTCTCTCTCTCTCTCTCTAAATTTGAATTAATAAAAATGTTTACTAATTTAAATAAGTGACTGACTTTTTGCTCTTGAATTGGTAAATTTTACTAATAAATAATAATTTCTACTAATTTATTAGTAGTAATTAGTAGTTATTATTAGTAAAAATTAGTAAAAATTTACTAATTTACTGAATTTTTGCTTTTGAATTAGTGAATTTTACTAATAAATTAGTAGAAATTACTTTAGTAAAATTTACTAATTTACTGACTTTTTGCTTTTGAATTAGTAAATTGTACTAATAGATTAGTAGAAATCATCACTTATTTACAAAATTTACCAATTCAAAAGCAAAAAGTCAGTCACTATATTCAAATTAGTAAACATTTATATTAATTCAAATTTAGAGAGCAGAGTAGAAAGTTGATTTTTTTTAACTAAAACCTGTCGAAATGAAACTAATTTTTTAAAATTTTATAGGTTTATTATTCAACAGTTTCCAGTTTTGAAAAGTATTTACAGAATTTTACAAGAACGATTCTATAGAATTAATTCCACTTCTAGTAAACATTATGTAGAATTTTACTGAAATTATTTTTAATAGAATTTTTCTCTTTTTGAATTTCCCGCCAATGCAGTTCATTAAATCGTCGCCTAGATGGCATGAAAATTCGCTCACAAACGAAATAATCCTTTCTAAATTTGTAATAAAATAGTAAAACATTAAAATAATCTTTAGAATTTTAATAGAATAATTATATAAAATGTTTACATGATTTCTGGTAAACATTCAGTAGAAAAAAAGGATGTAAATTGTTTAAAAGAAAACATAAACGATGAGATAAATTTAAATAAAACAGTAAATATTAAAGAGGTAAATTATGTACCTATACAAATAAATGAAAGTAAAAAAATACAATAAGTAAATTTACTATAGAATTCACCCGCAAATTCTACTGAACTTCTACTTATTCTATTGAATCAAAACGATTCAACAGAATTTTGAATTTCTACAAAAATGTTCATTAAGATTTTTTCATACAGAATGAATTCGAGTCAATATTCTAGAATTCTTTTCAAAAAAAACCATTCCAGTAAAATTCTGTAAGAATTTAGTTCGGCAATAAAAACTTTTTCTCTGACTGTATAAATTTTAACTTTTTTAACCCTCCGTCACACACCTATAGGGAGGGATTCCCTCTACGGTTTCAGTATTTTTTAAATAACTTTTGTTTTCCTCATTGCAAAATAAAATCAGTTTCTATACCTTTCGACAATTTACTCCTCAACACATTTCTAAAAAAACATTTCGTTTAAACATAATTAATATTTAATTATGAAGCTTTAAAGCCAAAAAAAACTCGAAAAAGTGAGGTTATGTTAAATAAAAAAATCAAGTTTTCAAAACATCTTTTGTTTCACTGTTGGTTAATGACAAAATTATGGGGCCGTTCAAAAAATACGTAACGCTATTTTTCGGAAAGTTGGACCCCCCCTCCCCCCATGTAACGCAATGTTGTATACATTAGCGCCATTTTTTCTGCTGACCGTAACAAATAGCTTGACCCCCCTCCCCCCTAAAGCGTTACGTATTTTTTGAACGGCCCCTATATTATAAATATAATTAAAATGAATTGTTTAATGATTTTTTTGCTTATTTGTTACTGTTACATTATTTTTACATGTCAAAAGTGGAATTCCTTCGAAGATGTGCATTCGTGTAATTAATTTTTATTTTTGAGACCGAAAATTATTTTTATTAATTTTATAATTTAGAATAATTTACTACGTATTTGTAAGTTTGTGTTAAAACTAAATTTTTGTTGATTCCTTTGTTTATGTTGTAATTTTGCTTATTTTACAATGTGGTGAGGGATTCCCTCTAAACGTGTGTAAAGTCGTAATTTTTTCCCATATGTGTGTGACGGAGGGTTAAAAGTGAATAAATCGAGAAACAAAATTTGCCCACAAACTGAATATTCGCCAGAGAGCGCCTTCTGCGCAGGGTGTGTGCGCACCTCCCCATTATCCATATATTCCTCTCATTCAACTATATAGTGAATGAACATTAAACACCCAAAAAGCACCAGTTTTCATATTAAAGCAAAAAAAAAAAAAAATAAATCACATACAAAAATAAAATTTTTCTTACCAAAAAAATATCACGTACAAACCACAGGCGAAAATGAAAAATCATCGAATAATTATCCAATAATAATACAGTTTAGATAACAAAACAAGAACCGGTAATATTTAATTCCCGGTAATATTATAAACATAGCACTTTTTCATTTATAAAAAAAACATTTTTTTTTCTCCAAAAAACACTTGTTTTTTTTAAATAACAATTCGCACACACATTTTTTTTTTATTACAATTCTCATTGACAGAGTATAATTTTTCACGTTAGAAATGAAAAAAAAAAGCGAGGTGTTGATAGGAAACGAAAAACTGCCGAAAGAATCGTGGCCCCCAAAGGGAACCCAACGGGCTTCTGAGCAATAACGGAACTGAAGCACGTGCCCGCGTGTCTCCCTTGCTCGATTCGTTCTCCTCTTTTTCTCCTTCCCCCCTCTCCCCACCCTGCTACCTTATCTCGCCCTCGCTCACATCAAGCATAAGATATTAGACACAATATTGGAATCCCTTTTTCGGTCTACTCACACACACACACACACCCTTTTCGTGGTTATTCTCTGTTTCCTGAGTGTGAGAAGGAAGGAAAATTTCGAGAGAGAGTGAGAGAAGGACGCATGTGCGAGCAATGTGTATTTCGGTGCAGTGCGCCATGCACCGCGTGGAGGTCAATGCCCGTCCTTACTCCGACGCAAGGAAGGAGAGAGAAAGAGAGAGAGAGAATATGATAAAAGAGAGAATAGGAGGGAAACACAGCAGCGCTCGCTCACAGGCCAGAGAGGGCAAAGCAGAATGGGGAAAAAGAGAATAAAATGAACAAACGTATAAAGTATCGTGAGTGGGGATGATGGTTGTCATTCCCCCCCCCTCTCCCTCTGCTATGGGGCACCAAATACCCTTCTCCTTTTTTTTTGTATATATCACTCGTTTCGATTCTCTTTTTTTTTATCTCTCGAAGAGTTACCATACCATTGTTATCTTTCGTTTTCTTATTCGCTGTTCTCTGTCTCTTTTTTTCTCTAACACACACATATCGAAAGGAAAGAATGATATGACGATAGACGTCACTTTGTCCCACCATTATTTTTTTTCTCTCCCAAATGACCCAGACCTTATATATACATTATTACGAAGGCTACACTCTCCTCAGAGACCCACAATTATTTGATTGTCAGACGAATTTTTTCCTTTAGGAAGAGAAAGATTTTTTTTTAATTTAAATATTTTTTTTTGTAACACTAGTAACACTATTTATTTATTTGTAACACTATTTAGCTATTATTTCAATTTAATGTCCGATCGTAAATAAGTAAAAAATTACAAACAGCTTGAGATTCAATATGGAGACACTATTCTCCACCTGAGAACGTCAAGGTCACCGCTAAGCAGGGCTCGGATCGTTTTTAAGACACAAAAAAAGTCCCTTTAATCGCAGAAATTCACTACAAAAGTCACGAAAAGTCGCATGAAATTTTAGAAAAAACGCCATAAAGGAAATACGAAATTGTCAAAATTGTAAAAAAAAATCATATTTCTCAACAACACATACTTTAATATCAAACAATCCGGAATAATATTTAATAAAATTCATAGCAAAATTTTAATTAAGTATTTTTAACATTTTCAAAAAAAATCTGTTCAAAATTTCAATTATATTTTTAGAAGTAATAAAATTCTTCGGAGAAATTAAATTATTTTCAAAAATTTTTTTAAATTCTCCTCACAAATTCAATTATTTCTATAAATATTAAAATTCTTCTGCAAAATTCAATTACTTTTAAACATTTAAAAAAAAATCTGTTCAAAATTTCAATAATTGTAATTTTGATTTTTATAAATAATAAAATTCTTCTCTGAAATTCAATTATTAGCAAAGAATTTTAATAAAATTCTTTTCAAAATTTCAATTATCTTATTTATAAATAATAAATTTCATCCTAGAAATTCAATTATTTTCAAAAGTAATAAAATTCTTAGCAGAAATTCAATTATTTCCAAATTTCTTTTTAAATATCTCGTCAAAATTATCATTATCTTCATAAATAATAAAATTCATCATGAAAATTTAATTATTTTCAAAAGTTCTGATAAAATTCTTTGCAAAATTCAATTATCTTCAAAAGTAAGAAAATTCAAATATTTTCAAAAATTTGTTTTTAAATTCTCCTCACAAAATTATTATTTTTAAAGATATCAAAATTCTTCTTCAAAATTCAATTACTTTTAAACATTTAAAAAAAAACCTGTTAAAAATATCAATTATCTTTATAAATAATAAAATTCATCTTAGAAATCCAATTATTTGCAAAAGTAATAAAATTCTTTACAGAAATTCAATTATTTCCAAATTTCTTTTTAAATTTCTCGTTAAAATTATCATTATCTTCATAAATAATAAAATTCATCATGAAAATTTAATTATTTTCAAAAGTTCTGATAAAATTCTTTACAAAATTCAATTATCTTCAAAAGTAAGAAAATTCTTAGCAGAAATTCAATTATTTTCAAAAAATTTTTTTAAATTCTCCTCACAAAATTATTATTTTTAAAGATATCAAAATTCTTCTTCAAAATTCAATTACTTTTAAAATTTTTTAAAAAAATTTGTTCAAAATTTCAATTATCTTTATAAATAATAAAATTCTTCTCTGAAATTTAATTATTTGCAAAGAATTTTAATAAAATTCTTGTTAAAATTTTAATTATCTTTATAAATAATAAAACTCATCCTAGAAATTCAATTATTTTCAAAAGTAATAAAATTCTTAGCAGAAATTCAATTATTTTCAAAATTTTTTTTTTAATTTTTCTCAAAATTTCAATTATTTTTAAAGATATATCAAAATTCTTATTCAAAATGCAATTACTTTTAAACATTAAAAAAAAATCTGTTCAAAATTTCAATAATTGAAATTTTGATTTTTATAAATAATAAAATTCTTCTCTGAAATTCAATTATTAGCAAAGAATTCTAATAAAATTCTTTTCAAAATTTCAATTATCTTTATAAATAATAAAATTCATCCTAGAAATTCAATTATTTTCAAAAGTAATAAAATTCTTAGCAGAAATTCAATTATTTTCAAAAATTTTTTTTAAAATTCTCCTCGAAATATCAATTTTTTTTTAAAATATTAAAATTCTTTTTCAAAATTCAATTACTTACTAATGTTTTATAAATTTCATCTCAATAATTCAATTATTTTCATAAACAATAATTAAAAAATTTTTTTATTTATAAAGTCTTATAATATAAAATAATGATTTTATCACTCGGTCATCTTTAATTATTATGAAACATGAAGACATCGATTGCTCCGAATTAACAAAATTTTTTCTTCTTTTTAAAAATAATTACTTGTAAATCAGCTACTTATAATTACATTCAAAGGTGTTTTTTTCAAGTAATTTTTTATTTTTTAAACAAATTAAAAATTTACGCATTTTTTGGGCTTTTTTTAAATCGAGCATAGTTTATAGTTTGATAAATTTACAATTTTGCCGCGAAATAAATTCTAGTTAAACAAAAATTGTTTATTGTTTAATAAAAGTTAATAAAAATGTTAAGAGTGAATAATTAATTAATTACTGATTATTATCTTTATCAACAAATGGACTTTTTGATTGTTAGTACTTATTTAATAGCTTTTTAATTGGTTATAAGTATAACTATACATACATATATATATATATATATATATAAACATTAATATATTAATATATAATATTATATTATTAATTATATTATTATTATTATTATTATTATTATTATTATTATTATTATTATTATTATTATTATTATTATTATTATTATTATTATTATTATTATTATTATTATTATTATTATTATTATTATTATTATTATTATATATATATGTGGACGTCCACATGAAAAGGGCCCATATTGTCGGTTCTAGTTTTCGAGATAATCGCAATTTAGTAATTTTTGAGCAAATTCTTAATTTTTAAAAAATTTTTTATTATCAATCTACATGTTTTGACAAGTCGAATCATGCGGTTTTCATTAATTTATCGATACTTTAACTGTTTGATTTCATTGGTTCTTTAGAAAAATGAAAAGGGCCCTTTTTGTCGGTCATTTGCAAAAGTAATCCGTATTTTAGAAATGGAGGTAGGGGAGACCGGGGCGTAATGGCTAACTTTTCACTCTTTGTTGTTTTACTCGGACATTTTTGTTCTAATTGAATGTTTATCCTCCAGAAAAGTTACTCTGGTATCTCAGCTTTCTTTTAAGACTACAAACGTCCCGATATGACTCTTACTTTTTATTCTACAACAGTTTTTCTGGAGCAATGCAGAGCTCCAAAATACGGCCCGAGCCGGGGCGTAATGGATAACTCCCGGGGCGTAATGAATAATGATTGCTAATTATTATCTACAGTTTCCAATCTTATTGCATATTGTAAATTAAGGTTCCTGGGTATTCCGTGAATGCTATTTTTATTCAGCAATACTTCAACTATCGCTTTTTCAATAATATTCTGTGATATTGGCACTCTCTCAATTTTTTTTGTAATTTCTCATTAAAATCGTAGCTTGAAATCTACTATTTGTAAATTTTAGACCAAAGCTTTAAAATTTTGTTAAAAATACCTAAACATACTTAAACTAAGTGACAAGCAATCGCGAAAACAAACCTACACTTCGCCGATATGGTAGGTTGCTTTTTATACATAGCGTATTGCATTAGCCAACACGCCCCGGGAAAAACTAGCCATTACGCCCCGGGGGTACTCGGCAAATATTTGGCTTTTTTTTTAACAATACCGGAAGTGTGAATCAAAAATCTCGAATTGTCCCTTAAAAACAAACGTGTTAAGATCGAAACCTCATTTCAGTTTTTTTTTTAAAGCTATTTTTGAAAAAAATAGAACGAAAAAACGAAAATTTTGAAAAGTTACTTTCGTATGTCAAAAATAGTTTTTCTACTATATTTCTTACAATAATGAATAAATATTAATGAAACTTCCGACAAACTTGCAGTATACCAAGTACAATAACTTGTCTATTGTGCGAAATTATTACAATTTACGGTTTTTAAACAAATTACAATTATTCATTACGCCCCTTAGCCATTACGCCCCGGTCTCCCCTATAGAAAAATTTAAAACCTCTTGATTTTTCATATCTAAGGTGTCCTGGACTGTAAACAATTCTTATCTGAATAACTTCTCAGAAGAACCAGGGATATTGATGTTAGAGTCCTTGTTTTTGTAGTCATAGAAATGAAAAATTCGATATTTCGTGAAATTTTTCGTAATAGAGACTGTTAAAAAAATTTAAATAAGTTTAATATCTACTCTTTTTCTTCAAATGACACAATAAAATTGTACATAATCATTAATCCTGTAAAAAAATGGTTTTTTAATAGAAAAACTGTCCTTTTTAGAAAAGGGCCCATATTGTCGGTTTCTCGTACTTAAGTACGAAATTTTTCAAAATTAAGAGGGGGGAAGGTTTTAAAAATTTAAAACTTATTGGTTTTTCATCTTTTAGGTACCCTGGACTGTAAACAATTCTTATCTGAATAACTTTCCAGAAGAACCAGAGATATTGATGTTAGAATCTTTTTTTCGTAATTGTCGAAATGAAAATTTTAATATTGCGTCAATTTTTTCATAATAGAGACTGTCAAAAATTTTTAAATAAGTTTAATATCTATTCTTTTTCTTCAAATGACACAATAAAATTGTACCTAATCATTTATCTTGTAAAAAAATGGTTTTTTAATAGAAAAACTGTCCTTTTTAGAAAAGGGCCCATATTGTCGGTTTTTAAATTAATTAATTAATTAAGGGGAGGGGGTGGTTCTAAAAATTTAAAACCTGTTGGTTTTTTATCTTCATGGTGCCCTGAACTAGAAACAATTCTTATCTGAATAACTTCCAAGAATAGAACCAGAGATACAACAATTAGTTGGTATCGCAATCTTTAATTCCGTTTTTCTCGAAATGAGGTTTTTGGCGTTCTAAACTTTGAAATTCCGTAACTCAGCGAATTTTCAACCAAAAAAGTTCTAAGACCACTCAAAATTCTCCAAATTTTGCCAGGATTACGCCCATATAGATAACTCCAGTAGTGCCAAAATGGGCCCTTTTCATGTGGACGTCCATATATATATATATATATATATATATATATATATATATATATATATATATATATATATATATATATATATATATATATATATATATATATATATATACACAGGAAAAAAAAGTCTGACTCCGTTTACACCTTAAAGTAAAACTTTTTTTTTAGTGTGTATGGAGATCAAACTGTGTATAATATAATATAATATAATTAGGTTAGATGAAATATTTTTTTATTTAACAGCATGTGATTGTTACAGAATTCAATGTTAATTTTTTCGACCACTTTTCTTTTAAAATATTAAATAAATTAAGCTAGTTTTTTGTGAATAACTCTAAAATATCATAAAGAAGGGCAGTGATGTGAAGAAGTTTTAATATTTTTAAAATTATTTATTAAAAAATAACTTTAAAATTATCAGTTCTCAAAATCACTTTTAATCAATTTCTCGTCTTTTCCGATTTCAAAGTATTTTTTTATAATTTATTTTAGAATTATTAAAACTTTTGCACATCACATAGTCACATATGCTGTTAAAAAGAAGAAACACATAAAAATTATAAATCTTAAATGTGCGTTTTTAAAATACAATGTATTTTGTTATAGGAATGTTTTAGGTGCGAATTAAATAGAAAGTATGAGTATAGTCATTTTAAAAAATGCCCATATAATTTAAAAAAACAGCCCAAAAGAATTAGTAAATTTTAAATTTGTTTTTTAAATACGTGTTTAAAAAATAAAAAATTATTTTAAAAAACAACTTTGTATGTAATTACAAGTAGCTGATTTGTGAAAATTTTAAACAATAAAAAAGTGGCGAATTGTAACGACTTCGTCAGAATTGATCCAAAAAAGTTGTTTTAAACTTTAGCTCGAGAAAAGTATTAATGTTATTTAAAATTGACAGAATTTAATCGAGTTATTTGATGAAATAAAATAATTCAAAGACTAAATGAACGCCTTGATGCAAGAACCAGACATAGCTCCGAGAAAAGAGTGGGGGGTAGTCCCTTGGCAATAAAATATTCAACTTCAAAATTTTTGAATTTTTGAATTTTATTCTTATAAAGAATAAAAAACTGCATCTTTTTTTCCTTTGAGAAAAAGTTGTAGAATTAATATTTTTTTAAATAAAATTAAAAAACTTGTTTTTTCTCAAACGAATTTTTAATTAAAATTTCATCTTCAACTCGCTGCCAAATCTACAATTTTGCATATTTTTCAATCAAATTTGGAATGGACACACTTTATATTATCCTTTTTGAGAATATATGTTTTAAAAATTTATATGTTTGTTTATAAACAAACTAAAAAATATTTATTAGCCAATGGTAAAATTTCAACACCATAATTTTTGAACGCTTCGTTTATCGAGGAAATTTTGAGCAAATGAAAACTTCCAGTGAAGAAGTTGTTCAAAATAGTATAAAAAAGTTTTCTGGAAATTATTAAATTATAAAAATTGATAGAAAAAATTCTAACAACGTTTAACTTTTCTCGCGCGGCGGACTCTAACGAAACGAATTCCTAACATATGTAAGTTGCACAGGAGAATAATAGTCGCTATTGATAATTATTGTGTCTATCGTTTTTTATTTTCAAATAACACAAAATCCTAATTTTCGTTTCAAAGTACAATATTATAAAAATGAGAACACAATACAGGAATACTTACATGTAAAATATAATTTTTTTTCTCACTGAAGAGCAGTAAAATAAATATAATTATAAAGAAAACAACACTTTCGCAATAATTAGTATCACGTAACATTATAAAATTTCGCCTGTTCATATAACGCACTATATTTTTTAATACATACCTCTTTCTTTACATACGTAAATTATTCATCATCTGAAAAAATTGACTCCTCTACATCATTCTCGCCAGTGATAGTTTTAAAAAAATCATTAAAAAATTGTTGCCCTTTAGGAGAAAGATATTTTAGTAAACTTTTAACGTCATTCATTTTGGCTGCAGTGATACCGACTTTTGGAAGAGGAATAAATTCTTTGATGTCTTTCAATTTAGACAGAAGATTTATATTAAAGGAAGAAGGATTCATTTCTTTGTAATTATTATAAAATTCGACAACACCGTTTGGTGAATACTTTATCACAGACGCTTCGCTTATCTTCATAGTTTTGGGGAATCGTGGACGTTTAAGAGATTTTTCGAAATCTTGCAATAAGTTTTTTGCTGAGTCAACTACAATAAACGGCGGTTCCCTGCATTCTTTAATCAATGTGATGTACTCTGCTTCTGTTTCTATTCGTTCCATTTTTTTTTTTTTTTTTGAATAGAGACCAAAGTTGCGGTCACATTGACAATAGGAATGGCCACGTACGGGGAAAATGTGCCAAATTTCTATGTCAAGATCGTGTGATAATGCTAAAAGGAAAACTAATACTGTGTAATTTCTGTTTTGACTGCTAGCTGCGTCAGAAAACAGTACAATTTTTTTAAACCGATTTTTTTCAAATTCTTTTTGAATAGCATAATTTAAGAAACTGCACACAGTATTAGCTCCCTTTTTTGCATAACCCTCTACATAAGAAAACATGTAGCTATTGTTCGAATTAAAAAAATGAACATTAAATAGGTAAAGCCACAACAATCTTTTATAAAATTGCTCTGCTACTGGAATCTTTGGCAGAGGCAGGTTTTGTGCATAATCACACTCACAAGAGAGAATATCCATATCTGAAAGTATTTTTTTCTTCAAAGCCTGATACTCTGAAACTGACTGTTTATGATTTAAAATTTTCTCAGATTCCACACTTTGCAAAGAACTTAAATAGCAATCATTACAAACGTCACTCCTAGGCAGTCGAAATGAAAAATTGATGTTATGGTTAAAAAATTTACTATAGGTAGTGAAATCTAAATCTAACAAATTTTCGCTTCCGGTAACATCAGCATAATATTTTAAAAATTCTTCATATAAGATTTTCAAATTTAATGACGGATTTGTAAAATAATTAAGCGACGTTGATTCCCTTTTATAATGAGACTGTTGGTGTGGAATTGAGTAACAATGAATCCTAATCATTTCTTTAATGTCATCGGTTAACTTAACATTTTGGTTTTTGTGCTTACCTCTCAAATCATCTAAACTTTCATTTTTAATTATTTTTTTTTGAAGACATTCTAGTCTTGATTTTCCGAAATTTAAAGTTGTATATAAAAACTTCTTGCAGACTAAAATATTTTTTTCGTCAGTCGGAAAAAAATATTCCCATTTGATTAAACGTGGAACTTCTCTACCCGCGACACATTCAGGATCTTTACACTTCATAAGTGTGCTAAGAAATATATTTTGTTTGTCATAGTTTCCGAAATTCCAAAATTTTGAATGCAGTTTTTCTTGTAGTGACGTTGGCATTTTCGAAAAACATTTCTGACTGCAACAGTCTTCCACTGGTATGAACTTCTTTTCAGCGACAAGTTTCTCTGAAGTCGAGACATATTCGACACCCTGTTAAAAAAATATTTTAAAGGTTATAAATTAAACAGATTTATAATTTTGATTGAATTTTTTAATTAAATTAATTTTTTGTTAATATTTAATAATTGAAAAATAAATTTCAAACTATAAAAAAATGGGGAACTAACTCTGCTGGGGCTCGAAACCCCTCGAAATATTTCAGTTAATATTTAAATTATATAATATAAACAGGGTGTCTACTAACCGGGAAAAACTGGGAATTAACAGGGAATTTTATACCAAACCGGGAATTTTTTCACCAAAATTAAAAAAGTTTTATTATTTTAATTTGTTTTTAAAAAATCACTTTTTATTTTAATTTTTATAGACATTTATACTGTTCTCTAAATTTAAATTAGTTAAAAATAATTAATTTGATAGTAAAAAGACAGTCACCAATTCAAACATATTATGTAAAAAATTTTAAAAAATTATGGAGTTAATAGAAATATTGTGAAATTCGACTGAAAATATGTAATTAAATTTGTTAAAAAATTTCATTAGAAAGTTTTTGACAAATAAAATTTTCAAAGTATTTTGATTTAATAATTGATTAATAATTGAATATTATAAAGAAAATTAATAATAATACTTACTTTATTTCGACAATTCTTTTTTACATTTCTCGCCCAATTTTCAGTATTTACTTTTCTTTTTCTACCTCTTGAAGGATTTTGCGAAGAACTTTCCATATTAAAAAACTTACACAATAAAAAGTATTTATGAACTACCACGTAAAATATAATTTAATACAGTTTACTTTGTCGAAAATGCACAAAAAGAAATAAAGAAAAAAATATTTCTCATGTTAAACACATAGTTCTTCACATCTATATGCAAGTATACAAAGCAGTGCACTGAATTTGACTTTTTAGTCTATTAAATGTAAACAAAAACACTGACACCGATGAAAACAAAACATTAATATGCTTTTTTCGGAAAACAATATTTTTTCATATCACTCAATATAAGAATAAATAAATTATTATATTAGCGTTAAAAAATATTATTAAAATAATAAATATTATTTATTTTCATTATTCTAAGCTGTGAAATGAAAAAACAGACAGTCCTGGCTGTCTCCTTCAGATATAGAAATTCGTTTCGTTAGAGTCCGCCGCGCGAGAAAAGTTAAACGTTGTTAGAATTTTTTCTAACAATTTTTATAATTTAATAATTTCCAGAAAACTTTTTTATACTATTTTGAACAACTTCTTCACTGGAAGTTTTCATTTGCTCAAAATTTCCTCGATAAACGAAGCGTTCAAAAATTATGGTGTTGAAATTTTACCATTGGCTAATAAATATTTTTTAGTTTGTTTATAAACAAACATATAAATTTTTAAAACATATATTCTCAAAAAGGATAATATAAAGTGTGTCCATTCCAAATTTGATTGAAAAATATGCAAAATTGTAGATTTGGCAGCGAGTTGAAGATGAAATTTTAATTAAAAATTCGTTTGAGAAAAAACAAGTTTTTTAATTTTATTTAAAAAAATATTAATTCTACAACTTTTTCTCAAAGGAAAAAAAGATGCAGTTTTTTATTCTTTATAAGAATAAAATTTAAAAATTCAAAAATTTTGAAGTTGAATATTTTATTGCCAGGGGACTACCCCCCACTCTTTTCTCGGAGCTATGTCTGGTTCTTGCATCAAGGCGTTCAAATATGAACCTTAAAAAAACTCAGACCTTAAAAATAGCAAATTATTGTGAATTAAAAATTTTTATTTAAATTAAAATTTAAAGTCAAACTCTTTACATTAAAATTCTGATCATTGATAATTATAAAATTACGAATATTGTTGAACATTTTGAGATTCAATATGGAGACGTTATTCTCCACTTGAGAACGTCAAGGTCACCGCTAGATAGCAGTTCAGTTCCTTCTTGGAATTTTTACTGTCATCTGGTGGCGACCTTGGGGTTCTCAAGTGGAGAAATTAATCTACAATTTTTTCAAACAACTTCTTTTCAGTTAAAAAATATTATTTTGAGAATAATTTTAGTTTTTTTCAGTTAAAATTCAGATCAAATTTTTAATTTCCTATTAAAATGAAAAGTACCATTTTAGTAAAAATTTATATCTCTATATGTATAGAATTTAGAAAAAGTGTCAGGAGAACAACTTTTTGACTTCGTAATGAAACTATGAAAGAAAGCTATTTCTCCAAATAAAAGTATAATTTATTTTTAACACTGCACTACACAATAGAAAAAAGAGTATATTGACCTAATTTCCGATTGTACGAAATTTTTAAGCAAAATAAAGATTAACAGTTGCTTAATTTACACAAAAAAACGTTAATATTAATCAAAAAAAGCATTCAAAAACAAATTAAAACTAAAATAAGAAAAATTTCCAACTTTGAAAATTTAGGATCAGTCTCAAAATTTTTATCTGTATTCCTAAATTTCTGATAAAACAAAAATAAGTATGCATACAATAAAAATGATGGTTTTCAGATTCAAGAAATTAAAATAGTGAATAATGTTTCTTCTTCTTCTTCTTTTTTTTTAGGTGAAAAATTAAAATTTTCACGAGGGTGGTTTCTGCTATATTCATAACAAAACTGATGTATCCGGAAAGAGGGTTCGCTAAAATGAGCAACGACGCCATTCAAGTGTAGTAACACTTGAGTATGAAGTATGATGCTGCGTACGTAATTCAGGGAGAGATGAGTTTACGAGCTTCCTTCACGACCATTTATTTACAGTTGTTCAAAGCGCACTAACATATGACTCAACAAATCGTTAAGTCAAAATTACAATTTAAATTAAACTATATTTAAAAAAAAGGAACAGAAAAATAAAAAGAGAAATACCCATGCGGGCATTTTTTTAATCCCAATCATTAATTATAATATCACACGTATAAACCGCTATATTGTGCGACAAAAAAATTCATGTTTCACCTCCTATTTAGTTTCGTAAATTATTTTATTTTATTACAACTACTATTAATATATTACTCATTATTATTTCTATAGAAATAGAAATTTTATTAACATATTTCTTACCAATTTTTATTTTACTATATGAAAGAAACTGAAATTATTCTCAAAATAACATTTTTAACTGAAAAAAGTTGTCTGATAAAATGGTGGATTAATTTCTCCACTTGAGAACGCCAAGGCCACCACCAGAGGGCAGTGAAAATTCCAAGAAGGAACCGAACTGCCATCTAGCGGTGACCTTGGCGTTCTCAGGTGAAGAACAGCGTCTCGATATTGAATCTCAATCTATTCGTAATATTAATATTATTTATGATCAGAATTATTGTAAACGCTTCTAAATAATAATTACAGAAAACAAATTGAGGAAAAATAGATTATTTTATTTATATAAATAATAATAATAATTACAATATAATAAAAGTTGCCAATTGTGATTACATAAAACAGTAAATTACAAAACGTTTAATAACAGTAGAAAATCAGAATAAACCATCGACCTTCCTTTTTATAAACATAAGGAAACAAAATTTTTATTAATTTAAGCTCTGACGAAACAAATCTATAATCTTTTTGCACAAGAATTTAAAAATCGTGATCTATCGCGCAAAGCGAGTGGTAAAGCGAATCACGAAGGAATCGTGACGCGGAAGTTTGTCTTTTTCACTCCAACTGACAAAAGACTCTCGATAACTCGAAAAAGATTTCTCATGTATGTATATAAAGCATTTAACTCTCACGATCTCTTGGAGGGCTCGTGTGTATAAAAGTGAATTTCAGACAGTTATATCTATGCAAGAGTCTACAAACTAACACAAACTTATATTTGTTGCAGGACGTTGTAACAGTAGGTCACTAGTGAAAGTGCTTAGGAGCGACACGATTGCCTGTAGTTGCACCAGACAGATTAAGAGGTGGGAGGAGGGGGGGAGAGAGAGAAGGGGGGCTTAGATCGCCGGTGTTCACTCTTCCTGGTGCAATTCGCTATGCCACTAACGTGACGGATGAGTGGGTGGATAAAAAAGCGAGAAGGGGAACCTCGGTTAATCATTGCATCCTCATCGCGGTTAAGATGCATTTTTTTTCCTCTTCTTTCTCTTTCACCAAAGAATAGAGCACTGATAATACAATAATAATAATGTATTATTACTAGAATTAACTCCATCTTTCTCTCTCTCTCTCTCTCAGGCCATCAACCCTTTTGTATATTTATCGTAAAGACAAATTCAGGCTTTGTACTCATCTACTAAGAATACTTTTTTACGGTTTACTACTATTTAAATAATATTATTTTTACATTTGTGCCACTAAAAGCTACTATTTTCCCACAATTTTTTAACGGATATCAAATTGAGACAAAAACGATTAGCGAATCAAAAGTGTTGCCTCGCAAAACTTTTGATTCGTTTTTTTGTTTATTTGAATCAAATAACCGATTACTTGACTATTATCAATTAAATATTAACTTCAATCAAATAATTTTTTATTTCAGTCAATAATAATTAAATGGTTCAATTCATATTTTATTTATTCCAAATATGCAGTATATTTGAGTTTACTGAAACAGCCCGTCTAAAAGACTCAGAAAATATAGCCTAATTTAGTTAGGCTGATTTTATTCTCTAAATTTTTGTCCGTATATAATGTCGTCATGAAAACTAAAATAATAAGTTTCAGAGCATATTTCTAAAAAATATATTTTTTACTTGGCTTTCATAAAGTTTTGTTTCTAAGGATTTTAGAGTTAGTTATTGGAAATTCGAACTTATTTCTAAAATTCAAAATATCAGTTTTAAAATAATATGCTATTTAATAGACCAATAAAAATGGTTAAATGTGGTTGTCACGAATTTTTAAGGTTGATGATTGTAGATTAGAAATAAAAATTGAAAATGTTCTTTTTCGAATTATGGAATAGATATTTTAATAAAATGATTGTTTGTTTGTTTAAATGCTTGTTTATTTAGATGTTTGTTTAGATACAGTAAACGACACCATCTTTTTTAGTTTACAATTTTTTCGTTTATCTAACCTAATCAAAAAGTCTGGTTTACCCTATCATAAATATTTACTTTCCGCGATGAACTGCATGCAATTCGTTCGACTTTTGAAGTAACTGTTTTAAGCGAATTTTCACTTACTTAAATTTAAAGAGTAATAATAATTAGTTACTTTTTATTGATTTAAATTTAAAATCTAATAATTACTTCACATGTTTCTTAAAACTGATGCTTTGCAGCATATTCAAAGTGTACTTCTGCAGTTTTTGTGCTGCCTCTACAATTTTGCATTACAGATTGTAGAGGCAGCACAGTAAAAACTGCAGGAATACACTTTGAACACAGTTTCAGGTGTCAGCACGGTAAACATTCATAGAAATTTCTCTCCGTGTAAACAGTTTTGATTTTTTACATAAATATTCAAATGATTTAAGTATAATTTTCGAATAAATAGTAGGAAATATTTCCGAAATTCATGGAAGATAATTCTTTTTATTTATTCGGAAAAATTTCCACCGTTTGGGGTTCCATGCTGTCCGTATTTTTTCGGAAAAAATGGCGAAAATTTTTTTACAGTGAACTATAAAGTGAGGGTCTTTTTCTAAGAATACTAAAAATGCTTTTCCAAAAGCCTTCTTTTTTTTTAGGTTTCTTTTAATTGCTTATTCGTTCTTTCAATTTCCTATAATTCTTTCATCTAGCAATGTTTGATATTTTTCTAATCTTTTGTGATATTCAGCATGGCAAATATTCATAGAAATTTCTGTCATGGAGATAATTCATGGAAGATAATTCCTTTTAATTATTCGGAAAAATTTCCACCGTTTATGGTTCCGTGCTGTCAGTATTTTTTCGGAAAAAATAGAGAAAATTTTTTTACAATGTCATACTAAATGGGGATGATTCTACAATAACCCTATGATATCTATCCCAAAAGCCTTTTTCTTTTTCAGGCATCTTTTCTTTTCCTATCGTTTCTTTGAAGTTTGTAACTGTTTCATTTATCGATATTTTTGCTTCTTCAATTTTGTTTTCAAATTCATTTAAATTAATTGTGTTCTCCTTAAGTTTACATAATGTAATTAATATTGATAATCTGTCATATAGTATTTTAACAATAGCCTCCAATAAAATGTTTATTCGTCTTATTTTTCCTGACATAATTATGCTATCAATAAATTCAGTTAGGCTGATTTTATTCTCTAAATTTTTGTTCGTTATGAAGTCTCTAACAATATTATCACTCTCTTCCAGAATTTTAATTTTAAACTTTGCATCAGAATTATCCAATGAAGAAGAATACATACGACTGTAGATTTGCTGAAAACTGGATTCTTTTTGCAATAATACACTTCTATCTAACGTCCTGTTCAAATCATTGTAGTTATCAATGTACCTGTTATTCACTTTTAAAGTTAAATCTGTAAAATCATTCATGTTCAGTAAATCATCATTAGTCCTTTGCAGGCAAAGTTTCGAGTTGACTGAAAATGTGAAACCTATATCCTGATGAGATGGCTTGCGTATGCTATCGCAGTTATTAATAGCTCGAATAATATTATCATCGATGTCAGAAGTAACTCTCCCTACTTTTTTCACTTTCCTGAAGAAGGCTACACGTTGGTTATTATTTATTATATGCCGTACAAATTCTTTTGAAACTTCGGATATATCCAATTCTGGACTTGATAATAAATTTCTATTAAAATTATAATTGAGGAATTCAGAATTGACTGGAGAACCATTGTCAGTCTCGAAAAGTGCTTTTGATATAATTACTGATATACTTGGGAAAATATCTTTAAACGTGTTATTAAAATATCCTTCTACAGTTTTTAAAAACGTTAAAATCTGATTAATATTTCCACTAGTAATCTCACCATAGCTGATTACTAAAATAAGTTTCAGAGAATCGACCTTTTTTGTCAAATGATACATATGAAAGGCATTATTTATATCTCCCTTTTCACCTCTATTGTCCTCAAATCCAGCGGTATCCCAGAAGTCCAAATTCTGTAATGCTGACCTTTCTGAGCTCCATCTTGTGGGAATTGTAGTCACTGACACTGATCCAGCACCAATTTCTGGTCCTCTGACATTATTGTTAGCTTTTTTTATTTTTATTTCACGTTTCTCTTTATAAGCAATCAATGCATTTCCCATCAAGTAATTAATTAATGTACTTTTGCCACTTCTTGCGCACTGCCTATGACAATTGCCGCATTTCCACTTTGACCTCGAGTTGCTGCTTCCATTCGACGTTCAGAATCATGGAAAAGTTGTCTTAATTCATATACGTCATTAATATTGAAAATACATTCTTCGCTTCTGATCATCGAAATTAGGAAGCAGATTATTGCAAGTCTTATCATGATTGTTAAAGAATATACTTTTAATTTTCCCAGTTGATATTTAAATGTAATCGACCGCAAACACTAATACAATCTGTAAATATTACTAATGAAATAATTGGAATAAATATTAATTTGATCTTTAAGATGCTATATGCTTACCGCCTTACGGTGTCAAACTTATTCGTATGTGTAATACACAGGAATAATCAGACGAACTTCACTATTTCTTTTTTGTTTCAAACTTTAATGTCACGTAACAGAAGGCTTTAAAATAGCGTTTAAAAATAATACGCGATTCTCCAACTTATATACTGTTCATGTTGAATATTATTTAAAATATCTCAGAAATTTTATGTACTGTTTTCCAATAGAAAATGTACAGGTACAACGAATTTAGATTGGGAGAAAAAAATATTATTTATCAGTGAATAGATGTACTGTTAACCAATAAAAAAACGACAGATTGGAAGAAAAAAAATTTATTAATCATTGAATTGATGTACTGTCGACCAATAGAAAATCTACAGATTGGAAGAAAAAATATTATTAATCAGTAAATTGATGTACTATTGACCAATGGAAAAACTACAGGTCCAACGAATGTATAGATTAATGTTAATTAATTAATAGAATTAATGTGAATAGATAGAGTGCACATAAATAATCAAATTTTCACATTAGAAATTGAATTATTTAAATAAATTATTAATTCAGAATCATTAAATTTTTTGAACGATATTAATTATTTTGAAATTTTTTTATAAAATTCTTCGAGAGAAATTAAATCATTTTTAATAATTTTTATAAAATTTGTTTATAAGAATTGATCTATTTTTAATAAAATTATTGTAATTATTTTCCTCGAAGTAATTTTTTTATTTTCAAGGTTTTTAATAAACCATTCTTCAAAAAAACGTTTAGTCATTTAAAAAAGTTTTTAAATTATTCGTTGTAAGAATTTAATTTTAGGAAATAATTAAGGGGTTACGCCACCCTGAAATTTTCAAAAAAATTTATTTTTTTTTTTGCTTAATTTCAAAGTTTATATTCTAACGAATATTTTGAGATGTCGCCGAAGACAATGTCTCACTAATTACAAAAGTTATGGTCATTAGAAGTCAGCGCGGTGGGGACGCGCCGAGAGCTGCTGGAAGCAGCGACTTTCTATTTTCGAATGGTCTAGGGGGCCCTTTCATGATTTAGGAAGGGTCCTTTTCATTGTATCCCTTCCATTCTTAAATAAAAAAAATTATGGCCCAGGAATTGCTGATTAAATAGTAAATTGAAAAATTTTCAAGTTATAATACACTAAAGTTCATTTTTTTCTTCTTTTGCGTTTTTCTCGAAACCACAATTTTCGAGACGGTGTACACGATAACTCAAAAACTATTCAATCGATTGACTTGAAAATTAATATACATCTTCCTAAATAGATTTTCCACAGAGTGACGTGGGATTTTTTTGATTGAATAATTTGAAAATTTTTTATCCAATTTTTTATACGGTAATTTTAGCCAAAAAAAAATGTCAATTTTTGAAGTGCTTCCATTTGCGTAAAAAATTTTTTTTTTTAAAATGGCTTCGTCACTCTGTTCAAAATTTATCACTTTTTAAGAAAAATATTGTTTTACTTGTTTCTGACAAAAATTGAACTGCCAATCATGTACACCATCAAGGAGTGCTCCGGAAAAATTGATCCACGCCAATAGTTATATCTCCGCCATTTTTAATTAAAAACATTTTTTTTTTAAATATTTATAAAGCTCAATATATGTACTAAAGCATCAATAAATGTAAAGAAGTCCTACCTGAAACAGTTTTATCAAAAAAATTCCTAAAAAACCATCCGATTTTCATGCGTTCAGGGTGGCGTAACCCCTTAATTATTGCTTCCTCATGAATGAATTGTTTTACAGAAAATTTTTAAATTCAATTTTTTTACTTTGCTGACGTTTTCACGTTTCTTTATCTCAAGAATTAAAAAATCATTTTTTAAAACATGTCATTCCGTATATGTGTTTTTACATCAAAATAAAATTAAAAAATATATTTTGTTAACCCTCCATCACACACCTATAGGGAGGGATTTCCTCTACGTTTTCAGTATTTTTTAAATAACTTTTGTTTTCCTCATTGCAAAATAAAATCAGTTTCTATACCTTTCGACAATTTCCTCCTCAACACATTTCTAAAAAAAAAACATTTAGTTTAAACATAATTAATCTTTAATTATGAGGCTTCAAAGCCAGAAAAAACTCGAAAAAGTGAGGTTATGTTAAATAAAAAAATCAAGTTTTCAAAACATTTTTTGTTCCACTGTTGGTTAATGACAAAATTGTATTATAAATATAATTAAAATGAATTGTTTAATGATTTTTTTGCTTATTTGTTAATGTTACATCATTTTTACATGTAAAGTGGAATTCCTTCGAAAGATGTGCATTCGTGTAATTAATTTTTATTTTCGAGACCGAAAATTAATTTTATTATAATTTTATAATTTAGAATAATTTACTACATATTTGTAAGTTTGTGTTAAAATTAAATTTTTGTTGATTCCTTCGTTTATGTTGTAATGTCGCTTATTTTACAATGTGGTGAGGGATAGAAAATTTACTGAGAATATATATTTTCTTTTTAAAAATAAGTACTCACATTATTGTTATCCTGATGAAATGATTTATGTATATTCTGTGCAGACTCACCTGTAACAAAATAATAAATTGTTAATTTTTATTTTAAAAGAAATAACGAAAATTAAAAACTTTAACTAAAGGAGTAGATCATTATTTTGTAGATCTACTCTTTTAATCTTCGCATATAACTTATTTAATTTAATTTTTACTTTAAGTTCTTCAAATTGATTTTCTAATTTAATTCTTGATTTTAATTTGCAAATTTAATTTTAATTTTAATTAATTATTTCTAATTAGTACAAAGTTTTGAACTTTATTGTATAAATTGATTCAAATTATGCTTATAGTATGAATTTCAGTATTAATCCATATTTAAACATTGAAGAAAGTTGTATTATTGTTACTATTATTATCAATTCTTACTATTATACCAGTAGCAAAAAAAATCAAATAAAGACCCAAAATATGCAGAGGTAAAATTGCAATAAATAAAGCGCAACGACAGAAAAGTGAAACTAGACCGACATGTAGATTTTCACGTAACCGATCACGTAAACTCGAGCACATAACTAAGACTAAAAATAATTTCAACTGAATGTAAAGGGCAAATGATTAAATCTGCGTAAAGGCTCCACAAGATAAGATACGCTTTTTTCGCCATTAAATGTCTCTCGACGATTTAATAAAGAATTACACTAGTTTTTTTTTTTACTTAAAAAAATAAATTTTATTAATTTTACAAGCAATTTTAAAATTCAATTCTACAAACAATTTAAGTTCATAAACAAAAAAGAAGAATTTTACTAGGATCCGAAAATTGAAAATTTCAAAAATACAGAACCGTAATTTAACAATATAAAACATCAAATAACACAAAGTAACACAGTTTTTCTAAAGATATCAAATTGAGACAAAAATGTTGCACTTCGCAACACTTTTGATACGTTTTTTGTCTCAATTTAATATCCTTAGAAAAAACCGTGTAAGGAAACATTATAAAAGGGAAGGAAATCGGATATTTATAATGATGACAAAAAAAGAGAGCGCGAAAGGTAGAAATTTTATTGAAAATAAGAGCGAAAGCTCTTTTTGAAAAGGGTAAAGTGCATGCCCCGTGGATGTATAATGTAAATTGTAAACCTGACCATGCAGCCAGGTTACGAGCATGGGACCATGATCGCACGCAACATGCATAAATTACAAACAACTCCTGGCTGGATCCTTACAATCACTACACGTCACGGTGAAAGTTACCCGAGGTCAAACTAACAAACCATTCCTGCACGTGCCTTCGCTAAAATAAATCGAAAAAATAAATATAAATAAATTTTATTTCATTTAAATCACATGTAATTTTTCTTTTTTTGCATAGAACAAACATTTCTTGGATTTCAAAAAAATTTTTTTTCATAAAAAGCTATTTTATATTATGAATCCAAAGATTGAAATTCTCTTGACACTCAGACTTCGCACTCGATAATTAATTTTAAAAAAGTAGCCAAAAATTGCTTTCGCAAACTAAAAAAAGGAGTAAAAAAGTATACCTATCGAAAAATTAAACTTAACGACCATAAAAAAACTCGTTTTAGACACTTAACAAAATTGACAAAAATTCCATTCTATATTTTATTTTACTAACTTTTTCCTAATTTTCATTAAAAATATTTACTTCTTTCTTAATTCTGCTAACAAATTGAATTCCTGCAACGAATTTTATTATTCATGAAAGAATTTCAATATTTATAAAAATAATTTAATTCTTGCGAAAAATTTTATAAAAATTTTTAAATAATTGACTTCTTTCGACTAATTTTATGCAAATTCTAATTAAAATAATTGAATTTCTGAGAAATTTTTATTATTCATGAAAAGAATTCAATTCTTACGAAGATTTTTACAAAAAAAATTTTAAATAATTGAACTCTGTTTGGAAATTATATGAAAATAGTAGATATTGAAAATCATTGAATTGCGAAAAATTTTTTAAAATAATTAAATTTTACAAAGAATTCAATTACAATTTTTCACAATAATTGAATGTCTGTGTGGCATTTTATTACATTCTTTTGAAAATAATTGAATTTTTAAAAAACATTTTATTATTTACGAAAATAATTGAATTCTTGTTAACGATTTTAGTATAATTTTTTTTAAAAATTGAATTTTCAAGAAAAAACTTATTACTTTTCAAAATAATTTAATTCTTATGATGAATATTGTTATTTTTTATGAAAAAATTTAATATTGCACAGAATTTTATTAAAATGCCTCAAAATAATTGAATTTTCGGGAATAATTTTGTTATTTATCTTTAATAATTAAATTCTTTCGAAGAATTATTTTTGTAAATAATTGAATTTTTGGGAAAAATTTTATAAAAATCTAAAAGATTAATTGAATTATTTCAAAAAAATTTAATTAAAATTGTATTTAAAATAATTGATTTCGTTCGAAAAATTTTATTAAAATATTTGAAAATAATTAAATTCCTGTGAAGAATTCTAATATTTTTGTAAATAATTTAATTCTTCCAAATAATTTTAAAAAAACATTTTTTTAAATAATTAATTTTTTCGAGGAATTGAAATTTTATATTTTAGAATAATTACATTTTTTGAGAAATTTCTGTAAAATTTTATTTAAAATAATTGAAATCCTGCGATGATTTTTATTATTTATGAAAATAATTGAATAGTTGCTAAGAATTTTATTAAAATTTTCAATTTCAAAAATAATTTAATTTCTGAGAAGAATTATATTATTTATGAAAATAATTGAATTCTTTCGAAGAATTATTTATGTAATAATTGAATTCTTGGGAAGAATTTTATTAAAATCTAATAGAATAATTGAATTATTTCAAAAAAATTTAATTAAAATTTCATTTAAAATAATCGATTTCTTTATCGAACAATTATATTAAAATATTTGAATTTTTCCAAAGAATTTAAAAAAAGATTTTTTTAAATAATTGATTTTTCGAGGAATTAAAATTAAATTTTCTAAAATAATTACATTTTTTGAGCAACTCCTGTAGAATTGCATTAAAAATATTTGAAATCCTGCGATGAATTTTATTATTTATGAAAATAATGGAATAGTTGCAAAGAATTATATTTTTAAAAATAATTGAATTCCTGAAAAGAATTTAATTATTTTTGGAAATAATTGAATTATTGTGAAAAATGTTATTAAAATGTTTAAAAAGAATTGAATTTCTTTGAAAAATGTTTTTATTTTTGAAAATAATTGAATTCTTCATAAGAATTCTATAAACATTGTTTTAAATAATTAATTTTTTCAAAATATAATAAATATTATGTAAATTGTATTTTAAATAATTGAATTCTTGTGGAAAACTTTATTTGTGAAAATAATTGAATTTTTCGATTAATTAATTTAAAATAGTGTTAACAATCATTGAATTCTTGCTTAGAATTTTATTAAAACTTTTCTTAAGAAATTCAATTCCCATAGAAAATATTATTATTAGTGAAAGTATTTGAATTATTGTGAAGAATTATATAAAAATTTTGTTAAATAATAGATTTTTTCAAAATTATTTTAAAATGCTGTTCTAAATTAATTGAATTCCTGGGCAAATTTTATTAGTTATGAAAATAATTGAATTTTTGATGAATTTTATCAGGATTATTTTGCAAAATTTCATAAAAATACTAGATATTGAAAATAATTGAATTTCGAATATTTTTTGAAAATAATTGAATTTCGAATATTTTTTGAATATAATTGAATTTCGAATATGTTTTGAAAATAATTGAATCGTTTTAAAGAAATTTATTATAATTTTTGAGAATAGATTTTTAATTTCTAGTATTAGCAAATTTAAAGTAGTGGAAATTTTCCAAAAAAAAAATCAGAAATAGTACCTTTATTGGCTGAAATCTAAAGAAAACTATCCAAATAGTAGCATATATCGTAAAAAAGTAGTAAATAATTTATTTTTTTTTACTGAATATGAAATTTAGTTCTTAATAATAATAATTATTATTATTATAAATATTGTATGATGTAAAATTTTAAAAGGTTTCGAAAGTGAAAAATAAAGAAAAAAAAATAAATAAAGTACGAATTGAAATAAAAAAAAAAATAAAAAAAGGAAGTGAAGCGATGGCATTTGTGGGAATACATCATGATTGCGCTTATCGTAGCGCGAGTCAGCTGACCATATACGTCCGTCTATTTACCACAGGAATAACAACCGACATTGTCACCCTTGTACTTGTTATCCGAGAGGAAGAAAAGCTCGGTCAAGAATAATCTCTCGTTCTCTCTTCAATACACAAGGTTTAGGTTACTGCACTTGGTGTCACGATTACACGAGCAAAACAGAAGGGAAAAAATGTTCGCGTGGGAAGACGCGAAAAAAACGAGAGAACGAGAGAGAAAATAAATTTTATCGTTCATTACTTTTTCAATTGCTTCTCCCGCCTCTATTTTTCAATTTCTATATTTATAATTTCGGTTTTAAAATATTTTTCCCTTTTTTTCCGTTGTAAAATATCTATTTTCACAAAACATTGCTCTTGTGAATTAAACTTTCGTATACCGCCTCCTCTTTTTTTTTTTTTTTCTTTTTTTTTTTTTTGTAGCAGCGAAAAAAGAGCAACTAACTTCCTGCTGCTTTACATTGAATCGTGCCGCATTTTGTATGGGATTAATCTAAAAGTGGCGATTCATAATCTCTTTTTGGACTAAAGTGATTACTCTCAGTTGTATCAGTATATATCATCGCGCGACAAAAAATACACGAAAACTTTGGGGGAGGGGGAATTAACAAAAAGCAAAAAAGAAATTATCAAACAGAAAACAAACTAATGACGAGAAAAATAAAGGATGTAATGAAATATGAATTAGAAACATGCGGGGAAATAATAAGAAAATGAAAAATTAACTATAATAATTTGAATGTTCTTTCATTCATTGACTTTTTCTGTCCCTCACCGTCTGAAGATGTCATTTGTTTTTTGTTATCTTCAAATAGATATTATATTATATAATATTATATTATAATATAAATAGATATTATATTATTACTAGAATAACGCGCGCTAAAACGCGCGTGAAGTTTCTTATTTCACTTTTAACATATATAACAATAATCTAATTTTTACATTACATGTAACAATGAAAATAAGACTTAAATATTTATTCCGTTAAACATATTATCTTTTAAGGTTGACTATTGTTCATAAGAAAGCGTGAATGCCAATGAGACGATAATGGAAGATATGTTTATTACATTATTTTTGACTTATTAATTATCAAAAATAAATTACAATTAATTACTTATTTTTGTTATTTTGTTTCTAATAGTTTTCTAATCAAAATTAATTAATATTATTTTCATGTCATTAACATTCAAAAATACAATTATTCAGAAGAATTCTACACAAAATCACTATATTTTTCTAAATTTATTTAGGGAAATCAGGATAAAGTCAAGTGAATTTTGTCAAAAGTGCTGGAATAATATTCAATTTCAAGAATTCATAAGAAAATTCTAAATGTTATTCTTCATGATTAAAAAGATTTTATTTATTTCAAACTCTTCCTATTTTTAACAATAATTAGACTTTACAGATTTAAAATTGATTTTTTTAAATAATTTAATTTTTGAAAAACTATCGAGAAAAAATGATTTTTTATGAATTATTTTGGAATAATTTTTTATTTAAAAATTAAAAAAATAATTGAGTTTTATGAAATTTGTATTTAAAATTTTTTTTTATAAATAATATAAATGTCACCCCCGCCAAACAAAGTATTTAATTTATTATTATTATTATTATTATTATTATTATTATTATTATTATTATTATTATTATTATTATTACCCAAAAGAAATTCGATTATCTTTACAAAATTTCAATAAAAAATTCTTCGAAAAATTTATGAAAAATTACAAAAATGTTATGTTTTAAAATTATTACAGGTGACAGCTAAAAAAATGCGCGCTAAAGCGCGCGTGTAGTTTCTCCTGGAACTAATAAATAATTAATAATAATGCCTATTAACAATAAAAACGGGTACTTACACATGTGTAATCACAAAAAATAATTCAAATATTTAAAGAATAGTATAGCATAAATTTTAAAAAATAATTAAATTTTAAAATGGTTTCAAATCAAATTCTTTAAAAATTTGTATTTTTCATACTTATAACTAACAATTCTGTAGAATTAATTATTTTAAAAAAGTTTAATTGAATTTTATTCTGAAATTATTTAAAGTGTTTATTTTTTAATTCGTACCCAGTAAAAAAAAACTAATTCAAATGAATTGAAACGAATTAACATTTTTGGTAGGCTCCAATTCGTATTTGTCACAAAGCGGGATTCACTCAAGCTCTTTGTATATTCAATTGAATTTAATTCAATATGTACCAATTTGTCCAAACGAATTCGCATTCGAAAGAAATGGCCAAGGAATGCATTGAATTCGTGCTAACGAATTGAAAAAAATTAAAGGCTCAAAACTTGTCCAGTGAATTGGTACGGATAGAAGGTTCGGAAGTTCAATACAGTTTCACGAATTCAGGAAAATTGCATCATGGCTCCAATTCGTATTTGTCACAAAGCGGGATTCACGAAAGCTCTTTGTGAATTCTTTTTAATTCATTTCAATTAGTTTTCGTTTACTGGGTATTTAATTGAAGAATTTCTGAATTATTTAAATTTCGTAAAATTGTTTTGTAAACAAATGGATTTTAAAATTCACAAAGAACTTTTTTCAAAAATTATTGAAAATAATTTATTCCTGTGGGAAAATAATAATGATTAAAATTTATTTAGAAAAGAAGTTATTAATGTTTTCAAATAATTTTAGAATTAACGAAATTCGTAAATAACTGTATAATGGTATATTTTTTGGAGTATCTAATCATCTTTATTAGAATTAGAATATTCTTTTGGGTCAGGGAATAAGTCGAAATTTTGTCAAGTGTAATTAAGTTTTTCATATTAAAAAAAAGAAAATATTTTGCAGGATTTACATTTGTTAATTATCTAAAATGTTTGTTACAAGATGCTAATTTTTTAGAAACAAAAAGGACATAATGAATAATATAATAACATTAATAATTTTTTTAGATTAATAAAAATATTTTTGAATTATTTGAAAAATAATAATAATATTATCAAATTAATGATATAATAAAAAAATAAAGAAATGTAATATTATCTGTCAAAAAATATAAAAAAAACAAAAGCATGAATTTTGTTAAAAAATCGTGATGATTTTACATTTTATTTCTATTTTCTTTCAAAACGTATAAAAAACAAAAGAATTACTAACTTCAGGTGTGGACAGAATGAAGGAATGAATAAGACGATTATTATATTTAATAACTTCTTCCTTACTTTTTAAAATAAAATCAGAAATTTTAAAAATAATAGAATTTAAAAATTTTTAATTCAAATTTTTGTTAAAAACACCAGGGGAAAACAATAAAAACATTCAATTTTGGAGAAATTATAAATAATTGCAGAAATTCAATTATTTAAAAAAATTCAATTATGTTCAAAATTTAAAAAAAAATTCTTGTCAAAAACCCAATTAATTATCTTTTGAAATAATTAAATTCTTCTCCGAAATTCAATTATTTTCAAAATTTTTTCTCATTTCAATGATTTTCAGTATCTACTATTTAAATAAAATTTTAATAAAATTGTACCTAACACAAACATTTAATTATTTTCATAAACAATAAAAATTTCACATAAATTCAATCATTTACAAAAATTTTTTACAAATTTCTTCGCAATAATTCAATTATTATCATAAATATCAAATTTTTTTTTATGGAATTCAATTATTTTTATAAAAAATAATTCAAAATTCTAGAAAATAATAATTGAATTGAAATGATGGAAATAATTTTAAAAAATTTACAGTAACAATATTATTAT
This sequence comes from Leptopilina heterotoma, assembly GCF_015476425.1. NCBI lineage: Eukaryota > Metazoa > Arthropoda > Insecta > Hymenoptera > Figitidae > Leptopilina > Leptopilina heterotoma. Next base: position 1,652,916 of record NW_025111011.1, read on the forward strand.
AATAAAAAATAATGATTTTATCAATCGTTAATTATTAATTATTATAAAACATGAATAAACAATATCATAATTATTTTTAAATTTTCTAATTTCAAATACATATTATTTTATTAAAAATCATGAAAAATACCTGAATATTTTCGATTTGGCAAACAATATTTTTTAAAGAAAAAAAAAACAAAAACTTACACAAAAACTAACTTCAAAGTGTGGACAGACAGAATGAAAGAATGAAATACGAAGATTATTATAGTTAATAATAATAATTATTATTTTTATTTTATAATTAATTCAAAATTGTAATGACAAATAGAAATCATCAGAATTTTCTTTATACTTCTTTTCATTAAAAGACTAAAATTTTGTTAAATATTATGTTTTGTCAAATTGAAATTATGCAAATTTTTGTTCTTTACTTCTAAAGAAAATTAGAAAATTGTTAAACAACTGTGATTAAGAAATAGAAAATTTATTTATTTTGCATTATTTTTGTTTATGAATCACAATTTTTTTAACAAAATTAATTATTTTGTTTTAGAAAAAGAAGAAAAATATTTGCACAATTTCTATTTTTAATCTTATTTTTGGAACAGGATTTTCCCCAGGAATTAAGACATTCAAAACATTCAAATTCAAACCTTTTTGAAATTAAACAAATTATAAAAAATTGTTATAAAACATGAACATGAAGATATTGTTACTGTAACTTTATCATCAAAATTCTTTTCATAATTTAATTCAATTATTATTTTCTAGAATTTAAAATTATTTTTTATGAAAATAATTATTGAATTCCTTAACAAAATTTTATTATTTATGAAAATAATTAAATTCCTGTGAAATTTTTATTATTTATAAAAATACATAAATGTTTGCATGCAATTTTATTAAAATTTTTTTTAAATAATTGAATTCTTTTTAGGAAATTTTATTAAAATAGTAGATATTGAAAATCATTGAAATTAGAAAAATGCATTTTATTTTTGAAAATAATTGAAATTAGGACAAGAATATTTTTTTTCCTTTTATGAAAATAATTGAATTTTAGAGAAGAATTTTGTTAATTATAAAGATAATTGGGATTTTGACGAGAATTTTTTTCAAATTTTGAATATATAGTTGAATTTTATTTTTTTTTTAAATAATTGAATTTCTGCAATTATTTGTAATTTTTCAAAAATTGAATTTTTTCTAGTGTTTTCAACAAAAATTTAAATTAGAAAATTTTTAAACTCTATTATTTTTAATATTGCTGATTTCATTTAAAAAAAGACAGTAAAAATAAAAGATAAATCGAAAAATAAATAAAAAATAAATAAAAATGAAAAATAAACTTGAAAAAATAAGTTACTGAACATAAGAAAAACAACATAAAAAATTGAAACACGGAAAAGAATTTTCACCAGGATCAAAAATTTCACTATATACATTGGCTTAGTTGTTTTAGTTCAGACATTATTATTTTTCTCCAGCACGACAATGTATATGTTTTAGGATTAAGAAATATTGATAAGATAAAAATCCGACTTGAGCACAAGAATCTTTTTTTAAAGTTTAAATATAACACATTGTTCACGTGCTGAGATTTGATTGTTGATTTTAGATTTTAGATTCACTGGATCATATTGTTTATATATATATATATATATATATATGTGGTATATTTGCCCGTGCAGTAAACGAACTTTCTCCTGGAGGACGATGCACTCTTTCACCGCCCCCCCCCCTCCTTCTACCATTTTTAAACATCCTGACAACTCTGTCGCGAAATGCAGACACAATCTCGAAAATTACATTATTATAAAATCAGAATAATTATTAATTCCAGGAATATAAAATTCAATTAATTAATAATTATAGTTCAATGTGAAATTAAATTAATATGTGAAATTCAATTAATTACTAATTAGTTCAATATAAAATTCAACTAATTTAAAAATAAAATAATTACTAATTAATTCCTAATTAAATCCTAATTAAATTAATACAGGGTTGCCAGGAAAATATAATTTTGTTTTTTCCTGACTTTTTCCTGATTTCCAGACAAAATTTTGACTTTTTTCCTGACACTAAAGAATATTCTGATTCACTCTAAAAATTATTAGATTTTCTAAAAAATGTTCTATTACATTTATTTACGAATAAAGTTTTGAAAAATTTTATTTAAAATTCTGAAAAAGATTTTATAAATTAAATTCAGGAAAAACTAAATAAAAATGAAAAATTTAGTAATAAACAAAAAAAAGTTATGCCGAATCAATTAAAATGCGTGAAGTTTAATTTTTGCAAACTATTAAAAAAAAACACGTGAAAGTACATTTTTTTTAAATTTATTATAATTTAAAGAATGAGTGCGCGCAGCAGGAAAAATGGTAATTTTTTTAAATTTTTAAGTAAAACGTTTCCTTTTGTGCGTATTTAAAAAAAAATAGAGAGAAAGAAAAACCGTATTTATGTACGCAGGTAATGAACTGAAATGAACTCATATCGTATGAATTAATTAAATACACACGGAACAGGTATGACACACCTGGTGTATACAATTTCGGCGTACCTATATCTCATCTTATCGTCGACAGTTGGGTTAAAGAACCCTTATCTGTTTGAAACCGTTATAAAATTCATGTAACATATGCGCTCACTTAAAATCAAAGTCAAAAGTCACATGTATTTGATTCAAAAAAAAAAAAAAAATTCCCTTGAAATTTATAAGAGCAAATTTATTGATTTTTTTCTAAATATTAATTTATATATAGTTAATAAATATTTAGAGAGAAAATATTAATTGAATGTATTAATAAATAGCTAAAAAAAATATACTATTAATTATTCTTTTAATTTTTCCTATTCTATTCTAATAATATTTAATAATTTAATGAATCAGAATTAATAAAAAATTTGCCAACAATTTTAATTTTTATAAAAATCGAGTAAAAATTTATACTTTTACAGGGTTGCATACGCTTTTGCTCATTTCAAATTCTTTGACATTTTCAGGTTAAAAAACTGAATTTTTCTAGGTTTTTAAATCTACATTTTTTGACAACAAAAATTTAATTTTGTTTTTCCCTGACTTTCCCTTAAACTCCAGACAAAATTCTTACTTCTCCTTGACTTAAAAAATATTATCATTCAGTTTAAAAATTATTACTCAGAAAAATGTTCTATTGCTTCTTTTTTAAATAAATATTTAATCATTATTATTTTTCCATAAGAATTAAGATTTTCAAAAATTTCAAATTCAAAACTTTTTTAAATTAAACAATTTCAAAAAAATTGTTATAAAACATGAAGATAACGATCACTCCAAGTCTTCGACTCGGAGCAATCGATATCTTCATGTTTTATAATAATTAAAAATGGCCCAATGATAAAATCATTATTTTATATTATAAGAATATTGTTACTGTAACTTATTCAAAATTACTTTCATCACTTCAATTCAGTTATTGTTTTCCAGAATTTTTAACTAGATTTCTTCTTTAAATTAATTATTTTGAATAATTTTTAAAAAATTTTTTTGAAAATTTTCAAATCCTTTTGTTTACAATTCAATTTTACGAAATTTCATCGATTATTCGGATATTTTTCAATTAAATATATTAGAAAATAAAAACTTCAAAAACTTTTGATTAAACTTTTTAAAAAAAAAATTAAATCTACACAATTTTCATAGTTAAAATTATGAAAAATCCAAACTTTCAAAGATTATAATTTGAAACCTTTTAAAAATTCAATAATTTCTAAAAATTCACGCTATAATATTTTCATTTTAAAATTTTAATAAGTAAAAATGTTTACTAATTGGAATTAGTGACTGACTTTTTGATTTTGAATTAGTAAATTTTACTATTAAATTAGTAGAAACGACTATTTATTGGTAAAATCTGCTAATTCAAAAGCATAAAGTCAGTCACTAATTCAAATTTAGAAAGTTTAATATTCAATTATCATCCAAAATTTTAACTAAAATGCATATTCAAATCAATTTTTATTAGAAAATTCTACACAAGAATTCAATTATTTAAATACAAAAATAAATAATTTATTGAATAATTGAATGTGTCTTAAAATTTAACTCTCATAAAGAATTTTATCAACAAATTTTTAAATAATTAAAATTTTTTTGACGAATTTTAAGAAAATTTTTAAGAATAGTTTCATTTTTGGAGAAGTTAGATTAAAATTGTATTAAAAATAATTGAATCTCTGTAAAAAAAATTTGATTGAATTGAGAAAAGTTTTTAAAAATAATTGAAATTTTGCCAAGAATTTTCTTAAATTTTTTGAAAATGATTGAGCTTCTGCAAAAATTATGTTATTTATGAAAATAATTGAATTCTTGAAAAGAATTTTATTACAGCTTTTGAAAATAATTGAATTCTTGAAATAATTTTATTAAAATTTTTGAGAAGAATTGATTTATTTTGAAGAATTTTATTACGAACTTTTTTTAAAAAAATAATATATTTCAACAAATTTAATTAAAATTGTGATGACAATAATTTAAATCGTATAAAGAATTTTATCAAAGTTTTTGAAAATAATTGAATTCTCTCGAAGAATTTCATTAAAATTTTTTTAAAATATTTGAATCTTGTTGAGAAAGTTTATTAAAATTGTATTAAAAATAATTGAATTCTTAAAAAGAATTTTATCAACAAATTTTTAAATAATTCAAATTCTTTTGACGAATTTTGAGATAATTTTTAAGAATAATTTTATCTTTGGAAACATAATATTAAAATTGTATTAAAAACAATTGAATCTCTTTAAAAAATTTAATTGAATTGAGAAAAGTTTTTAAAAATAATTGAAATTTTGACAAGAATTATTTTATTAAAATTTTTGAAAATAATTTAATTTTAAAGAAGAATTTTATTATTTATAAAGATAATTGAAATTTTGACGAGAATTTATTTAAACTTTTGACCATATTTAAATTTCTTTGGTGAATTTTAATAAAATTTTTAAGAATAATTACAATTTTTGAGAAATTTAATTAAAACTATATTAAAAATAATTGAAATTATGCGATGAGTTTTTATTATTTATGAAAGTAATTGAAAAACTATATAGAGATTTATTATTTATAAAAATAATTGAATTTCCGGTACAAAATGTTATTTTTCATGAAAATAATTGAATTATTGCGAAGAAATTTATAAAAAATTTGTAAATAATAGAATTCCTGTGAAATTTTTATTATTTAATTCATTCATTCAAAATTGAAATTTTCTAAAACTTCAAATTTCATTTTGAAATATTTAAGTAAAATTAGATTTCAAAAATAAGCACAATAACTTTAGAAAACAATAATTTTCCAGGATTCTGATCAAAATTCCCTGACTTTTCCAGGTTTTTACAAGGTTTAGAAAATTCCCTAACATTTCCAGGTTTTCCAGGTTGCGTGGCAACCCTGTTTTACCATTTGGAAATATTAATACTTAATATTAATTATGAATAATAATATTTTACTAATTAAACCAATTTAAATAATAATATATTTTTTGATAAAATAATAGTTTAATTTCTCCACTTGAGAACGCTAAGGGCACCACCAGATGTCAGTGAAAATTCCAAGAATGAACTGAACTGCCACCTAGCGGTGACCTTGACGTTCGTAGGTGGAGAACAGCGTCTCCATATTAAATCTCAATCATTTCGTAATTATTTTACTGTTATTTATAATCAAATTTATAGAGATTGACAATTAATATTTAAATAAATTTAAATTTTGAATTACTGTTAATATTTACAATAAATTTTGTATTAGCAGGACATTGAATAAAAAAAATTCGCTCATCGTTTAAGAAAATAACAGAAAAATATTTTTGCGTCGGACATATATACATGATTGCTACATATTTTGTGGGAGGTACCATAGGATGTTCCTATTTCGGTGATCTTCGTAATATTTTTTTCTTATTTATCCGCGAGTCGTATTTCTTTTAAATTCTCTCTGTCTCGCGCTGATTTAACGAACGAATTGCCGTGCAATGGCCTTTTTACTGCTCAGCGTCTTGGAATTTTTTTTTTTTTTCTTTAATTTTTTTTTCTTTTTGAAACGAATATATATATATCCCAAATAGATTTTTCACCCACGCTAAATTAACTTTACGTGTTGGCGTTGGTGAGAAAAAGAAGTTTGATCGCATTCGTGCTAAAGTGCATATAACATCGCGAAAGTCTGCCACCTGTGATTCATTCCATCGTGTTTTTTAAAAAGACGTTGACCACCAAACGCGTTAGTGAAAAAAATTCACTTACAACTTCGTTTATTTTGCATATTAATTCCAGGGCCGTGTTTTATACAAAATGTGGACAAATTTTGAAAAATTAATTTTTTACTATTTACTATAATTAATAAATTCTACTTCTGTAATATTGTTGCTCAAAAAAACTAAAAGATTAAAAATGAAACTATTTTTGTTCATTAGAATTCAATTCAGTTTATTCGCTATACATCTTATTTCGTGAAATTGACTCGTTGATTGAATTATATTTACTTTAAAAAAAAAATTAAACATATATTGTCGCGTTTCAACTATATATAATAATGAAGGGTTCATTTTGGGTGGGAATTTTTTTCACGGCACACGGCACTGTTCTTGCGCGAGACATGTTACATATCCTCAAACTATAATGATAAAAATATATCGTGAGAGCGATGACTCGCGTGTAAAAATACACATGCAAATGCAAAGTTAAAGCTTCTGTGTGGGTGGAATTTAAAAATGTGCGATTCGACATTTTTGGCGGAAAAAGGTGGGAAGGGCGAGTGCGAGAGGAGGAGGAAAATTTGTAAATGACACGCGACGAGTGAATGGAACGTAAGAATTTATTGTACAGGGGATTTCCCCTTCTTTTTTACTATTATTATTATGATTATTATTATTAGTATTATTATTATTTTCATTATTTTGTATTATTAATATCATTATTAGTATTATTATTATTATTATTATTATTATTTTATTATTTATAAATAAATAAAATAAATAAGTAAAAAGTAAAAAAATAAATAAATAAAATTATTAAATTTTTTTAAGAATCTAACCTTTATCTGTAACAGCGAAAAGTATTTTTAAAGTAGCGAAAGTATTAATTGAAACAACTAAAAATTACGTTAATACACGGAAAAAAATTTCATGACGCGAACGAGCAATATTGGGAATATAATTAAAATGAAGAACAACATAACCCACGTTTGGAATTAAGCTTAACTACATTAGCCGAAAGTTTAGCCAATTCAGTGATAGTGAGCTTTGGTTGAGTGCAATTCGTCAGCCATATTGGAAGTATGTGGAAACCTGACGCTCTACGGCTCCTACCCAGAAATTTTTTTGACAGCATAAATATCAGTTTTGTGTTTTTTTAGTTTTAAAACAGTATTAATTTCAATAATTTACTTTCATATGGCTAGAATTTGAAACATACAATTGAAAAAAATTAAAAATCATTTCAGGGTTAGGTTGTCTTTCAAGTAAAATTCAATATCGCGATTCTAGCGATAATGCCAATATCGCTCGCTCGTTTTTGACGAAATGTTTAGCTGTTATGGCGAAAAATTTCTCCATTTCAGTTGTACTTTTTTTTCCGTGTATATAGTAAAATTTTTAGCTGTTTCAGGTAAAATGTTTTTTCCCTAAAATTAATTAAAATTTTTAATGAAACTCATTGAAAATTGAAATTTTATAAAATTTCAAGTTGAAACCTATTTTGAAGTTCATTTATTTATGAAAATTGTAAACACAACTCTTTTAAGATTCAATAAATTCAGAATTTTCCTAGGAATTCTAAAAATTTAATTTTTTCCAGTACTTTTAATTTTTTTTTTAACTGCGTATAGTAATTTTGTATTGACAAATTCTTATTAATAAAAAATAGTAAAATAGTAACAAAATAGCAAAAAGTAGTAAAATAATTTTTTCCTCAACAACGTCGTAAATCAAAATGGGGAGAGGGGGGATTTTTCCATTATAACAAGCACCTTTGGTGAGAAATGTAATTGCAGTATAATAACAATATATAATTGAAATATAGGCACTGTAGGAAAATTAAATTCATACATATAGCTAGGAATCGATTCATTAACAATACACAAGGTGCTGAGATTCTTAATAGGTTCTCCAATGACGTTTTTATTATAATAAGCGAAGAAAACCATTACCCTTCACCTCGCGAAACAAAAGGATAATGCAACAAGCGATTCGCATTGCGAAGCCAGAATCCGTTCCTATAAGCAATCCTTTATGTATATTAATGCGCCTATATATTTAATTTACTATAACAATGAAACTTTTATTTATTCTCTTGTAAATAATTTAATAAACCATTTTCCATATAGACAAATGATTCCGATTTTTCGCAATTTCCTATTCTTTAGATACATTTTTATAATTTAATATAACTTTTGTTTTCTTTTTAAATTATATTTTTACTATTTTTGAGTTTTAACACTATAAGTATTAAAAAAGTTTTATTATATATTTGTATTATTTTTATTATTATTATATGCTTTTTTCTATAACAAATTTCGTTTGACTACTGATTTAAATTATTATCCAAATTATTCTCCTTTTTATTTATAAAAAATACTGGAAAATTGTTAATTGTTAAAAAATTTTTATTAAGAATTAGGAAATATACCTATTTTATGCATAATTTTTATTTGTCAATAACAATATTGTTTGCAAACTCATTTTTTTCTTTTGGGAAGAAAAATACATTAGATATTCCCGTTTCTTAATATTTTTGTAGAAAATTCTCAATTTTCATAAGGAAATAATTTGTATCAATTCTATTTCTTAATTTCAATTGTTTTAATAAAATTCAATGTTTTTTAAAAATAATAAAAAAAAAATGTTTATAAATTTTATTTGTCATTTAGAAAATTTAATTGAAAATGAAACTAAAAATTTTTGAATTTTTAGAACATAAAGGAAAAATTTTATTGAAAAAAATGTTCTGATAAAGTTATTTACGAATATCTTTAATTGTAAAATTAAAACATGAGTTTTATTATTTCTGAAAATAATTGAATAATTATTGAAAAGAAACTTATATAAAATTTATAAATATTTGAATTCCTGTAAAATTATCATTATTTATGAAAATAATTAAATGTTTGCGTACAATTTTATTGAAATGGTTTTTAAATAATTGATTTTTTTGGGGTAATTTTATTAAAAGTTTTGAAAATAATTGAATTTTGAAGAAGAATTATTTTATTTATAAAGATAATAATTGCGATTTTGTCGAGATTTTCTTATAAATTTTGAACATAATTATTTTGAATAAATAAATAAATAAATAATTGAATTTTGTGATAAGAATTTTATTACATTTGAAAATAATTGAATTTCTGCAATCATTTGTAACTTCTTCAAAATTCAAATTTTTTAGTGTTTTTAACTAAAATTCTTCTGTAAATCCATTATTTTTAATGATTAATTAAATATATATTAACTAATTTTAGAAGATTTTGAATTATTAAAATTTGTCAAATATCTAAGTTCATTAAAATTTCTAATTAAATTCATTCAACATTGAATATTTCGAAAATTTCGAATTGAAACCGTTTGAAGTTCATTTATTTATGAAAATTATAAACGCAACTCTTTTAAAATTAAATTAATATTGAAATATTGAAGTAAACTTATTCATTAAATAATTTATTTATTTTATGATAGTTGTTCAAGATTTAAGTTATTTAAAAAGAAATTTTTGTTAGAAATTGAGAAAATTGTAGGTTTTATATTAAAATTCGTGGTAATTTTATATAGTTTATGAGTCAAACAAAAAAAAGACACAAAAATTTTGAATTTTCTTATGAATTCTAAAAATTTAATTTTGTTCAGTATTTTTAATAAAAATATTCCTGACTTTTCCCTAAATTCCCTATGTCAAAATATATCATTATAATTATAATAATATTAAAACTATATATTCCAATTCTTATTTTATTTTTATAAAAAAAAAAATTTGAATTAAAAATTTTTACATTCTATTATTTTTAAAATTGCTAATTTTATTTTAAAAAGTAAGTAAGAAGTCAACCGCGCGCTTTATGCGTGCGAATTGTTGCTAGTTATAAATAATAAGAATAATAATACTAAATAATAATAATATTAATAATAATAATTATTATTATTATTATAATAATAAAAAAAATAATAATTATAATAATAATAAAATTAATTTTTACACGAAAATATAAGGGAAACAATTTCTCATTGTTTATCAATTTTTGTTTGTTCTTTTCATTAAGGCCTCATGCTGTGACTTTATTTAGTTTTTTTAGATCGCAATCGAGAATAATCCTGCGAGCGTGCACTTACAGAAACTCCCATGTATTTCCTAAACTAAACCTAACCTATTCTTACACCTCTATTGCACCTGTAACCTAGATAAATTTAATAGCTAATAAAACAGTTCAGAACAAAAGCTATAGACTTTTCTTACTCTGTTTTACTGAGATGCCACTTTGCGATACCACCCCTCTTTTTTCAATTCGAAATATTTTTTGCAAATTTTGATTTACAAAAAAAATTTGCTCCTAATTTTACTATATGTTACCGAAATTTTTAATTATTTTAATTAACACTTTCGCTATTCTAGAGAAATTTAAGGATCGCTGTTCAAGATTTTTTTTCAATCTTATAGAAAAAAAAGTATTTTTTAGTGTCACAAATCTAAAAAAAAACGTTTATAATCAACGATTTAAGAAAAAAAATTTTTCTTCTGAGCAACTTTATATAAATTTTTATAGAGAGTACTACAAAAATTTTCTGCACAGAATGACTTTTTCCCCACAAAAAATAACTCTTAGGTTTACTTCTAAATTACCCGAAAATTTTAATAACAAAATTAGGAGCACTCGAGAATTTTTTCTTTTTCTTTTTCAAATTTGGTAAAAAACTTTTTTAAAAAGAAAATTAGTGGATTTTTTAGTTGTGGTTAATTAAGGAAGACATACACTGAGAAAAATGATTCAACGACACAAGCGAAATGGAAGTGAGAGCCATTTACGGTAGATATATGTATACACAGGAATATATACATAATATAACACGAATAGGTGAAAGTATAAACTCTAGTATGCAAGCGAAAGACGCGCCATCCAACGGCGTGTAACGTAGGAAAAAAAAAGAAGATGAGAGTGAGACATAAAAGGCCTCAAGTCCAAGCACGGTTTCACTCACTTGAACCAAACACCATGACTACTATGCGAGCGGTACTTTTTCCCCTCCGAAAGCACCGCTAGTTTACTCATAGTACCGCTACCTATACGCCAGACTAAATTCTATACCCATAATAACAAACAAAAAATTCCAAAACCACAATCGAACAGAATTTTCCATAAATAACATTATTGAAATAAAATTCAAATTTTTATTTCACTAAATAATTTCATTCAATTCTTTCAATTTTTTACTCGATTTTTTCTAAATACAATTTAATTATTAATATTCTCGTATTTTCATTAGATTTAAAACATACTTTTTGTCGAGAGAATTTTTCTTAATTCACAATTTTTTTACTGCGAAAAATGTTCACAAAAATAAATAAAAAAATAAAGAAGTTGATAATTTTGTTTTTCCTAAAAAAAAAAAATTAAATTCTCACAATAACATTTTTTAATTAAAAAAAATTTCTTAAGGAATAAAACGGTATTTAATTTCTCCACTTGAGAACGCCAAGCTCACCACCAGATGGCAGTGAAAATTCCAAGAAAAAACCAGTCTGCCATCAAGCGGTGACCTTGACGTTCGCAGGTGGAGAACAATCTCAAGCTAATTCGTAATTTTACAATTATTTCTAATCCAGTTTGCCAATTACAAAATGGATTTTTTTGAATTCACTTTAATTTAATTTTAAAATTAAAAAATTAATTTATTTCACGGAATTCGAAATGTTTGAATAATTATAACGATTAAAAAGAAAAAATATTTTTTCCCATTAAATTTTTGTTTAAAAAAAATTTTTTTTATATTTTTTCCTTTGAAAATTAAAAATGAAAAAGATTTTTAAACAAAAAATATTGTTTTCCACGTAGAGAAATTTTTCTTTCTTTCAATCGTTGATAGCAAAAAAAGTTGTAAAATTCATCTAAGGAATTTTTTTTTCAAATAAAATTACGAATTTACCATTATCTTTACAAATAAAAGACAAAATATGAAACTTGTGTAAAAACTAAATTTTTCGTATATTAAATAAATAAAAAATAAATAATTAATAAATAAAAAAATAAAAAAAAAATAAAATATAATAGTGACAAAAAAATTTTTCAAACAAAAATTTATAAGACTTTGCTTAAAGAAATTAATATTTTTGCATTTTTTTTAATAAAATAGTTTTCCCCTATGTTTTAAAAATTCCGAAAAATGAAATATTTTTACAAAAAAATATAAAAATTACAAAAATTAATAATACAAAAATACAAAAACTAATCTAAATAGTTGAACCAATTTTTCCGGGCAAAAATAAATAATAATTGAATTTCTCCAATTGTTTGTATAACTCCTTCAAAATTTTTACATTCTCATCATATGAGAAGGTTTAGTTTTGTTTTTTTTTGTTTTTAACTAAAATTCTTCTATAAATTCATTAAGTTTAGGAATAAATGAAATATACATTGAAAAATTTCACTAATTTCAAAAGAATTTAAATTATTAATTTTTTTTAAATCTATAACCTTTAGCTGTAGAATTTTTAAAATAGCGAAAGTATTAATTGAAATAACTAAAAATTCCGTTAATATAGTAAAATTTTTAACTGTTTCAGGTAAAAAGTTTTTTCCGTAAAATTAATTAAAATTTTTAATTAAACTCATTGAAAATTGAAATTTTACAAAATTTCAATTTAAAACCTTTTGAAGTTCATTTATTTATGGAAATTGTAAACACAACTCTTTTAAAATTCAATAAATTCAGAATTTTCTTATGAATTCTAAAAATTTAATTTTTTCCAGTACTTTTAATTTTTTTTTAACTGCGTAGTAATTTTGTATTAACAAATTTTTATTAATAAAAAATAGTAAAATAGTAGTAAAATAGCAAAAAGTGAAAATAAATTTTAAACGTTGTGAAATTGACGAAAAAATTTTTTTTTGACAAAAATTAAATATAAGGGACAATTTGAGAGGATCATCACTTCTTCGGATGCATTCTCTTTTTCCCATGAGGGGGAAAGTTGGGGTTCTGACTTGACCCTTCTTTTGCAGCATCTACAAGTCGAAACCATTAATCAAGGAAAATACTCCTAACCACTAACAATTCATCTCGAAAGTTTCAAATTTACCAATTCGATCAATACCACAATTCATGGAAAATCTTTTATTCCGCATCAAAAGCAAAACTTTATTTTTCAAAATTTTGAAAAGCATTAGAAATAAAATTTCTATTTCTAAATTTTACAATGCAATTTTTCTATATAATTTTCTATAATCAAATTTTTTTTCTTCCTTTTTTTTGGTTCTTGTATAAGAACGAAAATTATAGATTAGGAAATATATTTTTCAAAGAAGACATTTTAACAAAAAAAAAATTTTTTTTTCTCACTCTCTTTTTCCTCTTTAATTAAATAATCACTCGAACATTAACCTAAAAAATTTTATTCTCAAATTTTGACCTCCAGAGAATAGCAATTTGTGTCCCCACTTTTTGCAGGCTTCCCTTCCTCGAAATCCTTTACTGCAAATTAAAGTGGAGTTACACACGCGATGAAAATATGTTACGGAATGTAACACACGCCAAGTGAATGTCAAAAGTCGTCCTATTTTCTAAAATTACAGATTTAGAAATTTACTATTTAAAAAAAATTAAGTAATTTTTTTTTAACTTTTCAAATAAATTTATATTTAATGAATAATATAAAAAAATTTCCAGTAATTAAAATTTTATTATGCATTCGATTATTTATTATAAGTTCTTTTTTAATAATTTAATAAATCAGAGACAAAAAGTTTACATATTTGGAAAATTTTAAGAACGAAAAAAAATAATTTTATGAGGAGGAAAACATTTTCATTTGATACAAAAATATTTTTAATTATTTTTTTACATTATTTAATTATTTTTCTTTCATTTATATTTATTTTATTTGTATACAAATCGAGATACAAATAAAATAAATTCAATGAACAAGTAATATAGAAAGAAAGTGAATTTAGAAAAAAGTAAATTAGAAAAAAATAGCAGTCAAGATAATAATTAACAAATATCAAATAGAATCGAAAAGTCCTTAAACAGAATATCTAGAAGATCCTAAAGTTCTGAACGTTCAAATGAACGAAATTTATTTATTTCTTCTACAAATTAAATTTTTATTGCAATTATTTTGCGTCACTATCCAAAAAATTAATAACTGAGTTTCTAACCGTAAATATTTCAGTTTTTAAATTTTTTGTGATTAGTAATTTATAAAAATATCTTCAATAAAAAATATTTCGTTCATTTGAACGTTCAAAACTTGAGGATCATATATCTAGAAATTTAATTCAAGTTTCTTTTTAAATTTAATTCGTATAATGAAAAAAAGAAAACGGTAATTTCTGATAGTTATTTCTTTTAATGGAAACTGAAAAAGAAATAAGTGGTGGAACGCGCGCGAAATTTAGAGATCGAGCCTTTCAGACAATCCTGAGTCACCTTTTGCAATTCTAGATTCTCTTTTTATGCTTTTAGGACCTCCCGCCTGTAAAAACACTCTCGTCCGGTCTTTCCTGCGGCGTTTTCAACTCCCTGAACCATTCTATCTTGTCGACGGGATACATAAAATTGCTTGCACCCTACGAATAAACGAGTCAACAAGTTTCCATTTTCACCATATTTTTTAAGAATATTTTTCCTACTCATTTCTTTCAATTATATGATAAAATAAAATTCATAAAAAAAAGAAAGAATTTTTTTTAAATACGAATTTTAAAAATAATTTTTTCTAGATTTTGGATTTTTTTACCCCCTCAAAATGTTTAATCTTTAATTAATATTTTTGTATATAACCGCACTTTGTATAAATAAATATATTCTAGATTTATACTTTATATTCTAATATTTACAATATTTATTATATCTTTACATTTGTAATAACTAATAAACGGGCAAGTCCCATTTATTTTAATCCTGACATTTCCAGGTTTTCCAGGTTGCGTGGCAACCCTGAATTTTATGATCGGAACGTGATTTACAATAAAAAACCAACTTCAATTTTAAGAAAATAAATAGTTTTAACCTGAAAAATTGTGCAATATTGAAGGCCTGCATACAATAACAACCGCTGCGCTTGATTGTTATTGTATGCAGACCCTGAATTTTTAAACCTTTATATTTATTAAATTAGACCCGGGACCAAAAAGAAAATTTTTGAGTGTATAGATTTCGTTGTGATTTAGAAGTTGTGAAAGTGCCAAATTTTTTTATTTTTCTTTAACGGAGTTATTAAGTTGTAAAGTACGCAACAATTCAGAAATCGCGTACTTTCAACTCAATATTTCTTGTATATTTAAAGGAAAAATTAAAAAAGTGATAAGAAATCCTGAAAGTTCATCAAAAATACTCTATATTCGGTGAGTTTTTATTTAATTCAATAGTTCCACATTCTCGTAATTAATTGATAAAAACGTCAAAATTAGGTTATTTGACGGATCGACTTTAAAAACATATTTTATCTATTATTTTTATATTTTTACTAGTTTTTTTATTAAAGAATAATTAATCAACTAATTTTAAACATGAATCAATAAATCTTTTTGTACTTTTAAGAATTTTTCAATACTTTTTTAAATATTTTCTAATTGCTAAAAAAGTGCCATTTTTTCGCACCTTCTCCACTTTACACTCATATTTATAAAAAAGTAATAAATATTTTAATATAATTCTTTTCATTTTGTTCTTTAGAGATCATACATAGATTCATTTCTAAAAGTATCAATTTTTTTTAACCCTAGAAGGAGTAACTGGGGTGTCTGGATACCCCAAGCAAAATTCAAAGTATTCCCATGGCTTAATCAATAATTTTTTACGCTCAAAACCCGTTGATAATTTAGTTTGAACCTCTATCTTTTGACACCTGTATGTGCCGCCAAAAGTTTTGCTCCAGGAAGAGCTCTATCTCCTGTTAAAATACGTCTGGGGTGTCTGGACACTCCAGTTACTCCCTAACGTTAGAAAAATTGTCAAGATAAGTAAATTCAAATTTTTTTAAAAAATCGTTTTTAATGAATCTAAAGTTCTGAACGTTCAAATGAACGAAATTTATTTATTTCTTCTTCAATTTAAATTTTTGTTACAATAATTTTGTGTCACTATAAAAAAAAATTAATTATAAAGTTTCTAAGTGTAAAATTTAAGTTTTTAATTTTTATTGAGAACAGTAGTTTATAAAAATATTTCTAATAAAAAATGTTTCGTTCATTTGAATGTTCAAATCTTGTGGATCATCGTTTTTAATCAGTTAAAATCATCTGTTAAAGTATATAAATTGATAGGTTATGCATGAAAAAGTTGTATTTTATAAAAAAGAAACATTTTTATACAAAAATTCTATTTTTATGAAAAATATAGACATTCTGTATTTGTAACAACTTATGAAATTTGAGTTAAGATTTATTCAAAATTTATGTGCTCTCTCTACAGTCAGAAATTAAATTCTAATACAGAAAAATGTATAGTATATGACAGTCAAATTTAAATTATAAATTCTATATTGTTAATAATATTTTAACATATATTAGAGGTATTAAGAATTGTTAATTAAAACTTTGATTAAATATTAATTTACAAAATCATTTCACAAGTTGTAAATTTTAATGTTAATATATTCAGATATATCAAGTTTGTAAAATTTTAAATCTATAACACCATTTTTAGTAAATATTAATTGTTCAAGTCCATTTTATAGTTCATTTTTATGATATTTACTATTCGTCAATTGTCTTTAATTTCTTTCACTTCAGATGTTCAAATAATTATGTTTTTTGGAAGGGGACGCATGATTATTCCCTAAATGTCATTTTTCCGAAACGTCATTTTACCGAACTGCACTTTTACGAATTGTCATTTTTGCGAATTGTCATTTTTGCAAATCGACATTTTTACGAATTGTCAATTTTCCGAAAAGTCATTTTTGCGAATCGCAATTTTTCACGGTGGTCCTAAGCACACTTTAACCCAAAAGTTCCTTCACTTTAAAATTTTTTTCATATCATGAATCTGGACACTTTTCTAAGTATTTTGAATAAAAATTCAAAATATTTCATCGAGCCGTTTTTGAGAAAATCGATTTTTAAGTAAAAATGGCATAATTTTTTATTTTACCTGCAATATGAGATCTCTCAGATGTCTTTTGAACATAATAATTATTCATTTGTTTATGTTGTTTATAACCCTTATATGTAATAAAATAAATTGCTTGAAAATGTCAAAAGCTCATGCTTCGACGCACGATGAAAATCGTCTAAAAGTGTGCCTGTTGTGTTTTGGAAGAACGAAACAAATGTTTGCTATTAAAAAAGTGCTAGAATTTCGAGTTAAGAAATTGTTTCCCGAGTATGTGGATGATATTCGAATACCTGGAGCTTTATGCAGCTCGTGTAAAAGATATATGTACGATTTTAAAAACGAAATGAGCAGAGAGTTAAAATTTCCGGATTTATCGAAATTCCTTACACCAAAAACGCGATCACAAGATGCGTCAAAATGTATTTGTCGGCTTTGTGAACTAGCCAGAAAACCTCAATCTATATACTTTCCGCGGAATAGTGAAGGGAGTGAACAATTAGCTAATATTTCAAATAAATCGCCTGCAAGTAAGTATACCTATATACTGAACGAAGTTAAATAAAATTATTGCAATAAATTAAATGTATTTTTTAAGTCTTAAAATTTTCTATTCTGTGTTCATGTTTTTATTTTAGGCAGTGAAAATATTCCAATTGGGGAAAAGCGTTGCAGCATTTGTTTTTCTTTAATAGCAAAAGGCGTACAACATAAATGTAATTTATCTACTCGAGTGGAAAATTTAAGTAATTTGCTGTCGGAATCATCTCAAAAAATACAGGAACAGGTGATTACATCTGTGATCAAGAAAAATTATGATAAACAGGAAACGACAAAAAATTTAGAATTAAAATTTACTCAAGCTCATGGCGGAAAACCTTTAAGTATAACGATTGGAAAGAAGCAGGAAAATTCAGTAAAAACTTCACTACTCAGTGTACACGACATGCTGAATATTAAAACAAATTTTAATCTAACTAATCGAGTTACAAAGGGAATAGCTTCAGCAATACGTGTTGCAACAAAAAGAAGGAATGCTATAGAACCAGGATTGAAAGAAAATCTTGTAACTACAAATCATGCCGCCGATAAATATTTTAGCTTGAAAGAATTAAATTTGGTACATATTAAAGGAAACACAATTTCTCAAGATGTAAAAACAATAATTTATTGCAAAGATCTGTTAGTTTTCATTAATCATATAAAAAAGGAAAGACAAGTATCAGATACGCATTTAAAAATTGGAATTGATGGAGGGGGGGGATTCCTGAAAGTATGTTTATCAATCCAATCGAATGAAAATGAAGAAATAATAACGAGACGATCAACGTATGATGACGGTATAGCTCCCAAGCGCTTCAAAGATTCCGGTGTAAAAAAAGTTCTTTTACTGGCTGTGGCCCCTCGTACGCAAGAAAATTATAACAATGTTTCACAAATATGGACTGAATTAAGGATTAGTCAATTTCAAGTCACGCTTGCAACAGACTTGAAACTGTCGAATATTTTGGCTGGAATAATGTGTCACAGCAGTAATCATCCTTGCACCTGGTGCTTTGCAAAGAAAGATGAGTTAAATACATGTGGAGTTATCCGAACAGTATATAATACACTGGAAAATTATAACAAATGGTGTAAAGCTGGTTCACTAAAATCAAAAGCAAAACATTTCAAGAATTGTATTAATCCTCCATTATTCAACACAAATGTGGATAAAACATTTCTGGAACTTATTCCTCCGCCGGAATTGCATTTAATGTTGGGCACAGTAAATACAATTTTTGGGAGTATGTTAAAAAAACATGAAGAAGAAGCTTTAACTTGGGCAAACGAATGTTATGTACAACGTGAGATAACACGCAATGGATCAGCATTTAAAGGAAATTCCTGTAGAAAACTCTTAAGCAAAATAGATCTTCTGCGAAGAACAAAAAATTTAGAAATTTTGAAGTATGTCAAAGTTTTTGAAGATTTTAAAAATGTTGTCGATGCATGCTTCGGAAATGATTTAAATTCAAATTTTTCAAATTACATTGCTGCATTTAAAAGAAGCTACATAGATTTGGGTATCAATGTTACTCCAAAAATTCATGCAGTAATCTTTCATGTAGAAGAATTTTGCAAAATTAATCAAGCTGGTTTAGGACGCTTTAGTGAGCAAGCGATGGAAGCCGTGCATCACGATTTTCAAAGTATGTGGGAAAAAATTAAAGTTTCTGAAAATCACCCGAATTATTCAGAAAAACTTTTACAAGCCGTATGTACATATAACAGTATGCACATTTAATGTTTTTCGAACAATTGATTTGTGTTATTGTTCCTTCTGTTCAAAAATGTTTTTAAAAAATGTTTTAAATTAAAATAAACTTGTTTTTCAATAAATATTTTAAATTAATTATAAATTTACTAAATTATACATATTTTAACCTTAATATTACACAACGTTTTTCATAAAAAAGAAAAATTCAATTTTTTTAATCTAAAAATCGATTTTCTCAAAAACGGCTCGATGAAATATTTTGAATTTTTATTCAAAATACTTAGAAAAGTGTCCAGATTCATGATATGAAAAAAATTTTAAAGTGAAGGAACTTTTGGGTTAAAGTGTGCTTAGGACCACCGTGTTTTACGAATTGTCAATTTTCCGAAAAGTCATTTTTGCGAATTGTCATTTTTGCGAAAAATACAATAGTGAATTTATAGACCTACAAGTTTTCTATTGTATTTTTCGCAAAAATGACAATTCGCAAAAATGACTTTTCGGAAATTTGACAATTCGTAAAAATGGCGATTCGCAAAAGTGACAATTCGCAAAAATGACATTTCTCAAAAATGACAATTCGCAAAAATGTCAATTCGCAAAAGAGATTTTTCGCAAAAATGGCAATTCGTATAAATGGTGATTCGCAAAAGTGACAATTCGCAAAAATGACATTTCTCAAAAATGACAATTCGCAAAAATGTCAATTCGCAAAAATGACTTTTCGAAAAAATTACAATTCGTAAAAATGGCGATTCGCAAAAATAACTTTTCGGAAAATTGACAATTCGTAAAAATGGCGATTCGCAAAAATGACAATTCGCAAAAATAGCTTTTCGAAAAAATGACAATTCGCAAAAGTGGCATTTCGCAAAATTGTCTGTTCGCAAAAATGAGTATTCGCAAAAGTGCAGTTCGGTAAAATGACATTTCGGTAAAATGACATTTCGGAAAAATGACATTTGGGGAATAATCATGCGCCCCTTTTGGAAGTAATACAAAAACTGATTTTTTCCCCTAAAAGTGTATCTATTTAACTTTAAAAACCTAAAATAGTTTTTAAATTAGTCAAATTTTTAAGAAACTACAACGTTTTTTGTGAAAAAAGTCAATTTTGCAATTTTTTGGTGTTTTTATGGTTTTTTCAAAATTTTTTTAATTTATTAAAATATGAATAATATTATTGTATTCCTTACTAAAAAACCAATCAATTCATTAAAATTAATTTTTTTTACGTCAAATATAAACCTTATAAAACAAGTTTAAAGCGTGGGGTGTCGGGACACCCCAGTTACTCCTTAGAGGGTGAGTAAATTAACGTACTCCTTCTAGGGTTAAAATTAGGCCGCAACGACTTTATTTGAAACATAATGATCTGACCCCAGTATCTAATAATTTTTGGAGTAAATCAGAATATTCTTTATTGTCAGGGAAAAGAAAAGTTACATTTTTATGGCAACCGACTTTATTTCCATGAAAAATTGAAAGCAAAAACAAAAATTGATTATTTGGGAAATAAGAAAAAATGATAAATTATAAATTTCGTTGAGACAGTGAGACTTGACGAGAAATCAGAGATTTCTAGAGTCTATTGGACCTTCGACAAGCGTCAGTGCAATAATTGGCATTGGTGCGTGTGTCGCGCGCCAGATAGAAGGATGAGAATGGTGTGTGTGTGTTGGTGTATGTGAGAGAGAGAAAGAGAGGAGAGTAGCGCGGTGCGGGTGTAGCGTCACAACAGGGTGGGGTGTGTGCGTTACTAGTGCGCGCGGATACAGAGAAAGAGTGTCCCGAGAGGAGAGGGGGGGAGAGATATATCACCAGGCGCCAGAGAGAGGGGTTATACGAGTGTATGAGCTATAAGTTTTTCATAGCGGAGTGGGGGTAAAGTGACACTGGTGGGGAGGATGTAAAGGACAGTGATAGTTCAACATCTATCGGATATGCTCGCACTCATTGGATTGGTTCGAGCCTCAGCGTGCTCGGTGTCATTGCCTCGACGCTCAGGGCGGCCAGTGACTCCATCACTGACCTAGTGCCGAGAATCGACGAGGTTCCACGGACTCGTCCGAGCATCAGGACGTCGACCCGAGTCACTGCGATGTCGGCCTCCACAACCACATCTTTATTACCTCTCACCTATTCTCTCACGCTCACGCTTACAATCAATCACCTACATATCTCTCGCTGTTCTTATACACTCTTTCCCCCTCCACTCAAACACGTACACTTATTTTCAATTCTCCTCAAAACTGACATCACTTTTTTTGTACATTTTTTTTTACTTATTATACTTTCTCTTTTTTTAAAAAATAAATTTCTCGTGTAATTGAAATGATTTAGCCACATGTTTAGCGTTGTTTGTCAGTGGCATGTGGTCGTAGTGGCGGACGTTCAGTTTTGGATAAAAATTTAGCGTGTTCCGGCTGGCGCTTTGACTGCGGATATACGAATTTTGTAATCGCGGAAGAGATTCACGTTCTCTGCCAATTTGACATGCCGTGTACTCTTCCTTCTCACTTTTCTTTACTCATTTCTGTCGTTTCAATTACTTTTTTGTTATTCTTTGAGGAAGAAATTCTTTCCAAGTCCTACAGTGGCTCATAAAATGACGCTAAAAATTTTATTCACCATTTTTTGAGAGTGAAAACTTGTTTCTTCTTTGACAACGAAGATCTTTGAAATTAGCGTCGACTTAGCGTTGCTAAGCATCAAAAAACCGATTTTTTAAAACTTTCTTCTAATTCAACACTAAAAGTTATTCTGATCCCAACTTTACGAATCTATCAAACTAAATTTTCATTTATTTTTGTAAATTAATTCTGTCTCCAGCACAATTACTCGAATTGAAATCTAATTCCGACTATATATTCTCAGATTCACTTCTAAATTAATTGACAGTCTTAAAACTCGCAATTTAATAAATTATGTTATTAATTAATCAAAAAGCAGTTTTTTTGCAATTCAATAAATTATACATAATTATGTGTTATTAATTAATCGAAAGTGTTTAATGAAGAAAATAAATTACTTGAAAATATACATATATGGAATGCATATTGGAATTTACGTCTTAATGTTTAAAAAATTACGTAAATGATTAACAAAATCAGAATAATGCAACCTATGACAACACATAATATTGTTACTAATGATACGAAAAAAGGTGAATGACCTCACTTCAATCACTACACTTATCATACAACTTTCTCGTCTAAACAAACACCCTTTTACACTCGTAAATAATAATTTTGAATCATTTTGTAATAAAATTGCAAAAAAGAAACAGCAACAACGCGATAACCTTTCATATCATTTATAAATTAATGTATCCTACTTTCTTCTATTTTTATTTTTTTTGCCCTTTCTCCATTTTTCATTTTATTATTATTACCATTACTATTCTTTCTTTTTATTATAATTATAATTTTTATCCTCTTTATTATTTTTTCTATTTATTTATTTATTTATTTATTTATTTATATAAACGGGACATTATTTATATTACGGAACATAATTTTACTACTATTATTTTTAATATTATTTTATCATTATTGTGAATTCAAAAGAATAAAAATTAAGAATTAAAGAAGAAATTAAGGAAATAAAAGTATAAAATAGAAATAGAAATAAGAATAAAATATACTATTTAATAAAAATTTTTCGAATTATGAGAAAATAAAAGAATTTTAGAGTATTGTCTGGTAACATAAATTAGTTAATTACTTTCTAGCAGACGGTTCACCTTTTTCAGTTTATAAATTTTTACACTTCATTAACTTTATCTAATTGGTACGTGCGCGCGCATTTTATCAAATATCGGTAAATAATAAGAAAATCAATTCTTTTTCCTCGTCTCTTATAATAATTTCTCAAATTCTCACTATAATAAATAAAATACAATCTCTATATCTGCTTCTTAAAAATAAATAATTTCTATTATGTATATATATACTTTGACAATAATCGAATTAAAAGAAAATTTTTGTCACTTACGGACAATGACGAATGACTGATTGATTCCAAAAGAGAAAAATAAACTTGAAAATAAATTTCCAACTATTTCTTACTTCCTAAACTGAATTAATTTTTCGTTCTGCAAAAAGCAAATTATTAATGAAATTTTTCTACTGCATTAATTTTGCAAAAAATTTCTGAATTCGATTAAAAATACCGCATATTTGTCTCTGTCTTTTTTTCTAAATTAGATATCGTATAATGCCTGAAAATTTTCAACCGCAAAGAATCGAGTTCATCGAGAGGTTAACTGTACTGATTATAGATTTAAGACAAAAAAAAAATCCAATGTTTTACGCCGAGCACATTTGACAATATACCAAATCTGCTTTTCGAAACTATATATAGTAGTTTTAATCAATATTTGCATAAATGATTACTTTTATAGCTAAAAATATTTTGAATATCAGAATAAGTATACTTTATTCAAAAATATTTTCTATTCTTAAACATAATAATTGATTTTATCGTTTAATATATAATATATAAAAACGCATCGGCAAATATATATAAAAATCTAGATATTTATTTCTATATCAATAATTTTCGAGTTTATCAAAAATAGACATTTAAATAATTGTAAATCTTAATAAAAATAATTACTTTAGTAAATAATTTAAAATTATTGTAAAGTTTACCTAAAATATTAATTTTAATAATTGTAAACTTCAATTAAAAAAATAATAATTTTAAATAATTGTAAACTTTACCTATATAAAATAATAAATTAAATCAATTTTAAATGAGGTATTATTAATAATTATTGATTATTATTAATTCACTAATTATTAATTAGATATTATTGATTATTAATTAATAATTAATTATTATTATTAATTAATAATTTGATATATTATAATTTATGAATAATGATCTAATATACAACTGTAAATACCAAAAGAGAAACATACAAAAGAAATGAGAATAAAAATATTTTCAGTGCGTGAGAAAGAAGTAAAAGTCATGTACAAAATAAGAAAAAAAAGAGAAAAAGTGAGAGGGGGTAGATTACGTCGAAGAAACAGAAATCAATTGCTGGCCACAGTTTGCAATGCCGGAAGCGTAGACAGCTTCCGTCTGGCGTGTTTCATCGAGCGTGCAAAACGATCTTAACATTAAAACCTCTCTCACAGAAAACCTAGGCCTAAGAAAACCATATATCTTTATTTAAATATATTTTATCAATTTTTTCCTCTTCTTATAATTATATTTTCACATATATATTTTCAAATCGTTCAGTCTATTTAGTACACTTATCACTATGACTTTCCACTTTTGCTGGAAAATTTTCTATTCCTAAATAATACATTTTCACTTTAGTCATAATATAATTATTTTATTTCATTTGCATTATTTTGTAATATTTTGAAGTATTCTTTCCTATTTTTTACTACTACGCACTATTTTTTACTATTCTGTATAGTGTATACTATTTTTACTATTCTGCATTATTTTTTACTATTCTACACTATTTCGTACTATTCTCCAGTATTCTGTACTACTTTGTAGTATTTTATACTATTCTACAGTATTCTGTACTACTCTCAACTATTCTGTACTATTCTGTACTACTCTGAACTATACTGTATTATTCTGTACTACTCTGAACTATTCTGTATTATTCTGTACTATTCTGTACTATTCTGTAATATTCTGTACTATTCTGTAATATTCTGTACTATTCTGAACTATTCTGAACTATTCTAAACTATTCGATACTAATATGCACTATTCCTTACTATTCTGTACTATTCTATACTATTATGTAACATTCTACAGTATTCTATATTACTATACTCTTCTGTAGTATTCTAAACTGCTTTGTATTAATCTACACCATTCTGTACTATTCTATATTACTCTGTACTATTATGTACTATTTATACTATACTATAATTATTTTTATTAATATTAATTAATAATTAATTATAAATATTAATTATATATGTACTATACTATGATTATTTTTATTAATATTAATCAATAATTAATTATAAATAATAATTAATAATTTACACTAATATTAATTAAGAATAATTAATAATAAATATTAACTATACTACATATTGATAATTCACTAATTAAAAATGGAATAAAAACTCCAACCCAGGAAGACTCGAACGCGAACCCTAAACTGCATAACACTCTCAAATGCCTTAACGACCACAACTAACAAGAATTCCAAACTATAATTTCAAAAATATTGAATTTAAATATAAAATTACCCAAGTTTTGTATGATCAGTAGTATTATGAGAAAACGTTGTTCATTAAAAATGCCGGCAAATAGAAAATGATTATATAAATAAATTTTCTTTTTTTTTTGTTTAGTGAATAATTTTGGAAAATTTTGAAAAATATGGATTTTAATAATTGTCCCCTCTCTCTTTCTATACCTCTTAGATTTAAAAGATATGTAGCGAAAGACAAAGGCCGCATTACTTCCGGAGCGGATTATTTCCGGAATCCGTTCGCTTCTCGTTTCGTTTCGCGACTCATGAAAACGAGTCTTGAAAAGAGACAGTGAAGAAGTGAAACTCGATCTACGAGCCTTGCCAACCAACTGCGTGATAAACTAAACTCGCCTTCTATTCGTTTCCTTTCCTTTCTAACTCGAGTGCAAGGGTTTTAAACTCTTTCATACACAGCCAACCATAATTTTATAATTTCAACTCGCACAAGAGAAATATTTTTTTTTTAAAAATATTTATAAATACATGTTTTACAGATATTTAAAATTTTACTATTTTTATTACAATTTGTTATAATTTATTATTATTTTTATTATTTTTTTTTATAATTTGTATTATTATTATTCTTAATATTTTTATTTTTATTATTTTTTTTTTTTATTATTTTTAGTTTATTATCATTATTTTTGTATTATTATTAGTATTATTAATGAGATCACGTGACTCACATTTTTATTGCGTCGATGATCTGCCATCAATGTAACGCCAATGATGACGAAGAAGTTCTTCCACAGAAACAAGAATTGAAGAAATCTGTTCACCTGCTTGTTTCCTCGTTCAACGCATTTTCATTGTACATAATTAAACAACACTTATTATCATCATAATCCTCATGTGCACATAATCGCGCACTTTTTTTTAATATTTAAACTTTGTCACTATATTTTCAAGTTTTCACCAATAATTTTTATGTATATATATATATATTATAAATATATACTGTTGAAAATAAAAGAAAAAACTGTTTTTCATATACTATTCCTCAAAACGATGTGTTTTTTCGATTTTTTTTAAATTAATATATCTAAAAAGAGAAAAAGAAAGAATTATTTTAAACATATTTTCACTACTTTTGGTACTATAAATTTTTTTTTTTTTGCTTTTAATATAAAAACAATAATTGATAACGCAAAAATTGTATCGAAAATAATTGAGAAAGAAAATGAGAGGAGATTGAAGTTTCGCAACGCAGCTAAAGAAGCAGAGTAGTTTTTCAAAAATAAAAGTAAAAATAAAAATAGTAAAAAGAGTTTAAAAAAAATAATTTGGAGAAAAGTAGAAAAAAGGAGTAGAGAAAATATTTATTAAAATAACGGCAAAAAAAGGGTATAAAAAATTAATTTGTAAAAAATAGTAAAAAATACTTACACGGAGAAAAATATATAAAGTAAATTTTACTGTACATTCATAGTAAAACATTTCTGGTAACTTTTACTACTTTCGAAGTAAACTTTGCTACGTTCAAAGTAAATTTTACTACCTACGTTAAAAAAAAATTAAAATTAAAAAGTAAAATTAAATTAAAAAATTAGTAAAATTTACTTCGAACGTAGCAAAGTTTACTTTGAAAATAGTAAAAGTTACCAGAAATGTTTTATTATAAAAGTAGTAAAAGTTAACTTTATATGTTTCTCCGTGTAGTAAAAAAATAGTACAATGAATTTGATAGTAAAAAATGGAAAAAATTAATAAGTAAAAAAATAGTATAAGTAATTTTTTTAGTAGAAAATAGTAGAAAATGCTTGGTAAAAAAAATAGTAAAAAATTGAAAAAGAAATAGTAAAAAATAGTAGAAAATACTCAGTAAAAAATTGAAAAAGAAATAATAAAATAGTAAAAATACTTAGTAAAAACTAAGAAATTTGTTACGAATTTGTACGAGAAATTTGTTATTAAAAAATAGTAGAAAATACTTAGTAAAAAAATAGTAGAAATTAAAAAAAAATTGTAAAAGTATAGTAAAAAATAGTAGAAAATATTTTTAAAAAATAGTAAAAGTATCGTAAAAAATAGTATAGAAAATATTTTTAAAAAATTAGTAAAACTATTTTATTTATTCGTAAAATTATTTTAAAAATTAGTTTCAGTAAAAAATACTTCCTATAGAGAAATATTATCAAAAGAATCCAAAAAAATAGTTGTAGAAAAAATTTTAAAAAAAAATTTGCCCTTAACAATTGAATTAAATCGAAAGACAGTTGAACTGATTAGACATTTATTTCCTCATTGATATTAAAAAGGAGAATAAAGGGGGGGGGGGGGGCGGGTCGAAAAATCTAAATACAATTGCGGGACTAAAATAAATTAATAAAAATATATAAAAAATATTTATAAATTTAATAAACCTAGACTCTAGATTATAGTGAGAAAAGAAAGGGTAAGCGGGGGTGGAGGTGGGGGGAGAGAATGAGAGAATCCGGATCATCTTCGAGTTTCACTTTTAAATTCTTGAGCCGCTCACTCTCTACGTTTATAACACGCTGCGACTAGGTCGTGTCGCCGCGGACCGTTCATGTTACCGTTACCGTGATGCCGTTCATTCCGCCACGGTAACATAGTTTCCTATCTTCCGAACACGTGTGCGATTTTCAAAGTCTACTTCTAATACATATATTATAAATTCTCTCCCTTACCGCGCATATATTTTCATTTTTTTTTCCTCATTTAAATTTATTCACCGATAACACGCGAAACGGAAACAAATTTCCAACATTCATTATTTTTTCGGAATATGAATTTTTTTTCACTCCTGTCAAAAATATTTGAATTTCGCGCCATTATTATATTTAATGTTGATTTCCGACAAATGGCCGAGTAATAAATTAAAATAGAAATAAATTATTTTAAATAAAAAAAAAAAAAAAAAACTCGAAGGAATTTTTGTCCGACGCGCAGAAACTGATTTTTTATTATGTACATTGTAGCGTTTCATAGATGAAAACGATAAACGTTTCATCGTTGATTGTCAATACAATGTGGTCGACGTATGTTATATATATAAAAAAAATGGAATAATCGATAAGAATTTGAGATATTGGAGCAAACTGTTTTTTGCGCGACTGGAGGTTAAGTATCAAACGAGTATATATATTTATAGATAACGTCTGATCGCGCTACATAATTTTTCGCGGATTTGGGAAGAAAAAAGAATATCACTTCAAGTTCACTGTCCTTCGATATTTATATATAAACACATTTATACAAAGAGATAAGATATTTTAACAAAAATTTATTTAATACCAAAAATTAATTCATTCTGTCGAAAAGAAAATTTTCTTCAAATTTTATTCTATAAAAACTTTTTTCTCTCTTAAAATGATTATTAGCTTTGAATTTAATTTAATCTAAATTAATTCATTAATTAAAAAATTAACGATCTAACTAACATCAAATTCAATTTTAAGTTAATAATTAAAATGATTGTTACTTAATTATTATTTCATTAATTTATTTTTCTACTAATATTTTGAAAGAGAAATGAAGAATAGAAGAAAAATTATATAAAGTTATTGAATGCTTTTTATTATTACGTAAAGTTATATAATTATTTCAAGTCACCTTAATTTCTTATTTTCTTTCTAACTTTAGCAAATAGTTATATTTTTCTGTAAATTTTTGAACGTTAAATAATTTAAATTATTTTTAAATTTCGTCGTTCAATTATTCGAAACTTATTGGGAAAAATTATATTAAAATTAAAGTTTTAGAACTATTTTGAGAATAGAAAAATTTATCAAGTTGTAAAATTAAATAATAGCTAAGTTAATTATATAAAACAAGATTTAGAAAATTCTGTATAAAGTTTACTATATAACTAGATTTAAACTTTTTTCATTAAATTCAAGTTTTAAATGACTTCCATTCAAGTTTCAATATTAGATCGAATTAAGTGTGTTAATTTATAATTTACATAATATTAAATATTTTATTGCGTAATATTAATATTAAATTAAATTTGTGACAAATTGTCATTATTTCTCTGTGATTAATTAATTTTCGGCTTTTTATTTTATTTTTATAATAATTTAAACGAGACTTGAAGTAATTATATAACAGTTATATATAATATAATTAATAATTATTAATAAATGTTAATAATAATTATTAATTCTGAAGGAAAAATTTCAAGAGAGAAAAAATAAAATTTTCATTATATTAAGAAAATTTTTTGAAAAAACTATTTCAAAAAAACTAGTAAATAATTTAAAAAACTAAAAAAATACTAAAAAGTTAAAAAAAAAATACTAAAAAAATTTTTAAATTGAAAAATACTACTAGAAAATAAAAAAACTATTTCAATAAATTAAACTTCTGTAAAATTGACAAAATAAGTATAAAATCTATAGCATCTAAAAATTGATTCTCATCATTCATTTTAATGTATATAGACGCCCTGCACGTGGGGTAGGTTATATCTCCTCTCAAAGTTTTTCTCACTCTTTAAGTTCCACACCCACACACATATATATAACACACTCCCTCTCTCTTTCTATCAATACTGTCAAGATTTTTATGTCGTCCATTTTTACTTTTTCAGTAACTATAGTCTAGAAAATACATTGTAGTTCTAATTTCTTATCACTGTCTCGACAAGTCAAGTGGAATGTATACGTGTAAATAACTGTTGACATCAGTGACGTTATAATGTTAAAAAAAAGTAGAGGTGGAATTATTTTTCAACTATAAAATTATTCCAAAGATCTTCCACTCATTTATTTTGTAATGTTTTTTTCAAATAGTAAATTTTTAAAAATCAACCAATTAGTTGATTTAAATGAATATTTTTTTCAGTGAATATAAATGATAATAGTAACAATATAATAATAATAATAGTAATAATAATAATAATAGTAATAAAAATAATAAAAATAGTAATAATATTTAATAATTATTTATTTATTTATTGAAAATAAACGAGACAAACCCTTTCGTACAATAAGCAAGATATATAATATTAATAAAAATAATATAATAATAATAATAATAAAATATTATCATAATTTAAAACCATTGAGGTGAACGATCACTCAAATTAT
Source organism: Leptopilina heterotoma (assembly GCF_015476425.1). Classification (NCBI taxonomy): domain Eukaryota; kingdom Metazoa; phylum Arthropoda; class Insecta; order Hymenoptera; family Figitidae; genus Leptopilina; species Leptopilina heterotoma. The sequence goes on from NW_025111011.1 coordinate 1,683,762, forward strand.
CTAAGACGACCGAATAATGAAATCAAATAAAAATCCCCTTGGGATTTTTATATCAAAACTAAATAAACATCAAAAAATATAAATATATCAAAATAAAAATTTCAATAATTGAAAAATAATTCTTTATAGAATTTACAATAATTTTAATAATTGAAAAAATTAATTCTATACTCTCTAAATATTTCAATTAGTAAAAATGTTTATCAATTTGAATTATAGCATAGTATATAGGCTGAATTATAGTGACTGATTTTTTGGGTTTAAATTAGTAAATTTTATTAATAAATAAAATCATTTCTATGAATTTATTTAGTTTATTTTGTTCATTATATTTATTTATCTTTTATTCCTTTTAATTTACTTAATTTACAAACAAGTAGTAACTAATACTAACTTATTAGTAAAATTTACTAATTCAAAAGCAAAAATTTCGTCACTTATTCAAATTAGCAATTAAATTACTTCCTTCCTCTTCACGATCAGCAAAAAAATTTGCTTCTTCGTGGAGGAAGCATTAAAATTAAAAGAAATATTTATTAATTTTTCTTACAAATCGATTTATTTTGATTTATACTTATATTTATAATTTTGAATTTGATTTGTCATTATGGAATAAGATTCTGAATAATAAATTGATTTTTTTAAAAAATACCAATTTTTCGGCTTCAAGAGGAATATTTGTTAAGTATAAATAGAAAAATAAATAAACATAAAGAATAAAAAAATACAATAATAATTACATTGCCTGAATAATGAATAAATATGTTCCTAAAGTTCTGAACGTTCAAATAAACGACATTTATTTATTTCTTCTTCAAATTAAATTTTTATTGCAATAATTTTGCGCCCCAATCAAGAAAATTAAAATATCAAATTTATGTTTTAAATTTCCATTGCAATCAGTAATTGATTGAAATACTTTTTGGATAAAAATTATTTTCTTCATTTGAACGTTCAAAACTTGTGACCGTAAATTAATAAAAATTAATTTTTCCATAAATTCGAAGAATAAATAAATATTACTTCTTCGATAAATTGGTTAATGAATTAATTAATAAAAATTAGCACTTTCATAGTTGGATTAATAAATTATGTTTTACTATATATTAATATAAATTAATTCCCCGATTAGAAGAAAGTATAAAATTCTCGTCGAGTTTAAAAAGTAATGTTGAATTGAAAATTAAAATTATATGCTCTGTTTGAGATGAGATGAAAGTGAAAAATAGTCTGTACGTTATGGAAGAAAGAAAGAGAGTGCTAGAGAAAAATGTATCTATTGTCATATTCTAGACAGAAGAAAAAAAAATGACTTCTCATCCCTTTTTTATTCTCATATATATATATATCTATATATATGTGTGTGTAGAAGAAAAAAAATATTCTAATTTCCTATTTCTGGAATTTTTTATATATAAATAACTTCTTCATAAATATCACCGCACATTTTAAACATTTACTCAGCCTCGAAGACAATATTATTCTTGATATCAACTCAAATAATCCAGGTTCACTTTTTTTTTTTTTTTTTGTTCACAGCACTGATGCACAAGTGTTATTAAACAAAAAAACACTGTACTCCTTCCTTCATCCCATTAAACTCCATTTTTCCTCTCTTCCTCATTCTCCAGTTGCACTTTAATTTTTGCGTAACTATCAATCACCTTTATATCACAAAATCTCAAATCTACATCATAAAAATCATCTACGATAATAATTTTTTTTCAAAAATTTAAATTCAGTTCCACTATTGACAAAAATTGTCACACCGGCCGGAACATGCGTGTTCGTACATAAATATTGAAGAGGAAAGAAAAGAGATAGAGAGAGTGAGTAAAAAAAAAAATTACAAAGATGGATAAAAAAAAAATTTTTTTTTGTAAAATTAAAGGCAAAGTTTTACAAAGAAAAAAAAAAGCACGTTGTTCAAAGTTGACAGACTACAATTGCAGTGTGTAAACGAACAGGCCCATGGGCCTTCGTCCTTGCACGAAGGAGAGAGGAAGGAAAAAGAAGCCGTTGCGCGCACACGAGGTTGCACGCGAATGAACAACGCGGAACAACGAACAGCAACGGCAACAGCACAGCAGCAGCAGCAGCACCACGGTAAAACCTTAGCGTTCTAACAGCCGGCAACGAGTCGCTGGGGTCAATGACCTCCACAGTGCCGTCGTCGAGCTCTCCTCCGCTGCCAGTTTATCCCCTCCCCCTCTTCTTTCCACTATCGGAGGTAGGCTACCCCCTCTCTCTTTCCCTCAATCCCCACTCTCAATTTCTCTAATAGTATAACTCTCCCCTCAAGTCCTGCTCTGGATCGTTCATTTCGATGCGCAATCGAGGGGTGGAAAATTAACAGGTAGGGGGATGATGAGAGTGGAGGGGGGGAAAAGTTCAACCCTCAAGGCCTTCGTCCTCTCTCTCTCTCTCTCTGACTCACTTACTCTCTTTTTGACTCTCTCTCTCTCTCTCTCCCTCAAGAAAAAATAGAGAAAGGCCGAAGGAGAGAGAGAGAGAGTCCAAAGGAGAAAGAGAGAGAGAGAGAGAGAGAGAGAGAGAGAGAGAGAGAGAGAGAGAGAGAGAGAGAGAGGGAGGCCGAAGGAGAGAGCAATAGAGAGAGAGTGGTGGGGGGAATCTATTCGAAGACGCACACGGCGAGTTCACTGGTACAGTGTACCCTCAATAGTGCAACGCTCTGTCTTCCTGATTCCACCCCCACTCGATAGGTGCACCATATACACCCTCCCCCCACTAGATAGGTGTAGGATATCCACCCCCTCCCCTCCACTCGATAGGTGAAAAGGAGGATATTCTCAATGTGGAATGAGAGGGGGAATTGGCAAGATTAGGGAATTTTGAGAGATGGGAGGAGAGCCTCTAAATGGGCAAGGTGGGTGGGGTGTGAAAGGGGAATTTAAAGGGTCAGTAATGACCTATCCGATAAGTTATGGAAGGCAAGCCATGGTCCACGGTCGGAATCTTGGTCTTCCCGTGCCCTTGTAACATGAGTGAGTGAGAGAGAGAGAGAGAAAGACAGAGAGGGAGGGGGAAAGATCGAACGTGGAGAAATGCTACTCTCTCTCTATCACCACTTGAAAATCAATATATTTTCAAAATTTGGCGAAAATTTTTTATTCAAAGTAAAAAATAATTGTAAACCAAGGAGAAAGTGTGTAAAATTATTGACATTAACGCAGAGGGTTGATACGCTTTTGCTCATTTCAAATTCCCTGACTTTTCCATGTTAAAAAACGGGATTTTTTGACAACAAAAATTCAATTTTGTTTTTCCCTGACTTTCCCTTCAACTCCAGACAAAATTCTTTTTTCTCCTTGACTTAAAAAATATTCTCATTCTGTTTAAAAATTATTACTCAGAAAAATGTTCTATTGCTTCTTTTTTAAATAAATATTTAATCATTATTATACCATAAGAATTAAGATTTTCAAAACATTCAAATTCAAACCTTTTTTAAATTGAACAATTTTAAAAAAAAATTGTTATAAAACATGGAGATATCGATCACTCCGAGTCTTCGACTTCGGAACAATCGATATATTCATATTTTATAATAATTAAAAATGGCCAAATTATAAAATAATTATTTTATATTATAAGAATATTGTTACTGTAACTTATTCAAAATTACTTTCATCACTTCAATTCAATTATTTTGTTTTCCAGAATTTTTAACTAGAATTCTTCTTTAAATTAATTATTTTGAATAATTTTTAAAAAATTTTTTTGTAAATTTTCAAATCCTTTTGTTTACAATTTAATTTTACGAAATTTCATTGATTATTCGGATATTTTTCAATTAAATATATTAGAAAATAAAAACTTCAAAAAATTTTGATTAAACTTTTTTTAAAAAAAATTAAATCTACACAATTTTCATAGTTAAAATTATGAAAAATCCAAACTTTCAAAGATTATAATTTAAAACCTTTTAAAAATTCAATAATTTCTAAAAATTAACGTTATAATATTTTCATTTTAAAATTTTAATAAGTAAAAATGTTTACTAATTGGAATTAGTGACTGACTTTTTGATTTTGAATTAGTAAATTTTACTATTAAATTATTAGAAACGACTATTTATTGGTAAAATCTGCTAATTCAAAAGCATAAAGTCAGTCACTAATTCAAATTCAGAAAGTTTAATATTCAATTATTATCCAAAATTTTAACTAAAATGCATATTTAAATCAATTTTTAATAGAAAATTCTTCACGAGAATTCAATTATTTAAATACAAAAATAAATAATTTATTGAATAATTAAATGTGTCTTAAAATTTAACTCTCATAAAGAATTTTATCAACAAATTTTTAAATAATTAAAATTTTTTTGACGAATTTTAAGAAAATTTTTAAGAACAGTTTCATTTTTGGAGAAATTAGATTAAAATTGTATTAAAAATAATTAAATCTCTGTAAAAAAAATTTGATTTAATTAGAGTTTTATTAAATTTTTTTAAAAATAATTTAGCTTTTGCGAAAATTATGTTACTTAATATGAAAATAATTGAATTCTTGACAAGAATTTTATTACAGCTTTTGAAAATAATTAAATTCTTGGAATAATTTTATTAAAATTTTTGAGAAGAATTGATTTATTTTGAAGAATTTCATTACGAACTTAAAAAAAATTAAAATATTTCAACAAATTTAATTAAAATTGTGATGACAATAAATTTAAATCGTATAAAGAATTTTATCAAAGTTTTTGAAAATTATTGAATTCTCTCGAAAAATTTCATTAAAATTTTTTTAAAATATTTGAATCTTGTTCAGAAAGTTTATTAAAATTGTACTGAAAATAATTGAATTCTTGAAAAGAATTTTATCAACAAATTTTTAAATAATTCAAATTCTTTTGACGAATTTTAAGAAAATTTTTAAGAATAATTTTATCTTTGGAAACATAATATTTAAATTGTATTAAAAATAATTGAATCTCTTTAAAAAATTTAATTGAATTGAGAAATGTTTTTGAAAATAATTGAAATTTTGATAAGAATTTTATTAAAATTTTTGGAAAATAATTGAATTTTAAAGAAGAATTTTATTATTTATAAAGATAATTGAAATTTTGATGAGAATTTATTTAAACTTTTGACCATACTTGAATTTCTTTGATGAATTTTAATAAAATTTTTAAGAATAATTACAATTTTCGAGAAATTTCATTAAAATTTTATTAAAAATAATTGAAATTGTGCGATGAGTTTTTATTATTTATGAAAGTAATTGAAAAACTATATAGAGATTTATTATTTATGAAAATAATTGAATTCCTGGTACAAAATGTTATTCTTCATGAAAATAATTTAATTATTGCGAAGAAATTTATAAAAAATTTGTAAATAATAGAATTCCTGTGGAATTTTTATTAAATTCATTCATTCAAAATTGAAATTTTCTAAAACTTCAAATTTAAACCTTTTGAAGTTTATCTATTTATGAAAATTGTAAACGAAACTCTTTTAAAATTCAATTAATTTTGAAATATTTAAGTAAAATTAGATTTCAAAAATAAGGACAATAACTTTAGAAAACAATAATTTTCCAGGATTTTGATCAAAATTCCCTGACTTTTCCATGTTTTTTTAATTTGCATTTCTGTTTTTAAATAATTAAAGATTGAAAACTTTTACTTATTGAAATATCTCCGTTCCGTGTCGTTTTTTGTTATACGCCCTTCTTGCACCCAAACGCTTCAATAATTGAATTTAAGATAGATTAAGATTAAATTTTTGACATTTATATTGCTTTTATATTGCTAATTTGGATAAATTGAAATTTAGATGAATTGAATTTAAGCTTATAATTAAATTTATATCAAAATTGATATAAGTTTATTTATAATTATTATTGTAAATGATAATAAATATTAAATGTTAATTGTTATATGCAATATTCACGTTTCCTCTTTATTATATTATAATAGGTAATATTTATTATATTTAATTTTATTTTGAGTGCCTTTCTTTTTCATATGAAAGTCGGAAAGGAAATGTAAAAAAAATTTTTTTTTTGCAAATGGTTATTTTTAGGCGCGCGAAACGATTGCGATAGCAGTTATATTTCTTGGTTTTTAGAATATAAGAGAGATAGTTCGCACTGTCTTTACGCTGATTCATTATTGATGAGTTTGTGTAGGAAATTTTTTTCTCTTACATTCCCTTTTTTATTACAAATTGAGTTAATAATGTCTATATCTATATTTGAGTTGAAGGATTTGTCGTGTAAAAATTGCAAATGTGTTTTGATGCGATGATGAGAAAAGGCTTTGTCAAGGTTTCATCAAACATCAATATTGAAATAATAAATTAAAGATAAGATATGGATCTTTAAAATTTTTAGTATATACATGAGACTCAAGTTTGTCTGATTTTCATTTTACCTGTTGATTAACGTTATAGTTATCTGATAAAACAATGTACTTTGACAGAAAGTGCGAGAGCGATATTGACATCAATTTCACCGTTATTATAACACAACTCTTATATATTCTTATTGCCTAGAGTTTAAAAATTAAATAATAAATATTTCCTTGAATTAAATAAAAATAGTTATGTTATTAATATGTATTAAAATAAAGAGAGAAAAACTTATATAACTTTTGTTTATAAACTATTTGGAATTCCTGCGCTTTCTCATTTCGAAACTCAATTTTTTTGCTACGTTCGAAATTTAATTCGAAAATGATAAAATTTTATTAATCAATCCGGAAGTGGTAAAATGTGACTGAAGAAAAATATTAGATAGAAAACATTAAAATTTCAGACACTAAAATTTACTGTAATTTGTAATTTACTTTATTTACTTTATTAACTTTATAATTAATGAATAATATGGAAAAATATTTAAGAATAATAAAATATATTTGCTATTAATAATCTTATTAATTTTTAATTATATTTTTAATATATAATAGTATTATATTTTTAATTATCGAAAATAAATGTCGATAAACTATTAATTAATTTTTCATTTCGTTTATCGAATTTTTAATTAATAAAGAATTTTGTCTAAAGTGCGTGCACTTGATCGAAGCTTTTATAAAGCAATATAGGAGTGACATAAATGACACTTTTTCCCCTCCACATGTGAATATACGTATGTTTTTTTTCGTATATATGTATTAAACACTACAGTGTGCTTCATAGGACATTGACTTTGAGATATCGTTGACTGTTGCGACGCTATCTTATTTCGGCTTATCACTCATTCCCCGTATATTTTATCGCGCTCTCTTTGACTGCTTACTATACACAAAATCCACTTGCATACCAACATTTCATTCTTACCCTTGAGTAGAAATCATTTGTGGCCTCGAATATAATTTACGTTCAAATTTACTTAGGATTATATCATTTTTAAATCGAAATTTTCGATTAATGCTCTGCTTTTTTTCATAAGAGTATATATATACAAATTGATTTAATGATAATTTCAAATTTTGTTAAACAAAAATAATCACTAAGAAATTCTATTTAATAATGTACCTAATATTAAATATTTTCAATAACTATGATAAAAATTATTAAAATAATTCCAATAATAACAAGAAATTTTTGTTAAACTTCTCGCATGGATTTGCAACAATATGCAAAAAAAAATTCTAACCACTTCAAAAATTAAACATTTCCGAAACATCTTATATATTTTTAGATTAAAAATGATGCAAGAAAAAAAATACGAGTGCTTTTTGAATTAAAAATCATATTACAATTGCCAAAAATCAATTATTGAAATTTTTAAATCGATATTTGTGTCTAATAATTTAAAAATAATTTTAGAAATTATAAATCTTTGCCAAAATTATAAAATTGAAATCAATCAAATTAGCACCGGAAACGAGAGAGTTATTACTACTAATTATTTTTACAATTGCCAAAAATGAATTTCTCAAATATTTAAATTGATAATAATTAAAAATTGATTTTAGAAATTGTAAAATTGGAAGCTAACAAAATCTTGTTTGAAAATTGCAAAATGATTCCCGAAATTGTACAAAAGTGTTCCTTTATTAATAAAAATATTATAATTGACAAAAATCAATTTTCGAAATCTTTGAATCGATATAATTGTCTAATAATAAAGAATTGAATTAAAAAATTATAAATTAAATGGTTAAAACTATTAAATCGACTACAATAATTCTAAATTGAGTCCAGAAATAATTGTATTCTTTAATTAACAGGGTTGCCACGCTGTTGCTCTTTTCAAATTCCCCAACTTTTACAGGTTTTCCAGGTTAAAAAACGGAATTTTTTCAGGTTTTTAAAGCGAAAATTATTCGAAAACATAATCAATAACTTCAGTTTTAAATAAATATTTAATCATTATTTTTTTTAATAGAAATTAAGATTTTCAAAAATTTGAAATTCAATAACATATAGAATAATTACAACTTGCTACTTTGTTACTGTAACTTCTTAAAAAATTATTTTTATCATTACGATTATTTATTTCTAGAATTTTCAACTAAAATTCTTCTTTAAGTCAATTTTTTTAAAAATAATTTTTAAAAAAGTTCTTTGAAAATTTTCAAATTTTTTTGTTTACAATTTAATTTTAGGAAATATCGATTATTCTGACATTCTTCAATTAAAATATATTAGAAATTAAAAACTTGAAATAATTAAAAAAAATTCCATCAAACTTTATTGAGAAAAATTAATTTTATAGAATATTCTTAATTAAAAGTATGAAAAGTTCAAATTTTCAAAGATTTTAATTTGAAATTCATTTTTAAATCAATATTTATTAGAAAGTTCTACGAGAATTCAATTATTTAACTATAAAAATAAATATTTTATTAAACAATTGAATGTTTCTTAAAATTGAATTTTATTAACAAATTTTTAAATAATTGAATTCTTTCGGCGGTTTTTAATAAAAATTTTTAAGAATAATTGCATTTTTCGAGAAATTTGATGAAAATTGTATAAAAAATAATTGAAATTTTGCCAAGAATTTTATAAAAAATTTTGAAAATAATTGAATTTCGGAGAAAAATGTTATTATTTATAAAGATAATTGAAATTTTGACGAGAATTTTTGTAACTTTTTAAACATAATTGGATTTCTGCGAAGAATTTTATTTAAATTATTTTGTAAATAATTAAATTGTTACGCAAAGAATTTCATTAAAATTTTTGAAAATAATTTTATTCTTTAAAGAAATTTAATTAAAAATATATTGTAAATAATACTTAAATTCTAATAAATAAATTGTATCTAAGTTTATTAAAATAATAATATTTCTTTCATAAATTTTAATAAAATTTTTAAGAATAATAACTTTTTTCGAGGAATTCCATTAAAAATTTAAAATTGTATTAAAAATAATTGAAATTCAGCATTGAGTTTTATTATTTATGAAAATAATATTTATAATATACAATATATAAAAATAATTTGTAAATAATTGAATTCCTGTGAAATTTCTATTATTTATGATAAAAATTAAATGTTTGTGTTGAATTTTATTAAATTTTTTTTAAATAATTGAATTTCAGCAAAGAATTTTGCTGTTTATAAAGATAATTGAAATCATGACAAGAATTTTTTTTAATTTTTGAAAATAATTGAATTTCTGAAAAGAATTTTATTATTCTTGAAAATAATTTTATTCTCGTGATTAATATAAGAAAGATTAATATAATAAAGAATTTTATTAAAATTATTGAAAACAATTGCATTTCTGTGAAGAATTTTAATACTTTTGAAAATAATTGAATTTCTCCAATAATCTGTAATTACTTCAAAATTCAATTTGTTTTAATGTTTAAATAATAATATATATAAATATAAGTTAATAATATTATCTAATTTGTAATATTATATGTCACAATATTATTCAATATTTTTATATATAATAATTATAAATATTTATTTTGAAATAATTTAAACAATTTTTGTTTCTAGCATATGAGAATGAGCTTGCGAGGCAAATGCTGAGAAGAAAGAAATGTAATTATCAAGGTCAGGATGTCATTATCACGTGATAGTAGTATAACAGGACCGCGAAATTACGATCAAGGTCGGACTCCTGCTTTTTTTCAACTCAACTTTATACAATCACATTAAGTGATGACACGTGGAGAATCTCAGTTACATACATACAGCAGGCCTGTACAAATAATTCTTCAAAACCCAGAAAAAAACTATGTAATAAATTTCGAAATCAAGAGAGAAATATTTTCGAAATAATTTTAACAACACTTTTTGTGAAAAATTTGTTTTGAATAAATATTTATTTCTTTTTAATTTTATCTCTAGTTTTCTAATTTAATGATAATGTTTCTGAAATATTTTTCTTTAAGTCTAATTTTATTTAAGTATAATTTATAAAATAATCAAATTATAATTATTATTTTATAATCAATTTCAATACTATATTAAAGAAATAGGAAATAAAACTTTTTAGCAGAAGTGGAAAAAAAATTTTCACTTATTTTACTACCTACACTTCAGGTTAATTTTATATTTAGTTTTCGTTATATCCGAAATATTCCATAAAATCTTTTTTTTGTTTTTAGAAATATAAAGACTTAATTAAAATATGAAATAATAGTAAACATAACCTGTCATTTTTTGTTCCTTTTTTCAGAGGCTTAATATTCTAACCTTTTTGTTGAAAACTATATTCAATAACTAACCTAGAAGTTCTTGTTGTTTGTCCTCTCCTGTTCCTTCTTTTCCTCGGGCCTTTAATCCAATCGTTGTTTTCCACCAATTCCATTGTTGGCACTATATTTGATACTTGTTTACACTATTCTTGCTTTCCTTATGCAGCAATTCTTTAGATTCACAGGATTCACAAGATTCACAATCACAATTCACTGTTTTGTCTCTTTTACACAAATCTCCTTTGCGAGGTATTTTAAATTTAAAAATTACAGTCTTTCCACCATTGTAATATTTCCGTCACTGTAGACTAATTTAAACCGAGAAAGAATTGAAAAATACTCCGTTACTGTCTTTGTCTCAATGTTCACGAACCGAAGGATACTTGATTATGTTATTTATTTCAAATTCATTTAACATCAGATGAATCAAATTTGTAAAAAAAAACGTTTTTCCACATTTGATGAAAAACAAAGAAAATTAAAGTACAAAACAAGAGCTACCAACAGAAGGAAAAAAAACAACTATCGGTTTCGTTCACTTTCCAACAGATGGCGCACAAGTGCTTCTAGAAAAGCGCGCCAAAAGTTGCCATCAACCGCGACCACGCGACAATTTATCAAATTTCAACTAAAATTCTCAATTAATATTCGATTTTACTCAAGGACTTTATAATTGAACAATTTTTCCAAGTGAAACAAATCTTCACCTACTTTAGAGACAAACAAAAAATTGTTAGACTCCAATTTACTCCAAATATTGTAAAATGCCGAGTCTGCCGAGTTAAGAGACATGTTCGACGCGTACCTTCCATTATACGAATTTTATTAATAAATCTCAATTATTACCGTCATAATTACTGTAATATTTTCACGACAATGTTAAATTAATGAAATAACGCGAAAAACACGTGACCAAATAACAATCAGAAAGCTACTCCGGGTATTTAGACGAATTTGAACATGGCAACCTAACATCACTTTTGACTTGACCAATTTTTCAACTCTTTTGAAACAAAAAAAAACATAATTTAATACCTTTTTTACGAAAATCTTGTTCGGAAACAATAATAGAATATTTCGAATATTAATTTGTAGGCTATTAACATGAAAATAAATTTTTATGAGAGAAAATTACAGAGCACCATGTGCTTTGCGGCGCGCTACTTGCGAAACTGGAATTGAACCAGAATGCATTGCGCATGTTGAGCGTCGCTCTCACACGCCCGCGAAATTCAAATTCAAAAATTTGAAAATTTCCACATTCAGTCGTTATATGCTAGTACACATTATTATAATAATAATAATTATTATTATTATTATTATTATTAATATTATTAATATTGTTATTATGAATATTTTATTATAAATTATTATTAGTATTATTATTGTTATTAATTATTTCCTATTATGATTTTTATTATTAAAGTATTTGATTTTATCACTCGGTTGTTTTAATTATTTAATAAAACATTGAATTTAACGATCATTCCAAGTCAGTAAATATGTAAATAAAAAATAAATATTAATTAAATATTAAATCTTAAATATTATTAAATAAATATTAAATATTTTTATTATTGTTGTTATTAATTATTAACTATTATTATTACTATTTTTATTATTTTTATTATTATTAAAAATATTATTAATAAAATGTTAGCTATTATTTTAATATTTATCTTTAATTTTCGATTAATAAATAATTTTTAAAAAAGAAATAAAAGATTAAAAAATTATCTCTTTAAAAGAGATTGAACAAAAAATGTTCTTTCTTTTTTAATAATATTTCCCAAACAAATAAATAAAAAAATCAATATAATTAATTTTTTCAAATGAAAATAAATATTATTTATAAATTACTTGACAAAATATGTTATAAGGTTTTTTGTAATTATATTTATTTGTTCAAGATGAACTAGTAATTGCTATACGCTTAAATACAGGATTTCTATTACAGAGAAAGAATATAGGAAACTTATTAATGTACATACTATTGATTGATCTTTTTTTTTAAATAGAATATTTATCTTAATCGATTACATCTTCCGATGATTGGTGGCATTATTATATATTAATTTTCTCATAACGCACTTTGCATTTGAATTATTCAAACGCAAAGGATATTATTGCGTGACAAAAGTACAAAAAGAGGGGAAGGACTTGGTAATTTCTACTATACAAGAATAATCTGTAACAGAAAAAACACTATCGATGAAAATTTCCTTAGAAATTTAACACATCCTATTGTACAAGTCGTCAAGATAATACTTTTCTTTTTTCTTTTTTTTTTTTTTATTAATTTTAAGGGGAGGATATTACACACTACAAAAATCATTCATTCATCGTTTCTCTTATTTTCATGTTTCCCCTCTCATTTATTCGACAAACACTCACAGACACTTGCGAGATTCACGTCTTGTACGATAATCGCTACCATACACTAAAAAAAAATCTTATAACAATTTTGCTGCATAAACAAAAAAGAAACAGAAAACAGCATTTGAAACGATTAAACGCTAAATGTCATGCGGTACGCGCACTGTGTTCGGCAAAAAAAGAATATTTTTTGCCGGTTAATGAAAACTTTTCATTTACAATTATGCCTTATTTTCTTTTTTCTTCTATTTTCCAAAATAAAAAGAAGAAAGACATTCAAAAAAACTTGTGTAAATGAAAAGAAACTCTTTAAAGAATTCTTTAGTAATAATTTTTCTTTTTTTGCAATATTTTAATATTATTTTATTTATAATATTCTATTTATTATTATTATTATTACTATTATTATTAATATAATATTTTAATATTTTTTAATTATAATATTATAATAATACAATAATAAAGAATTCTTTAAAAAAGTTGTCCGATGAAATTGAAAAATGACACAGGCAGTGAAATATCTTACACGACTTTTTTTTCCTTACAATTCTATAGAGAAAATTTAGCAAAATTTTTACCCATTCAAAATTTGAAAATAGACGATTAAATTCAAATATTAAATATTTTTAAATTAAATTAAAACATTGAATTTTAATTTAATCCTAAGGATTTAATTTGAATCTAATCTCAATTTCGATTCAATCGTAATTTAATTTAAATCCTAATTTAAATTAAATGTTTACAAATTTTGTATAAAATTATCGATAAATAAAGGGAAAAATTCTGCTAAATCTACAAGGAAGAATTCTCTTTTATCTTTGGTAACAACTACGAAATAAATATTTTTATCGCATTTAGAGTATATTCGCTTTGATCGAGACGATTATTTTCATTTGTTTTGTCCCTAAATTCCGAGTCGAATCTTCTCTCTCTATAATTTCGCTTTTTTTTTTAATAAGAAAGAAAAATAAAAATTTAATACATTTGCTTTGCTAAATCATGGAAAATTCTTTTGAGTATTAAGTTTTACATGTTTATATTACGGAGATTCAACGACATAATAATATTGAAATATTGTGCGTTATAGGTGCTAAATATATTTATATACAACAAAACATTCTTTCACTGACTATATAATATATAATTCTTAGCTGGATAAATGAAATTTTCCAAAAAAGAAAAAAAATTTCCTTTCTTTTTATCAAAATTTGACTAAATTTCTTTTTTTTGTAATTAAAAGCAAATTTTGTTCCAACAGATCATTTGTTCACTTGTATTAATCGCGACAACAAGTTTACGTAGAACGAATTGTGTCACTCAAAGGACGGTCGCAAAAAATCTCAAAAAGTCGTATGTGCCTAACTCTAATTGACAAAAATCGTTTCTACCTATTGTTTATAATTTCACAGGTAGCCTCTAAAAATTGTCGAGGCTTAAACACGTCGGCGATATAAAAAAAAAATTAAAAATAAAATTCAATAAAAATTGAATTAACATTAAAACAATAATTGTCTCATTGTGTTGCCAAAATTCAAGATAAAAACAAAAAAAAATTCTTTTTCGGGAAAAAAAAATCCCCTTGGAATAAATAATTTTTTAAAAAGTGTATATAAAATGAGACAATTTCTTTTTCTATAATCATTCCCAGAACGAAAGAACGTAAGTTCTAATTTCTAGGTTCTATAAACCTAGTTAACAAACGTTTTTTTTAACATAATTTATACAAAAAAAAAAAGACTGGAGAAAAAATATCGTTCTCCAGATATGAGAAAAAAAGTGAAAATTAATAAAATATTTGGAAAATTCTACAAGAATCGAGAGCTATTTTTTTTCGTCGTTTTCTTCTTCTCGTGAAAAGCTCAACATGAGGAGCTTTTTAATTCGCCGATATCGGCGATATTTTGAAGAAGTGACGCTGCTTCATTATTGGGCTGGGCCTTGGTATTGTAGCGTTGCTTGAGGGAGGTTAATGCGGACAACAGTCTTGTATTCGACGACATAAGGCGATTGTTTGCCGCATCCAGGGCAGCTATTTGCTGTTCCTGCGCGTCGATCACGCGCTGCTTGTACGACAATGCCGCCGACATCTTCTGTTGTTCGCGACGTAGTTCCTCCTCCACAGAGATTAACCTAATTATGAAAAAAAAGAAACAAAAAATACTTTAGAATCATTTTTTGTAGAAAAAAATTTATTTTATTCAAATTGCAAAAAAAATCCTCCTTTTTTTTGCAATTTCGCTGAATATTTAAAAGGGGAAGCAGAATTTTTCAAAAATAAAGCTGAAAATTGCAAAATACTTTTTTTTTTCTTTTGACTAAACTCGCGAATTTTCACTGCAAAATTCAGCCTCGCATAAACTGGAAAAATAGCAACTAAAAAAAAGCAGTAACATTTCTGGTGCAAATTATTCGTAAAATATTTTTTTGCGACTGTGTTAATTAATTAATTATTAATTATAATTTTGTGATTATTCGTGAATAAATTTCGACAATGAAGTGTGTTGAGCGTGAATATATAGATAATTAGCGACAAGGATTGATGAGTCCAATTGGCAGAAGCGATGAGTACCAGATCGTTTCTTCTTCTTCTGTTTTTTTAAAAATAATTTTCTTTTTTTTTTAAATCAAGCGAGTGGAACTGGCGCGATAAATGAAAGTATACAATCAACGGCTAAAAAGTCGTGTACGTAGAAAAAAGCTTAGAAATATAATTGACTCTTACACCAAGATCCAGATCAAGCAGCGGAAAGAATGCACAGGAACACACAATCAATTAAACATACATATTAGATTAGGATTTTCACTTGAGAAAAAAAATATTAAAAAAAGAGAGAAAAAGAGAGAGAAAGAGAAACAAAAATTAAACCCAAAAAAAAATCTACCACTTAAATTAACAATTACTAAATATTTCGACTATTATTTAAATTCACAATTTCTACTCTCGAAAAATAAATTTATATTTTCCTTCTTTAATTATTACAAAAATTAAGACTTAAACTAAACAAAACTAAACTAAAAATTTACAATTAATTTACAGAATTTACAAAATTAAAAAGCAAAATTACAAAATTTATTACAGGAAATTCCGAATATAATATTATACAGAAAAATAAAATTCTCCACATGCGAAATTTGACAAAAAACGCTGAAACTAAATTCGGAATTCCTCGAATAGAAGTAAAAAATAACGTAAATTCATAATCGAACTTAAATTTAAATAAAAATTGAATATAAAAGTAAAAAAAAAAATATTTTCAATCCTAAAGCGCTAGAAAATTCACTTATAGAACTCCTAATTGTTTTTCTATAATATAGAAACTTAATTTAATCGAAATTGTCTTCACTTGATTATAACAATCAAAAAATTGCACAACTCACAATAAAAACAAAAATGAGATCCAATTTTAAAACTCTAAAAAAATCATAAAACGCAGTCATTAATTTTGCAAAACTACAGAAATCAAAAATATCCACAGAATTCAAAAACTCCTCGATGATCACGCAGGTCCTAAAGTTGGAGCAAAAAAAGTGTCGAGAATTGCAAAAAAAAAAAAAAATCATAAGAAAGAAAAATAAAAAAAAAGATGGAATAAAAAAGGAATGTTGAAAAGAGAAAAAAAAAATTCACAAGAGAAAACGATTCTGATCCGCGGCAGAGATGATGACATTCAGGCAAAGATTCGTATATAACTAGCGTAATTGCGAGAGATAGAGAATTATGATCATGATGATGATGATGATATACCTGGAGATGATGCTCTTCATTTTTGTATCGGGACCAATGCCATCTAATTCCGTATCATCAGTGGCGGCTAATCGCGCTCGCAAACGATCCACGTTGCTCTGTAGCCTTTCAATTTCCACCTCGTACTGGAAATTAATTTTTTTGTTAGTTACAAAAGAGAGAACAATTATTAGATAATGATAATGACAATGATAATATAATGATAATGATAATTACAATGACAATGATAATACAATTAACAAAATTAGCAAAATGAATAGAATGAATAAAATGGATAAAGTAAATAAAATGAATTTACAAAAAATGATCGTTTTTCTTTTTTGTTATAAGTTTGTAAAATTCATTTTTAGTTTTGTTATTAACATGATCATTGGCACCATCAAATTATATGATCTGTCAAGAGAGAAAATTTATCACTAAAAAAGAAAAAAAATGTTCCTAAATTTCTAAAGACTCAAATAAAAAAAATTTATTTCTTATTCGAATTACAAATTTTATTATTTTATTGTCGCCAGTAACAAAAATTAAATTATAAAGGTTTTGATTGTTTAATTTACGCTTTTGCTTTCTATTGCAGCCAGTAATTTTGTTCAATAATTACATATATAATTATAATTATACAATTAATTAATTATAATTAAATTATAATTATACAATTAATTAATTATAATTAAATTATAATTATACAATTAATTAATTATAATTAAATTATAATTATACACTTAATTAATTATAATTAAATCATAATTATACAATTAACTATAATTAATTACTATTGAATCAAAATTATATAATTAATTAATTATAATTAATTATTAGTGAATTGTAATTATAAAATTTTCTTTCATATAAAAATGAAAATAAATAAGTAAAAGTAAAAAATTTCGTTCATTTGGACCTTCAGAAATTATGGCTCATACAAGAAACAAATAAGTGAAAAATTTTATACAAATAGATAAGGAAATAATTTAGAGAAAATATAAATAACGAATATTTACAGAAGATTAAAATTTGCAATCTTTTGATTTTTAATTGGAGTGCTTGAAAATTACTGTTTGTCAAAATTGGCAATAAATAAAAATATAAAATAAATCAGGTGTTCTTAATAATTTTTCGTTTTTTAAAACAAATTGTAATTTTATAATTTTTATAATTATAATTTTAAAACGATTAATAAATGACTAATATTTGTGAATATAACTAAATTGTTTAGAAGAAATTCAATTAAAATTTTACTGAAAATAATTAAATTCTTATAAAGAATTATTTAAAAATTTTTTATTATAATTAAATTTCTCTAAAGAATTCAATTCTTTATAAAAATAACTGATTTATTTATTTTCGTTGAATTATATTCAAAATAATTGAATTCATATGAAGAATTTTATTATTTTTTGGAAATTATTTATAAAAATACTTAAATTTTTGGGAACAATTTTATTAAAATTTATTAAAAATAATTCAATTGTTTTCGAGAAATTTCATTAAAAGTGTATTTAAAATAATTGAATTCTTATATATAGAATTTTATTAAACTTTTTGAAAATAATTGAATTCCAATGAAATTTTTTTTTCTTTGAAAATAATTGAATTCTTGCAAATTTTTTTATTAACGAATTTAACTTAAATTGCATTGAAAACAATTTAATTCTAAAAAATACAGAATTTTATTACAATTGTATTGAAAATAATTGAATTCCTGTGAGAAATTTTTATTTTTCACGAAAATAATTGAATTCTTGCAAATTTTGTCAATAAATTTAATTAAAATTTGTAATTTAATGGAATTTAATTGAAAAAAATTCAAATCTTGAATAAAACTTCATTAAAATTGTATTAAAAATTATTGAATTCCTCTGAAAAATTCAATTATTTTTTACGAAAATAATTGAATTTTTGCAAATTTTATCAATAAATTTAATAAAAATTTGTAATTTAATTAAATTTAATTGAAAAGAATTCAAATCTTGAATAAAATTTTATTAAAATTATATTAAAAATTATTGAATTCCTCTGAAAAATTTTTATTTTTTCCGAAAATAATTTAATTCTTGCAAATTTTGTCAACGAATTTAAACAAAATTGTATTGAAAACAATTCAAATATTGAATATAGAATTTTATTAATAAATTTTAAAATAATTGAATTTCAGCCAAGAGTTTTATTAAAAATTCAATTCTTATATAGAATTTTATTAAAATTTTCCAAAATAATTAGATTTCTGCGAAGAATTCTAAAAAATGTCTTTCTTTCGAGAAATTTTACTAAAATTGTTTTGAAAACAATCGAATTTTATTGAGGAAAAATTTTATTAAAATTTGTGAAAAATAATTAAATTATTCTGAAGAATTTTATTTTAAATTTTTGGAAAATAATGTATAATAATAATTTATTAGTTAATAAATGAATTTTAAAAAATTTTAAATCATAAATTATTCAAAAATTGAATATTTGAATATTTTAAGTTAATAATTTAATAATATATTTGAAAATAAAAAATTTTATAATTTACATAGATAATAATAAATTAAATTCTTCGTTTTGCGTGTAACATTCACTGTTTTTTAAAAAATTGTAAAGGCAATTCTACTAAAATTAAATATTATTTTCTAAATTTTTAAAGAAAAATTATTCGCTAAATAATTTATAAGTAATTTTATGATAATTTTTCAAGAATTGAATTATTTAAAATAAATTTAACATTCTTCAAAATTCAATTATTGTCAGAAATTGAAAGAACTGTATTAAAATTTGTGATTTTTAATTTATAAAAACTTTAGCAAAACAAGAAAGAAAATTCAATTTTTGTCAAAATTTGTATTGAAAATTTAGCCTTTTTCAATTAATAGAATATTTTAATTTAGTAACTTAATAATATTTGAAAATAAGAAATTTTGTAATTTACATAGATAATAATAAATTAAATTCTTCGTTTCGCGTCTAAAATTCACTGTTTCTTAAAAAATTGTAAAGGCAATTCTACTAAAATTAAATATTATTTTCTAAATTTTTAAAGAAAAATTATTCGCTAAATAATTTATAAGTAATTTATTTTATTATAATTTTTCAAGAATTGAATTATTTAAAATAAATTTAACATTCTCCAAAGTTCAATTATTGTCAGAAATTGAAAGAACTGTATTTAAATTCGTGATTTTTAACTTATTATAAAAACTTTAACAAAACGAGAAAGAAAATTCTATTTTTCTCTATTTTCATCCTCTTTCAATTAATTGAATAAATTTTGATAAAATTCTCTGAGTTTTCTTTTATTCTCTTGACATAGTTTTCCCCTCTGACAACCCTGTTTAATTTTTATTTCTTTTTTATTTATTTATTTAATTTACTTTCTTTAATTTTAATGTTTCAAATTTAATTCGTAAATTTCCTTTATTTCAATTTAAAAAATACGGACTTGTGACAAATATTTAATTAATTTTCAAGCGCCCCAATTTATTTTCTCTTTAAAATGATCTAACCTGATCTACCTGATCGATACTGCGATGACTGCGCGATTTACTCCTCCTCGTGGCGCAATTCTCCTCCTCACTTGTATCGGACAAATCCCTCGTCGAATCGAGTGACAAACGTCGTCTCAATTTAGTGCAACAATTTTGCGTTTGCTCAACATTCGTACGATGTCCCGTATTATTCTGCCGCCATTGATTCTGTCCATTCCTCTGAATGACATTCCTCGAATTTTGCTGCGGTGGCGGCGATGGACTCAAATCAACACCGCGAACCGTCTCAATACCAACGCCCCTCTCTCTCTCCTCGGAACTGCTACTTCCACGACGACCACTCCGACTCGATTCCATATGATAAACTGGATTTGCAAATGCAAGCGGCGCCGCACTTATGATATGAGTATTCGCATTATTGCTACTCAATTCCACTGGACTTGAACTTTGACTATAGGCGGCGAAACTCTGATAACCCGATGAGGCGACATTACTCAATTGTGAAATGGATATTTGCGAGCCTTTTTGGGACTTTGATTCGGAGACCTCGTCGTCGGCGTAGCGTAATAAATCGGAGAGATCGTCGAGATTTCCATTTGTTGTTGTATTTGTTTTGGTGTAATTATTATTGGGTAGGTGATGATTAATCGAGAGGGTGAGATTTGTCGTTGGATTTGCGTTCACTGTCGTTTTCGAGACATTGTTGTAATTTTGCTGTTGGGTTTGATTCGCGTTCTCCTCCTTGTGGAAATGATTACGATTCGACGATTTGGAAATATTGTAGTTGTGATTGTAGGTGTCGTCGGTTCGTGAATCGTGAATGTCGAGATTCTGTAGCCTTGTGATGTTGTGGCGGAGATGTTGATTCACTTGGTTGCCGTGGATGTTGATGTTGTAGTTGGAGTCCTTGAGATTGCTGTGACTCTCGGATCGTGTGGGACTTGTTGGGTGGGTTTGGCAGTGATTCACGTTGGCTAGACTTGCGCTGGCTGTGAGTCGAT
This sequence comes from Leptopilina heterotoma, assembly GCF_015476425.1. Taxonomy (NCBI): domain Eukaryota; kingdom Metazoa; phylum Arthropoda; class Insecta; order Hymenoptera; family Figitidae; genus Leptopilina; species Leptopilina heterotoma. The sequence goes on from NW_025111011.1 coordinate 1,704,987, forward strand.
AGCCAACGCCGGTGCGATTGTTGATGACGGGCCTGTGTTGGCGGACGATTGGCGTTGGTGATCTTGAGACGAAGGCTGGCGGTTCTAGGGGATAGTCGTCGGTGTTGATTTGCAGCTGGAGTTTGCCGTTGGTGGGGAGGTAGGCGTTACGTGGCAGTGTCGCGGCGCGGACGACGTTTGGACTCCTGGTGTTATTGTGTCCTAGGGTATTTGTTTGGAGGACTTCGTTACTGTCGCGAATGGTGCCATTGAGGGTGCTGTGATTGCTCAAAGTTGATGTGGCGGAAATTGAGAGATTTGAATTGCTGTTGGTGATTGTTGGATCGTTGAAGCGAAATATATTGTTCTGGAGATTCGGATAGCGATGGAGGGTGGATATTGGACTTGGTCCCGGTTGATCGAGAGCCGCTGAGATTTTGTCCAGTATTTCGGGGAGTCGCGATGGAGGCGAGGAGGGAGACGTTGACGCTGTCGCGGCCACACTCTCTCGAAGAAGCGCGTGCAGCAGCGAAAGTTGCTTTCCAAGGTCTATGTAGCCGTCGAATTCCAGCGAATTGTTGGCCGACGTTTCTTTCAAAAGTGGACTCTGCAAAAATTCTCTTATCAGTATTTTTTTTCTATTTTTCTAAAATTAAATAATAATTAAATAATTTATTAGCATCACATCAGGTTCCTACAGAAATCCGAATTTAAAATTCCATACCTTTTCCATGATTTCCAGGTCAAATTTTTAGGAAATTCCAGTGGAATTTTAAATTTAATTTCCACGTTGTATAATATAAATTATATCTTAAAATTTCTAATTGAATTTATATTGAAGAGAAAAAATGGAAAACAGGAAAAATTTAGAAACTTTTAAAAATTCCAGACTTTTTCCATGATTTCCCTGATTTACAGAAGCCTTTTAAAAATTCCATACCATTTCCATGATTTCCAGATTCTGTAGGAACCCTGAATTCACATATAGTTTTATCACGAAGAGAATATTTATCTTTTATTATTTTTATTATTATTATTATTATTATTATTCAGGGTTGCCACAAATATTTAATTTTATTTTTCCCTGATTTCCAGACTTTTTCCTGACTGATTTTGCCTTTTCCCCTGACCCTAAAGAATATTTTGATTCACTCTAAAAATTATTAGAAACTCAAAAAAATGTTCTATTACATTTATTTACAAATTTTATTAATTGTAAAATTATTCAAAAACATCTTCTTTTTAAATAAATATTTAATCATTATTATTTTTCCGTAGGAATTAAAATTCTTCAAAACATTCAAATTCAAACCTTTTTGAAATTCAACAACTTATAAGAATATTATTAGAAAACATGAAGAAGGCGATTACTCCAAGTCTTCGACTCGGAGTAATCGCCTTCTTCATGTTTTCTAATAATTTAAATTACCACAAAATTTTTCAAAAAAAAGTTAATTATTTACAATAAATCCTAATAAAATCCTTCGCAAGAATTAAATTATTTTTACAAGTAGTAAAATTTCTCAAAAAAATACAATTATTTAAAAAGAATGTAATAAAATTCATTGCAAGAATTCAATTATTTACATAAATAATAAATCGATTATTTGGTAATTCATTCACTGAAAAACTGTTAGGAGAGCTGTTCGCCCAATGCGGTGAACTGCTGCGTTAAAAAGAAACGCACAGCTCACTTTATTTTTGGGCGAGTTACTCTCCTTTTTGGGCGAGCAACTCTCCTTTTTGATAGAGCTGCTGCCCTTTTTGTCAAGCAGCCGCTCGCCAACGCCATTGGTAGTCAAGTTTAGGAGAGCAACTCGCCTAATTTTGATAGAGCTGTGAGTTTAAAGTTAAGTAGCGCTGCACAACAGTCAATAGCGCAACTGCTCTACCAACAGTTTTTCAGTGTTTTTAAATCAATTTTTATTAGAAAAGTCTAAAAGAATTCAATTATTATTTAAATTAAAAAATAAATAATTTGTTGAATAATTAAATGTTTGTTAAAATTGAATTCTCATAAAGAATTTTATCAACAAATTTTTAAATAATTGAATTCTTTTGAAAAATTTTAATAAAATTTTTAAGAATAATGACATTTTTTTGAGGAATTCGATTAAAATTGTATAAAAAATAATTAAAATCCTGCGATAAGTTTTATTATTTATGAAAATAATTCAAATTTTCCCAAGAATTTTATTACAATTTTTCTAAAATAATTGAATTTCGGAGAAGAATTCTTTATTATTTATAAAGATACTTGAAATTTTGACAAGAATTTTATTACTTTTGAAAATAATTTAATTCTTCCCGCGAATTTTATTAAAGTTTATAAAAATATCTGAATTTCGGTGAAGAATTTTATTATTTTTGAAAATAATTTAATTCTTCCAACGAATTTTATTCAAGTTTATAAAAATAATTGAATTTCGACGAAGAATTTTATTATTTATAAAGATAATTGAAATTTTGACGAGAATTTTTTTTAAATTTCTGAACATAATTGAAATTCTGCGAAGAATTTTTATAACTTCTGAAAATAATTGAATTTCTGGAATCATTTGTAACTTTTCTAAAATTCAATTTTTTTTTGTATTTTTAACTAAAATTCTTCTATTAATCTAGTATTTATGAAAATTGTAAAAATTATTCATTAAATAATTTATATGTAATAATTTTATGATAGTTGTTGAAAAATGAAGTTATTCGAAAAGAAATTATTGTAAGTTATAGAAAAAATTGAAGATTTTGTATCAAAATTCGTGAGAATGTTATAGTTTACGAGGCAAACAAAATAACATCAAAATTCAGAGTTTTCTCATGAATTTTAAAAATTCAATTTTTTCCAGTATTTTTACTAAAAATTGCTGACATTTCCCTGATCAATTTTACTTTCCCTGAATTTCCTGAATTTCCTGAATTTCCTGACCTGTGGCAACCCTGTAAATAAGTGCCAGTTTCATTTTAATTTTTCAACTCACGCTGATCAGTTGCAGGAAGTCTTTCATTGAAGGTGCCTCTCGTTCCAGAACATCGTTCATAAATTCCATAAAGTTCTCCTTTCCTTGGAATCTCGTGAAATTGGCCAGAGTTTGTAGAGTCTTAGCGACTAGCGTTAAATTCCTCGCCGCCTTCTCGTTCGGATATTCTAAAAGTCGACAAGAAAATAAATTAGCGAAAAATTTCCATCTATCGGAATATTTTATTGCTACGCAAAATTTTTCAACTCTCCTGGGAAAACACAGAAACTCCTCCCAATTTTAGCTACATATCAAAATTGAAACTTGAAATTAAAATCGAAAAGTATTGAAATTCAGATGGAATTAATTAATGTTAATTAATTTAATAATAATAGAAATGAATATTACCGTGAGTAATATTGAAGAGAGACGGACTGAGAATCGCCGGACAGAGGAATCGGAGGAAAATTGATGCGGAAATAAGATTATCGGCGATATCTTCGCGGCCCATTTCCGCCAATCTCTCGCGAAATATTCGGAAACATTCACGCAATTCGAGTGGAAAATGGGCGTGACTGGTGAGTATCCGGCTCCAGGCGAGTTCGACGGCAGCGCGAAGATTTTGCTGTTGTTTGTGAAGTGCAGCTACCGAGGCGACCTTCATCGGATCCACCTCACAATCACCACCTTCAACGGCGCCACGCACCACTGCCCCCAAGGTCTCTTGCAGATAACGATCACCCGTCAATTTTAAATAAGCCTCCATCGCTTTCGTCGCCAACGAGTTGCCCCTGAAGGTCAACCTCTCGTCGTCTGGAAAATACACGTATCCAAAAAAAAAGCGTTAGACAATATCAATAAAATTCTCAATAATTCTACAATTTTATCTCTCTCTCTCTTTTTCTTCTTTCCTTATCAGGGTTGCCACAAAAATTTAATTTCGTTTTTCCCTGACTTTTCCCTGATTTCCAAACTTTTTCCTGACTGATTTTGACTTTTTCCCTGACCTTCAAGAATATTCTGATTTACTCTAAAAATTATTAGATACTCAACGAAAATGTTCTATACTTTTATTTGCGAATTTTTCTAAAAGTAAAATTATTCAAAAACATTAATAACTTCTTTTTTCAATAAATATTTATTCATTACTATTTTTCCGTAGCAATTAAAATTCTTCGAAACATTTAAATTCAAACTTTTTTGAAATTCAACAACTTATAAGAATATTATTATAAAACATGAAGAAGTAGATCACTCCGAGTCGAAGACTTAATCGATTTCTTCATGTTTTTATAATAATTAAAGATAACTCAGTGAATTAATAATAAAATAAAATAAATTCTACGCAGAATTATTAGTTAAAAGTACGAAAAATTCTGATTATCAAAGATTTTAATTCGAAACCTTTTCAAAATGCAATTATTTCTAAATATTCCCCCCTAATGCTTTTTGTAATATTTAATTATTATCTAATACTTTAACTGAAATTATTCACTTTTAAATCAATTTTTATTAGAAAATTCTACGAGAATTCGATTATTTAAATACAAAAATAAGAAGAATTTTTATTAAATTTCTTTTAAATAATTGAAATTTTGACAAGAATATTATTCAAATTTCTGACAATAAATTTAATTCTTGAGAAGATTTTCGCTATGTATTTATAAAAAAAGAAATTTAATTCTAAACGGGAATTTTTAAAAAAATTTGAAAAGAATTTAATTTTCGGAAAGTATTTTATTAATTTTCAAAAGAATTGAATTCTTATGACGAATTTTGATAATTATCGAAATAATTGAATTTTGGAAAAAAATTTTATTAAACTTCCTTAAAATAATTGATTTTATGTGAAAAACTTTGTTGTTTATCAAGATAATTGAATTTATTTACAGAATTACTTAAAAATTTTTGAAAATAATTAATTTCCTTTGACGAATGAAAGTTATTAATGAAAATTATTGAATTATTTCAACGAATTCTATTATTTTATTGAATAATGGAATGTTTCTTAAATTCGAATTTATTTAAATCTTAAATTTATTTAAAATTCTATTAAAAATATTGGAAATTCTGCGATGAAAATAATTGAATTCCGAAATGAAATTCTATCATTTATGAAAATAATTGAATGTTTACGTAGAATTGTATCAAAAATTTTTTTTAAATAATTAAATTATTTGATAAATTTTATGAAAATAGAATACAAAAAAAAAAATAATTGAATTGAGAAAAACTTTTGAAAATAATTGAAATTTTGCGAAGAATTTCATTTAAATTTTAGAAAATAATTGAATTTTTGGCAAAAAATTTTGTTATTTATAAAGATAAGTGAAATCTTGACGAGATATTCGTTAATATTTTAAAAAATAATTGAATTTCTTCGAAGAATTTTATTACTTTTGAAAATAATTGAATTTTTGTGATGAATATTGTTATTTATGAAAATAATCGAATTTTGTAAAGAATTTTATTAAAATTTTTTAATATAATTGATTTTATGTGAAAAACTTTGTTGTTTATCAGGATAATTGAATTCATTTACAGAATTACTTAAAAATTTTTGAAAATAATTAATTTTCTTTGACGAATAAAAAGTTATTAATGAAAATTATTAAATTATTGCAACGAATTTTATTATTTTATTGAATAATGGAATGTTTCTTAAATTCGAATTTATTTAAATCTTAAATTTATTTAAAATTCTATTAAAAATATTGGAAATTCTGCGATGAAAATAATTGAATTCCTAAATGAAATTCTATCATTTATGGAAATAATTGAATGTTTACGTAGAATTGTATCAAAATTTTTTTTTAAATAATTAAATTATTTGATAAATTTTATGAAAATAGTAACTAATGAAAATCATTGAATTGCGAAAAACTTGAAAACAATTGAATTTCTTCGAAGAATTTTATTACTTTTGAAAATAATGGAATTCTTGTGATGAATATTGCTATTTATGAAAATAATCGAATTTTGTAAAGAATTTTTTTTGAATTTCTAAAATTAATTGAATTTTTGTAAAGAATTTTGTTATTTATCAAAATAATTGCATTAATACTTTTGAAATAATTAAATAATATTAAAAAATTCATTCTAATCAGAATTAGAAAAAAATTATGAAGGTTTTGTTTTAGAACTCGTGGTAATTTTTATAGTTTATGACGCAAACAAAAAAGGAAAAAGTCACAAAAAATTCAGAGTTTTCTTATGAATTCTACGAATTAAATTTTTTTCAGTACTTTTAATAAAAATCCCCGACTTTTCCCTGATTTCCCTGACCTCTGGCAAACCTGAATTTATAAAAAACTCTTGTTTTTACAAATCTGTCAAAAACTATCAAATTTGTTTTCACTTTATGACAAAAGAATATATTTTCTGCAACGAAAGTTGTTTCAAACATTGGTAAAGACCAATTGGTCTTTACCAATGTTTGAAACAACTTTCGTTGCAGAAAATAAATTGTAATTGAAATTTAAATTAAATTAAATTTAATTTAATTCAATTGAAATTAAATTCTTGCTAAATATTTGGCCAGAGGAATATTCACCTATTCTGTGAATGTCCATCATGACAAGATCGGCAAGAAACTGGGGAGCCTTCTTTTCACGTTGCATGACAGCGACCAAAGCGGTGGCAATGTCCTCCTTGGCCTTGACGCCAATCACTGGCTCCAATTTTTCGCAAAGCGACGCGTAATCAGTCTTGAGATACTCGAGGAATTCTTGGTAAACCTGAACCGGTAAAATGTCAACCGATTGAAAGCGACACTTGACACGAAGTGCCGGTGGCTCTTTCAGTGGTCCCTTCTCGCCGACGACCGTGTACCATTTTTCCGTGAGATATCGGGACGTCACATTATGAACCGGAATGCTCACCGACCCTGAAAATATATACAATAATATTCAATTATTTGGGGAAAATAATTAAATTCTTGGGAAAAAAATTTCTTACAATTTTTTAAAAATAATTTAAATCATCCAAAGAATTTTATTTATTTATGAAAATAATTAAATTCTTGCACTGAAATTTATTAACATTTTTTTTTTCAAATAATTAAATTTCTGAATTTTATTAATATTTTTTTAATTGTTTCTAAGAATTTTATTAGAATTTCGGAGATTAATTTTTTATTCCAAACAAATTAGCGAATTTAAAATAGTTGCAAATTCTTAAAGAAAAATGTAGAGTTTAGTGTAAAAAAATCTAAATAATAGCAAATAGTAGGTTTTAGTAGATGAAGTTGGTTCGAATTTTTTTGCCACTTGGAAATTTTAATTTATGGAGTATATCAAAAAAAAAAAAAATTTTATAAAAAAGGGGGGAAGGCGTGATTTCCCTTACCGATCAACACGTTTTTGTCCCTCTTCTTTTTTCTGTCGGCCTCACGGTAAAGATTCACCTGGATGGTGTTAACGGATGGCAGGTGATGAAAGTCGAAGTGCTCTCCCCAAAAGCAAAGATCTGCCTTTAATTTTGCAGTAGTTCTTGCGTACAATGTACTGTCCAAACAAACTTCACAAAAATATCGTTTCTTCACTGGCACGCCTTTTGCCTCTAATAACCAAATTTGCAGTGAATTGTCCGTGCGACGTGTTTGCTCAGCATCCGGTTGGACCGATTTGCGTAAACTGGAGAAAAAAGACAAGAAAAAAATTAATGAAATGTAAGAAAAATTTGTGTGTGGAAAAATATTTTTTAAAAATTATTAATAGCAATCAAATTTTATTAATTAAATTGAAGTTCGATAAAATGGTGGCTCAATTCTTCCACTTGAGAACGCCAAGGCCACCACCAGATGGCAGTGAAAATTCCAAGAATTGTGAACTGCCATCTAGCGGTGACCTTGACGTTCTCAGGTGGAGAACATCATCTCCATATTTAATCTCAATCTTTTCGTAAAGTTCATAATTTTCGTAAATTCTTTTAATTATTTCCAATCGGAAAAAATCCACTAATTTCGAAGTTTGACAGAAAAATTTAAAAATGCCAGCAAAATTTATTTTCTTTTTCATTTACTGACCTTTGAAGCCATTGATCTCGCTCGTGGGCAGTTCTGCAGCTGAAATATTTCGGTCCACCATTGCTGGGTGTGACCTGAAAACAATGGGGACGTCCAAGAAGACTTGGATGCAACGGTGTGACCGCGGCGAGATCCATCGAGGTCACGGCCTGACCGCATAGAAGAGATTCGTGCGATCGACAACCACGGAGACCGGCACCACGTTGTTTCTGTCTCTCCAGTTTTGTCACGCTTTTTGTCCTCTTCAACGGATTCGATCGGAACGACCTTTTCGAGAAGAAGTTCTGCAAAAAAAAAAAAAGAAACCAGTTCTTTCGTTAATAAAACAAATTTACTAAACAAAACATTTTTTATATTTTTAACAACAAAATAATATTCTACAAAATAAATAATAATTCAATTATTTAATCATTAAAATTATTTAAATTATTAATAAAATTTGTCATTATTCTCTAATTAAAAGGACTAATTTGCGTCTTTTTATTACAAAACAATTACAAAAAATGGTTTTAACGAAAATTATTATTAACAATAATAAAGTACACGTTCCGGTAATCTGTTCGCAGTTTGAAGTTAGTTGTTGTTTGCTTTTTTGTTACTTAACATTTTTATAATTTTTGTTTTCAAATATTTTTAATTTTAAAATTAATGTTTTGAAAATTACGAAGTCGAAGTCCACAACGTTTATCAACGAAAAAAATGTATTTAATGCATTCAAGTATTATTTTTCATTTAATATTTAATTGTAAAATAATTATTATCAAAATATAAACATCAATCTTTTTTTTATAAATATTTTTGTGTCAATATTCTCGCAAAGAATTTTATTAAAATTTTTAAAAATCCTAATTAAATTCTTTTGAAGAATTTCTTTGAATTTTAAAATATTTTAAAATATTTGAATTCATCCGAGGAATTCAATTAAAATTGTTGTGAAAATAATTGAATTCCTGCAAAGGATTTTACTATTTATGAAAGTAATTGAATTATTGCGAAGAATTTTACTATATTTATAAAAATAATTGAAATATCTTCAGAATAATTGAATTATTTTTAGAGAATTCTAAATTCTTATTGAAATTGAATTTTAAATTTGAATTAAATTTTTGAAAATAATTAAATTCTTTCGTGTAATTTTATTTAAAATTGATTAAAAATAATTTAATTCATGCAAAAAATTTTAGTATTTAAATCAAAATAATTGAATTGCTTAGAAAAATTTATTAAAATTTTATGAAATAATTGAAATTTATGGAAATATTTAAAAATATTCAAAAACTTTCGAAGAATTCAATTAAAATAATTGTTTTAAAAATAATTGAATTCCTACAAAGATTTTTACTATTTATAAAAATAATTGAATTATTGCGAAGAATTTTACTATTTTTAAAAATATTTGAATTTGTTAGAAGGATTTATTAAAATTTTAGAAAAACTTGAGATTTTTTCAAAACGTGTTAAAATTTTTTTAAAAAATTGAATTATTTTTAGAGAATTCTAAATTCTTATTGAAATTGAATTTTATGGAAATTTTTGAAAATAATTAAATTCTTTCGTGTAATTTTATTTAAATTTGATTAAAAATATTTTAATTCATGCAAAGAATTTTAGTATTTAAATCAAAATAATTGAATTCCTTCGAAGAATTTATTAAAATTTTAGGAAATAATTGAAATTTATGGAAATATTTTAAAATATTTAAATTCTTTCGAGGAATACAATTAAAATTGTTTTGAAAATAATTGAATTCCTGCAAAGGTTTTTACTATTTATAAGAATAATTGAATTATTGCGAAGAATTTTACTATTTATAAAAATAATTGAAATGTTTCGAAAAATTTATTGAAATTTTAAAAAATAATTAAATTTCTATGAAGAATTTTATATAAATATTTGATAATAATGAAATTTTTTCGAGAAATTCAATTAAAGTTCTTTCGAAAGTAATTGAATTTCTTTAAAGAATTTTATTAAAATTAAATATATATTCAATATAATTGAATTCTTTCAATTTTTTTGACGAATATATTTAAAAATTGCATTGAAAGCAATTCAATTTTTATATAGAATTTTTTAAAATTATTTTGAGAATAATTGAATAATTTTCAGAGAATTTTAAATTCTTGTTGAAATTGAATTTTATGGAAATTTTTGAAAATAATTAAATTCTTTCGTGTAATTTTATTTAAATTTGATTTAAAATAATTTAATTCCTGCAAAGAATTTTAGTAATTTAAATAAAAATAATTAAATTCTTTCGTGTAATTTTATTTAAATTTGATTTAAAATAATTTAATTCCTGCAAAGAATTTTAGTATTTAAATCAAAATAATTGAATTGCTTCGAAGAATTTATTAAAATTTTAGGAAATAATTGAAATTTATGTAAATATTTAAAAATATTTGAATTCATCCGAGGAATTCAATTAAAATTGTTTTGAAAATAATTGAATTTCACTGCAAAGGTTTTTACTATTTATAAAAATAATTGAATTATTGCGAAGAATTTTACTATTTTTAAAAATAATTTAATTTTTTCGAAGAATTTATTAAAATTTTAGAAAAAATTGAATTTTTTTTAAATGTGTTAAAATTTTTTTAAAAAATTGAATTCTTCCCAGGAATTTAATTAAAATTGTTTGGAAAATAATTATTCTTTCGTGAAAATTTATTAAAATTTTTTAAAATAATTGAACTGTTTAGAAGGATTTATTAAAATTTTATACAATAATTGAATTCTTTCATGAAATTTTATTAAAATTTTTGAAAATATGAACAGTAATAATTAGTTTTGTATTTAATAAGTATGTATTTTTAAATTTTGATTATGAAATTTTTAAAAAAATTTATATTTTTGAAAATAAAAATTTTGTAAGTTGCATAACAAAAATAAATTAAACACCACGTTCCACGCGTAATATTTGCTATAGTATTATAATAAAATTAGTTACCTACTATTTTTTTATTTTTATTAAAATATTTAACAAAATTAATTGCACCTAATATTTTTTTTTAATATTTAGTATAGAATTTATTTCTCCATTTTATTTATTCCAAAAAGAAACTTCATTATTATTATTTTTATTATTTGTTATTAACATATTATCATTATTATTAAATTAAAAAGTGTTTCATTAAAAAAATAATTAAATACAATGAAATAAAATTTGATAAAAATAAAATTAACAACAATATAATTATAATTATTGTTGTTCTTAACATATAGTAAACATAATAAATAATAATAAATGTAATAAATATAATTAATATTGTAATTATCATAATTGTTGATATTATAAAAATATTATTAATACAATTAAAATTTAAATACAAAGTGACTCACTGTGAAGAAGGGAACAGATTATTGATTAATTTTATAATTTCTTTTTCTTAAATTAATTTTGAAAAATTAATTTTTTTCTCTTTTAAAAATGGGAAAATTGCGGATCTTTTTTTCTATGCACATTACCCATCGGGCAAAAGATGACACTTGACTGAACGCGCGGGAATCAGAAAATATTTTCAATTACATTGCGAGTGAAAGGTTTTTGTCGGGGATACTTTCGTTTACAACATTTATTTTTTTTTAAATGCACACACATGCCATTCGAAAGTGAGTCAAGCGTAAAAGTTATTTGTGACCTTGAAAAAAAAATTCAAGTTTATTTTTGAATTTTTTCTATAAACAAAAGTATCTTTTTTCCCCTCAACAACGATTTACGCGATAAATACAACTTTCACTTTATATTTTACCATTTTCAGTTCATTTTTATTATTTTTCCTTTATTTATTTTATAAATTTATCAAATTATTCCAAAAAACTTTCTCTAAACTGAAAACGATTAGAAAATTTAAAGAAACAAACAAAGAAAATGAAAACAATGTACAAAAGAATATAAAATTTAATTTCGTTTCTTTTCAAATATCTTTCTTTTTTTTTAAGTCCGTTTAGCTTGTAAATAAATAAATAAATAAATCGAAATATGTAAATACAAAATTTATTTATTTATAAATAATTTAAATATTTTATAAACCCGTTTATCTTTTTAGTAAATAAATAAAAAATAAAGTGAATGAAATAAAACATAAAGTAAATGAAATGAATAAAAAATAAATAAACAATAAATTAAATAAATTTATAATAATAATAATAATAATGAACTATTATAATTATTTAAATTTAATCGAATCCAAAATTTGTAAATTATTTTTTTGAATAAATAAATCAATTTTAAATAAATTGTAAATAAAAACACTCGAAAAAATAATACAGTTGAAAGAAAAATTCTCAACTAGTTACGAAAATGTAAATAAAAATGATTTACCCTCGTGGTAAAATAATTAAGAATAGCGCTAACGACTTTTTCATCTTCATCCTCGTCCATTTCCTTTAGGCACATTCTCTTCCCTCTCATTTAGAGGGAAAAGAGTAGAAATTAAATTTAACCGACACAATATTAATTTTAACATGAAATTAATTTTTCACTAAATTCTTCACTATGATTTTTTAATTCCCCAATTAACACCAATGTTTTTCTTTTTATTTTTCACACTATATTCTTCTCTTTTTTTTTTTTTTTGCCACACAAAGAAATCAATTTATTTATTGAAACGGAAAAATCGTTTAATTTTGTTTATTCACTGTGTAGTAAATTGCAGACTTTTTTTTATTCCAATAACTATATATAATTTCAAAGGGTTATTTATTTTCTTTTTGAATGATAGCTGTTTAAAAATCCTAAAGAGTCGTTGGGACACTCCTCACTTCCGGTTTTTACGTTGCACTCACACATTGACAATTTTTCGTCGTTTCACAAAAGACACATGACGTGCTTGTGTTGCTTTGTCATGCAGAATTAACGAAAATAAACCACGTTTTGTAAATTTTAACCGAAAACAATTTTCCGTTTTTTGTCAAATTATCCCCACTTTTCCTTTTTTTTGGATTGTAAACGTATTTTAATTTTCACTTTTTGTTTCTGTAATTCAAATTTACTTTTTTGTTTTAATTTCCACAATATTCTGTATTTTTAATTTCTACGTAAAATTTGGATAATTTTTTTTTTCAAGGGAAATATTTAAACAGAAAATCTGTTTTTTTTTTAAATTTGTTTAGTCTTTAATTTACACTTTTGTTAAAGTTTTTTTGACCGACAAATTTTGTTATATTAATTTACAATTTAAATAATGTATTTAAATATTTTTAAACAAATTTTGATATTTTAATAGACAATTACCGTTGTTTTTAAAAAACAACTTTTTTTTAATAAATATAATTTTTAATATTGATATTAAATTTAATATTTGATATTAATATTTAATATTAATAAATATTTTTATGTAATTTTAAATAACAATTATTTTTTTCAATTTCAATATTTTTCTTTAGTTAGTAGTATAACACTTATTCACAGAATTAATTAACTTTTCAAATTATTTTAATTAACAATTTTTGTTAATTAGTTTTTCTTTATTTTTATATTTATTTAGCACTATAGAATTAAATATATATATATATTAAATATTTTTATATAGATTTCGAATTAATAACACAACACTGTATAATTAATAACAAAGACTTGAAAAAAAAAATTGTTTACAAATTAATTAAATTAATTAAATTTTTTAGAAATAATTGAAAAGTCGCACTGTATTTTATATACATAAAAGTTGTGAGCCCGGCAAAATCTCGTGGACGACTGGTGCAGATGGTTTCTGCTGCTCATCCGGGTAGTAGAGTTGAAGTCAAGGGATCCTGAAGGGGGGAAACTCAGGGCGCGCCACCTTTTGTGCTACCGAAAAATTCTGCCCTTTACAATATTCAGGTGAGAGAGAGAGTGAAAGAGAGACAGAGAGAGTCCCCCCTTTATGGGCCCTTATTTCCAAGGACCAACCACTGACGATATGCCAGGGTCCCAATTTTATTTTACTATATAAAAACGTCTTCGAGGGGTTCTCAAAACGAAAAACGTGTATTTATTCAAGGGTACACGCGTGTTCAGATTATCCTTCAAAGATTTTAACGTAACATTTAAAGATATCCCGTGTGTTTATTCTCATTCACAAGAAAGAGAAATAGGTAAAAAAAGAAGGTATTTTTCGAAAAAGAAAGAGAGAGAGAGAGAGAGAGAAAAAAAAATAAAATTATGTTCAATAGGATCGTAAATATCGGTTTAAATGGACACGAGATTCTTTAAGTCCGTCTTATTTTAAATATCTAAATTTATTCATTTTACATCTTCCTCTATTTACTTTATTTCTCCAGGAGGTTTTTTTATTCTTTTTTCTATTTTTCCGCAATTGTTACTAGCAGTGATTGTAACCACCTATATATTTAAATTTATTCATTTTTTTTTTTTATTTAATTTCCCTAGGCATTTTTTTAATTTTCTCCATTATTGCGCAATTACCAGTAATTGTAATTACCAGAGATTGTAATTACCAGTTATTGTAACTACCAGCGATTGAAACCATCAACGATTGTAACCAACGGTGATTATAATTGTCAACAGTAATAATTGCTGGTGGTTTCAATCGCCGGTAATTAAAATCACTATATAGTAATAATTATAATCGCTGGTAATTAAAATTGCTGGTAATTATAAAAACTATTAGCGATTTTCATTACCGACGATTGAAACTACCAACAATTTTATTTACCAGCGATTGAAATTACCCAGCAAGTTTAATTACCAGCGATTTTTTTTTTACCGATGATTACATCTGCCAGCGATTTTAATTACCGGCGATTGAAACTACCAGCAAGTTTAATTACCAGCGATATTATTTACCGATAATTGAAACTACCAGCAATTTTATTTAGCAGCAATTTTAATTATCGGCGATTGAAACTACTAGCGATTTTAATTACTAGCGATTGAAACTACCAGCAATTTTAATTACCAGCGATTTTATTTATCGACGATTGAAAGTACCGGCGATTTTAATTACCAGCAATTTTATTTACCAGCAATTTTATTTATCAGCGATTTTATTTACTGGCAATTAAAACTACCAGCAATTTTATTTATCAGTGATTTTATTTACCGACGATTGAAACTACCAGCGATTTTAATTACCAGCAATTTTATTTACCAGAGATTGAAACTATTTGCAATTTTAATTACCAGTAACTGAAACTACCAGCAAGTTTAATTACCAGCGATATTATTTACTGATAATTGAATCTGCCAGCGATTTAAATTTCCGGCGATTGAAACCACCAGCAATTTTAATTACCAGCGATTTTATTTACCGACGATTAAAGCTAAAAGCGATTTTAATTGCCGTCGATTGAAATTACCAGCGATTATTAACGTTTAAAATTTTAATTATTGTTTGTTATAATCGCTGGGGACAATAATTGCTGGTAATTACAATCGACGGCAATTAAAATCGTTTGTAGCTTTAATCGTCGGTAAATAAAATCGTTGATAATTAAAATTGCTGGTAGTTTGAATCGTCGGTAATTAAAATTGCTGGTAGTTTTAATCGCCGGTAATTAAAATCGCTGGCAGATTCAATCATCGGTAAATAAAATCGCTGATAATCAAAATTTCTGGTAGTTTCAATTGTCGGTTAATAAAATCTATGGTAATTGAAATTGCTGGTAGTTTCAATCGCTGATAATTTTAATTGCTTGCAGTTTCAATCATCGGTAAATAAAATCGCTGGTAATTTTATTTACCTGCGATTAAAAGTACCGGTTATTGAAACTATACCAGCGACTAAAACTATCAGCAATTTTAATTTTTAATTTTTTCTTTACCTTTGATTAGAATAATTTTAGAAAAAATAAATATATAATTAAATTAAAAATGGTAATTAAACAAAAAATTATTCTTCATTAGCTTAAATGAAATGAAGAAGAAGAAGAATCATAGAATAGATTCCTTGAAATTTTAATAATGGTCATGGAATTATAAAAAATGAAAAAAGAAAACAAAATATACAGTATGTACATATATAAAATTGAGATTCACCAGGAATTAAAATTCTTCAACTCTATAAATTTTATAAATCATGAAGTGTATGGTTAGATTGTCTGAGGAGTCGCATTGCACGTGTTTCTTGGTGCATAATGCACGTTCATAACGGCCTGGCTATATAGTAGACAGTTGTCACAGGGCTCCGATCGAAACCAGTTCGCTCCATTCTTTTGTTTTTTTTTCTTTCTTTTTTCGTTTTCTTTTTTCTTATATATATATATATATATATATATATTTTCTGGTTACTTGTCTAGAGGAGCGAGAGACCGCGCCAATCCAGGACAAGGAATCCAGATTCGTTCATGTTGCTGTTTGTTGTTGTTGTTGTTGTTTTTAAAGAGGCAATTAGAATTCGGAAACTCTTAGAACTTCTTTATGACACAAAGAAACAACCGACGATTGTATATTTTTTCTCTTGCGTTGTGTATATATACAACAACAAAAAATAACATTATGCGTTTGGAAATATGTTTGTTTTTCACGACTAATTAAAAATTAATGTTAAATATATAATCGTAAAAAAGTTCCTTTTTTTATTAAAGGGAATTTGTAATTTTTTTTTTTTTATTTCAAAACACGAGAAATTGACCAGTGATTTTCTAAAACTACCAGCAATTGAAATTGTTAATAATTCTAAATTCCAATAATTATAATCATCAGAGATTGAAACCAGAAACGAATGTAATTATCATAAGTACTAGCAATTATAATTACCAGCGATTATTATTTTTTGTGATAACAAAATCATTATAATTACCGGGGATTGTAATTACCAGCGATTGTAATTAGTAGCGATTAAAACTATCAGCAATAACTACCAGTGATTACAATTACCGGTTAATATAACTACCAGCGATTGAAACTACCAATTGTTTTAAATACCAGTAATTATATAACCATCAACGATTTTCACTGTCAGGAATTTTTAATCGCCGATAATTAAAATCTCTGGTAGTTTAAATGATAATAGTCATTAATGTTTGTAACTACCAGCGATTGTATAACAACCAGTGATCATACTGGTTACAACCAATTCTAAATTCGACTCGAAATTATGACTATCAATCATTCCAACAACTAACTATGATTTTCACCAACACCACCAACAATAATAATAATAATGATACTTGAAAATTGTAAGTTAGAAATGAAAAATGAGAAATAATTGTAAAGCGTTAGTTGAAAGTATATATAATAAGAGAACTCATAGATGAATAGAAAAAAAACACCCTTTTTCGTGAGTTTAAAGGAACACTTTTTGAAGAATGAGAAATGAGAGCAACTGTCGAGTATTTGAGAAACACGATCGATATTCGCATTCATTCATCTTTGAAAAATCGAGGTCCTTGAATTAACCGCAATTTATAATATATATTCTTTTGAAAATTTGTCACGCGCTCTTATTCTTTCCGCGTCAATAATAAAATAAAAATTTTCCTTTTCTTGAAAAAACAGAAAAAGTTGTAATAAAAAAAATTAAAAAAATAAATTAATTAAAAAAAAAAAAAAAAATAAAATAAAATAAAATTTAAAAAAAAAATAAATAAATAAATAAAAAAAATAAAAATAAAAAAATAAAAAAATAAATAATAAAATATATATATATTTATATATATATATATTTATATTTTATATATATTTTATTTATATTTTTATATATATATATATTTTAATAATAAAATAAAATTAAATAAATTAATTAATTAAATTTAAGAAATAAAATATAAACGAAATTATAGCTATAATAATTTAAATGTTCTTTCATTCATTCACTTCTTCTGTCCCTCACACTCTGAAGTTGTCGTTTGTTTATAATTTCTTTTTTATTATCTTTATATAAATTGTACATTATATTATTGTTTTATAAAAATTTTAATTTTCATAAAATTTTTCAAAAAGGTTAAATTATTTACAAAAATTATAATAAAATTCTAAGCAAGAATTCAATTACTTTCATAGATAATAAAATTCTTCACATATGGTTTCAATTATTTTTAATACAATTTTAAATAAATTTCTCGAAAAATAAAATTATCTTCAAAAATTTTTTGCAAGAATTAAATTAAAGGTACATTTTACAAATAATGAAATTCTTCGCTGAAATTCAAAAATTTTCAAAATTTACATTTTTAATACAAGTTTTCAAAAGAATATATAATTATTTAAATAAAATGTAATAAAATTCATTGCATAAATTCAATTATTTTTACAAGTAATAAAATTTTTCACATGAATTCAATTATTTAATAAAAATTGATAAAATTCGTTGTAAGAATTCCATTATTTTCATAAATTATAAAATTTTTCTGAGGATTTCAATTATTTATAATACAATTTAAAGTAAATTTCTAGAAAAATTAAATTATTCTCTTAAATTATTTGTAAGAATTTAATTACATTTCACGAATATAATTTTATTAAAATTCTTCGTTGAAATTCAAATATTTGCAGAATGTACTATTTTAATAAAAGTTCTCAAAAGAATTCAATTGCAAGAATTCAATTACTTTCATAAATTAATAAAATTCTTCACAAGGTTTCAATTATTTTTAATACAATTTTAAGTAAATTCTTCGAAAAATGTTTCAATATTTCAATAAATAAATGTTTTTCGAAACTAAGTTATCATAAAGAATTTTATCAACAAATTTGAATTTTTTCGTGAAATTTTAATAAAAATTTCCGAAATAATTACATTTTTCGAGGAATTCAATTAAAATTGTATTAAAAATAATTGAAATTCTATAATTAATTTAATTATTCATGAAAATAATTGAATTTTTGTAAAAAAATGTTATTATTTATGAAAATAATTGAATTATTACAAAGTTTGCTTAGAATTTTATCAAAATTTTTGTTATTGAAATAATTGAATTCTTTTGAAAAATTTTATTAAAACTGTAGATATTGAAAATCATTGAATTGAGAAAAAATTTTTGAAAATAATTGAAATTTTGCAAAGAATTTTATTAAAATTTTTGAAAATAATTGATATTTGGAGAAGAATTTTATTATTTTTAAAATTACTAATTTTATTTAGAAAAGGCAGCAAGAAGTTAGTTAATTGTTGCTACTATATTTAAATTCAAATATTATGTAATAAATAATACATTATAATAATCGTAAGTTTCCTTTCCGTTAGCAAATTATCTGCATTCATTTTTTTGCTTTGAAAATTAATTTTTGTGGGTTATTGTCATTTTTTTTTGTTTGTCAAAAAAAAACTCGTTTTATTCACTTCACAAAATTGACAAAAATTCCATTTTATATTTTTATTGTCCTGGCTTTTTCCTAATTTTCATCAAAAATATTTACTTTTTCTTATCCTGCTTATAAATTTCAATTACGAAATTTATACTACGAATTTTATTATTATTTATTATTCATGAAAGAATTTAAAATATATAAAAAATAATTTAATTCTTGCGAAGAATTTTATAAAAAATTTTTAAATAATTGAATTCTGTTTGGAAATAATTTTATGAAAATAGTAGATATTGAAAATCATTGAATTGCGAAGAGTTTTTAAAGATAATTAAATTTTACAAAGAATTCTATTAAAAAAATTGTCAATAAGTGAATGTTTGTGGGAAATTTTATTAAATTTTTTTTTTTGAAAATAATTGAATTCTTGCTAACGATTTTTTTTCTGAATTTTTAAAATAATGTAATTCCAAGAGAAAAATTATTACCTACTTTAAAAACTAATTGAATTATTGTTATGAATATTCTTATTTATGAAAATAATTGAATTTTCGGGATTAATTTTCATATTCGACATAACTGAATTCTTAGAAAAATTTTAAATAATAATTGAATTATTTAATTAAAATTGTATTTAATTTAAAACAATTAATTTCTTTCGAACAATTTTATTAAATTTTTGAAAATAATTATTCAATCCTTTCAAAAAAATATTTTAAAAAAAACAACATTTTTTTA
Source organism: Leptopilina heterotoma (assembly GCF_015476425.1). Classification (NCBI taxonomy): domain Eukaryota; kingdom Metazoa; phylum Arthropoda; class Insecta; order Hymenoptera; family Figitidae; genus Leptopilina; species Leptopilina heterotoma. The sequence continues at coordinate 1,724,878 of NW_025111011.1, forward strand.
AATAATTGATTTTCTTGAGAAATTGAAATTAAGTTTTTAAAAAAATAATTACATTTTTGATCAATTCCTGTAAAATTCTATTAAAAATAATTGAAATCCTGCTATGAATTTTATTATTTATGAAAATAATTGAATAGTTGTTAGGAATTTTATTGTAATTCTCTAAAATAATTGAATTAAAGCGGAAAAGTTTATTAAAATATTTAAAAGAACTGAATTTCTGTGAAAAAATTTTTTTTATTATGTTTAAAAGTAATTGAATTCTTCACAAGAATTTGATGAACATTGTTTTAAATAATTAATTTTTTTTGATATATAATAAATATTATGTAAATTATGTTAGTTTAAACAATTTGAATTCTTGTGGAAAACTTTATTTGTGATAATAACTGAATTTTTCGATTATTAATTTAAAATAGTAATAAAAAAAAATTGAAATTCTTCGATGAGTTTTATTATTTAGGAAAATGATTAAATTCATGCTTAGAGTTTAATAATTTTTTTTATTGAATTTTCATGAACAATTTTATTATTAGTGAAAGTAATTGAATTATTGTGCAAAATAAATTGCATAAAATTTTGTTAAAAAAATTGATTTTTTTGAAGTTTTGTTTTTGAAAATTAGCGAATTAAAAGTAGTGGAAATTCTCTAAAAAAAAAATTTATTATTTATATTCTTTGTACAGAAAGTCAAATATATAATCATTTTTTTTCTTTCTCTATTCTTCAGAATAATTAAAATTTTCGTAATGAAAATTATTTTTAATTTACGTATCAAATAACAATTATTGCATAATTCAATTTTCCTTGTTACACTTTTACAAATAAGAAAGTTTAATTATTTTCAATTTTGAAAATCTGATGACAAATTTGAAATTATCATCAAAATAATTGTTAACGTTTTTTTTATTATACTTTAAAGTTTGAAAATATAATATAATTTGAAAATTTAATTCTTTTTAGTTTTTCAGTTATGTGTCTTAATAAGTATTTTTTAAAAATGACTTGAAATTGTTTACAATAAACAGCGCAACACAACATTCCCGCGCGCTTGCGCGCGGATAATTTGGCTAGTACGTAATAATAAAGTAAGGCATAAAAAAAATAAATATAATGAACAAAAATGTATAAATATAACAAATAATAGATTATAATATTATTAATAATAATAATAATAATAATAATAATAATAATAATAATAATAATAATAATAATAATAATAATAATAATAATAATAATTTTATTATTAATATTTATCTTATTATTATTTTTTTTATTATTATTGTCATAAATAAATGTTTAAATACTCGTGTAATAATAAAAAAGAAAAGAAGAAGTTTTTCTTTTTTTCCCTCGACGTAAGTCAGACTATAACTTCCGGTTGAGAGAAAAGATTCTTTTAAATCTTTGAAAAGTTACGCGGGATGAAATGAAACGTGAGAAGAAGTTGAAAATTTGGATTCGTGCTTTGCCCACTAAATATATAGAGAATGAAAAAGGTATACATAAGTCGAGAAAAGGAATGCAAGGACGATTTTTGTTGGAACGGAAATATAATGACAGGTATAACACTTCCTGTTACCTTTTGATAGTTTACCATTCATAGAAAGAATAACCTATTCAAATGGTTTTGCCATTCATAAGAAAAAATGAATTTCACCCGCAAAAAATTTACATTTCTAATTCTTTATTTTTATTTTCTTTGTTCTTTATCCTGTTCGATTGTTTTATTCACTTTACTATTATTATTTATCTAACATTTTATTGTTATTTTTTCATGTATTTTTTTCGAAGTGTATTTTTTCACTGTAAAGACATTTTCATATTTTCTATTTTTACATTTTCTATTTCTCTACTTTTCCATTTTTCTATTTTTTTACTTTTGCAATTTTTCCATTATTCTACTTTTCCAATTTTTCTACTTTCCCATTTTTTAATTTTTCTATTTTCCCCCTTTTTATTTTTCTACTTTTTCATTTTCCAATTTTTCTACTTTCCCATTTTTGAATTTTTCTACTATTCCGTTTTTCAATAAATTTTTCTATTTTTCTATTTTTCTATTATTCTACTTTTCCCATTTTTCTACTATCCCACCTTTTAATTTTTCTACTTTTCCCCTTTTTATTTGTCTACTTTTTCTTTTTTTCAATTATTCTACTTTTCCAATTTTTCTACTTTCCCATTTTTTAATTTTTCTACTTTTCCGTTTTTTATTTCTTTACTTTTCCATTTTACAATTTTTCTATTATTCTACTTTTTCAATTTTTCTACTTTTACATCTTTTAATTTTTCTACTTTTCCCTTTTTTATTTCTCTACTTTTTCTATTTTTCAATTTTTCAATTTTTTTATTTTTCTATTATTCTACTTTTCCAATTTTTCCACATTCCCATTTTCCAATTTTCCTACTTTGCCATATTTTTCACTTTTCAATTTTTCTACTTTTTTATTATCAAATTTTTATTTTTATTATGGAAAAGTAAAAAAAATGGAAAATTTTTTTACCTTTCAATTTTTCCAATTTTACATTATTTTTACACATTTTTCTTTTAAATAAAACGTGATTTAATATAATACACGTTAATTAATAGAAGCGGAAAAAAAATAATCTATCATCATTGTGTCTGAAGAGAATGACGGGAAAATGAAAATAAGAAGAAAATTTGTGTCTATATCCCTGTTATATAACAGTGTTAATTAATTCGAAAGTGACGGGGAAACGATGCACTGTAAAATTGACAGGACTAAATCAATTAGTCGCTCGCTATATTCCTGCGATAATTAACCGTTCTCGATGCCCTGCGACCCTGTTTCATTTCAGTCAGAATCAACGGGTCCATTGACCCATCAAGTTAAGTATTCAACGTTTAAACTTATAATAATAGACATTTTGTTCTAAAAAAGAAATATTACAAAATGTCAGAAGGAAATTCCTTAAATAAATTCATAATTTAATAATTAATTTAATTTTTAATTAAAAATATTTAAATTAATATTTATTATAATATTTATAATATTAATTATAATATTTCAATTCATAATTAAATTAATTGAAAATTCAGTAAATTAATTAATTTTTGCAGAGTATTTATTTTTTATTATTTATTTACTATTAAATAAGTACACACTTTCTTCATTGGAATAAATTAGGCCATTTATAAGGTACGCTCATAAATAATAAATTAGCAATTTTTTCTAGAGCATCTCTTTTTTGAAAATTTGCATAATAAAGAAGATTTTTTCTGATAGAATCTGCGAGAAATTTAGAGGATTTAAAGTACAGATTTAAAGGAGATTATAATAACCTGATAAATTTTTTTTTTATTTTTTGTTTTTTTAAGGGGAGAGAATATAGTGAAAAATGCAGAAGGTTAAAAAGGGTTAGAGGAGATGTGACCTGAGAAATAAACGTAATTTTTCAGTCTTTACTCATATATAAGAATGCAAATGTGCGATAAGCCAATCTATTAAAAAAATCATTCGGGTTTTTCTGGGGTCGATCCCTTATTCCTTTTTGAACTTTTGTGAAACTAGTTTTGTCGTTTCCAGTCTCATCGATCAGTATCTCTCACTCTCCCCATTTTATTTGCAACGTCTGCCTTTTGAATTTCGTCTACAATGATGTTTTTCTTAGCATTAAATTCCTTTTCATTTCAATTTTCCGTTTTAATTCTTTATTTCACATTTCGATTTCAATTTTTTTTTTCAATTTTCTATTTCAATTTTCTATTACAATTTTCAATTTCAATTTCAATTCTTAATTTCAATTCTTTATGTAAATTTTCAATTTCAATTTCAATTTTTAAATTAAATCTTTATGTAAATTTTCTATTTCAATTTTCGATTTCAATTCTTTATTTCCATTTTTGATTCAAATTTTTAATTTCAATTTTAATTATAATTTTTTACGTTAATTTTCCAATTCAATTTTCTATTAAAATTTTTAATTTCAATTATTCTTTTTTATTTTCAATTTTCTATTCCAATTTTTTATTTCAATTTTTAACTTAAATTTTTTATTTCAATTTTAATTTCAATTTTTAACGTTAATTTTACATTTCCATTTTCTATTTAACTTTTTAATTTCAATTTTTGTTAATTTTCTATATTTCAATTCTATATTTCAATTTTCTATTTCAATTTTCTATTACAATTTTAAATTTCAATTTTTTATTTCAATTTTAATTTCAATTTTTTACGTTAATTTTACATTTCCATTTTCTATATTTAACTTTTTAATTTCAATCTTTGTTAGTTTCCTATATTTCAATTTTGTATTTCGATTTTCTATTTCAATTTTCTATTTTAATTTTTTATTTTAATTTTTGATTTTAATTCTTTATTTCAGCTTTTGATTTAAATATTCAATTTCAATTATAATTTTTTACCTTAATTTTCCAATTCAATTTTCTATTAAAATTTTTAATTTCAATTATTCTTTTTTATTTTTTATTTTCAATTTTCTATTCCAATTTTTTATTTCAATTTTAATTTCAATTTTTTACGTTAATTTTACATTTCCATTTTCTATTTAACTTTTTAATTTTCTATATTTCAATTCTATATTTCAATTTTCTATTTCAATTTTCTATTACAATTTTAAATTTCAATTTTTTATTTCAATTTTAATTTCAATTTTTTACGTTAATTTTACATTTCCATTTTCTATTTAACTTTTTAATTTCAATTTTTGTTAATTTTCTATATTTCAATTCTATATTTCAATTTTCTATTTCAATTTTCTATTACAATTTTGAATTTCAATTTTTTATTTCAATTTTAATTTCAATTTTTTACGTTAATTTTACATTTCCATTTTCTATATTTAACTTTTTAATTTCAATCTTTGTTAGTTTCCTATATTTCAATTTTGTATTTCGATTTTCTATTTCAATTTTCTATTTTAATTTTTCATTTTAATTTTTGATTTTAATTCTTTATTTCAGCTTTTGATTTAAATATTCAATTTCAATTATAATTTTTTACCTTAATTTTCCAATTCAATTTTCTATTAAAATTTTTAATTTCAATTATTCTTTTTTATTTTTTATTTTCAATTTTCTATTCCAATTTTTTATTTCAATTTTAATTTCAATTTTTTACGTTAATTTTACATTTCCATTTTCTATTTAACTTTTTAATTTTCTATATTTCAATTCTATATTTCAATTTTCTATTTCAATTTTCTATTACAATTTTAAATTTCAATTTTTTATTTCAATTTTAATTTCAATTTTTTACGTTAATTTTACATTTCCATTTTCTATTTAACTTTTTAATTTCAATTTTTGTTAATTTTCTATATTTCAATTCTATATTTCAATTTTCTATTTCAATTTTCTATTACAATTTTGAATTTCAATTTTTTATTTCAATTTTAATTTCAATTTTTTACGTTAATTTTACATTTCCATTTTCTATATTTAACTTTTTAATTTCAATCTTTGTTAATTTTCTATATTTCAATTTTGTATTTCGATTTTCTATTTCAATTTTCTATTTTAATTTTTCATTTTAATTTTCGATTTTAATTCTTTATTTCAGCTTTTGATTTAAATTTTCAATTTCAATTATAATTTTTTACGTAAATTTTCCAATTCAATTTTCTACTTAAATTTTTTAATTTCAATTATTCATGTTTATTTTTTATTTTCAATTTTCTATTTCAATTTTTTATTTCAATTTTTCTTGTTAATTTTTTACTTTCAATTATTAATGCTAATTATCTATTTAAATTTTTTATTTTAATTTGTAAGTGATCTTGGTTTTCGTACAGTAAAAAAATAATAGGCACACATAAAAAATGTTAACAGAAAATATATTTTTTTTCATTATTAAAGGACTAAATTAAATTCGAATTAAAATTGTAAACGGTTTGGAAGTGAATAAAAAAAGAAAATTTATCATGATTGATGAAAGTGAAATTGATGGATAAGTGTGTAAAAATAAAATTTCCATATTTTATTTTCTTCTTAAATTACTTTCGTAATTTGAAATCTATTAATAAAAAAAATTTTTAGACATTATTTTCATTCTGTTATTCACTGTCACTCATTTTATCAATATTATTATATTAAAATGATAGACATTTAGTTATTAATACTTGGGGTGAATGCCCTGAAAATTCATTGAAATTAGAGACTGACAGAAAATCAGTATAACAAAAATAATATGAAAGAAAATCGATCTCTCTATTATTTTTTTAAATATATTCCTAATTTCTCTATTTATAAAAAAATAATAATTATAATATTAATTATAACAACTAACGAGTAAATAATAAATTTTGTTATTATTTTATATTTTACAATTGTTTATAATACAATTTATAATACAATTGTAATAAAAATAAATTAATAACTATTATTTTTATTTCCACTCATTTTTATGACTATTTTATTTTATAAACAATTTTTTTATTTTATTACCTATCTATTTATTTTTTTATTTTATTTATTATTTTGTTATTGATTTTATTTATTATTTTGTTTTCTATTTTATTTTTTATTTTATTCGTTATTTTGTTTTTTATTTTATTTATTATTTCGTTTTTTATTTTGTTTTTATTTTATTTATTAATTTTTACATATTTATTTATAGAAACAGGGCCATTTTATTTATTTTATATTTTAACAATTATTGGAATTTTTTTATCGATATTTTTAGGAGAAGAGAAGAAATCAAGTGGTACTTACGACAATTCGATTGGGAGTGACGTCGAGGGGTCTTGCACCCAGAACAGGAGTGGCTGGTGCACTTCCTCTTCTGCAAGCCTTTTCATACGAGGTATCTGAAAATTAAAAAAAACAATTCATTAAAATTTATTTCGCGAAACAAGAATTTACTATTTTTTTTTGACAAAATTTACTAAAATGTACTGGTTGCTACAAAAAAAAAAGAAAGGAAAATTAAACAATTGATAAATTTTTTATTATTTAAAACCAAAATTTTTAATAATAAATAGAGAAAAACGATTTAGGGGAAATTATTTTCTAAAGGAAAAAAAGAAAAGGCGAAATGATACATTTAACCTGTTTGTGTACAAAAAAAAACGTTTTCATATTTTTTCTCACTCTAAAAAGTCAAATAATATTTCAGAATCACATCATTGATCATATATAGATATATAGATTTCTATTCAATATTAAACATATTTAAATAGGGAAAAAAATGATCGATATATTTTTTGGGGTAAAGGGAGAAATGTTGTTTAAAAAAAAAAAATTCTAAAAAAAGGGGGGGATGGAAATTATTTACAAATATAGTCAAAAAAAAAAATTAAGCACAAAACCGTTTTTTTAAATTTATATTTATATGCTGGTTTTTTTGACATCTTTTTATACGATCATTATAGGAATACATTTTAAATGCTGTAATATTATCGACTATGCGGGTTGTTCTGAAAAGAAGAAACAATGCGGTCCTCAGGAAGAAATCGACAAAAGAAGGGAGAATCCTGCGATATGTGCGACACTAACTCTGCTCTAAATGGTAAATTTTTTCGGAAGTGAAATAAATAAAAATAAAAGAAAATAAATGAAAATAAAAGAAAATAAATGAAAATAAAAGAAAATAAATGAACATAAATGAAAATAAATAAAAATAAATGAAAATAAATAAAAATAAATAAAAATAAATAAAAATAAAATAAATAGGAAAAAATGAAGAATAAATAAAAAACAAAAAAAATAATAAAAAAAATAACTAAAATAATAGAGAAATAAAAAAATAAATAAAAAATGTAAAAAAATATAAACCGTTAGAAAATATAAGAAACAATAAAAAAAACTAAATAAATAAATACAAGAAACAATAGGAAAGAAACTAAAATAGAAAAAAAAATAAAAAAAACATGATAATAAAAAATAACCAAAGAGAAAATAAATAAAAAACAAGAAACAATAAAAAAATTAATAAAGTAAGAAAAAAAAATGTAAAAGAAAAAATGAAATACGAAATGAATCACAAAATATAAAGAGTAATATATGAATTAAATAAATATAATAAAAAATAAAAATTATAATACTTATATGCTTACAATTAAAAGCAAAAAAAAGTGAGCAAAAAATTATTCGAAGCATTGTTATTGTGAGAGTATGCAAGGAATGCAAGTATTTTTTTATCATCATTGGCATGAAAATTCCACCGAGTTAAAGTGTATATTTAAAAAAAAACACAGACTTTCTAATTTTCTAATTGATTATTTGTTTCTAACTTTCTAAGCCGGGGTCACTTGCAATTAGTATACGAAACTGAACAATTTTGCGGAATCTTAATAGAAACAAAAAAAACCAATAATAATTGAATTGCGAGAAAAACATTTGCAATTCTAGTGGTTAGAAGTCGGTTAACAAAAAATTTGCTTGTTACTGCGATCATTTTCAAATGAGTGTAAAAAACGTGTCGAAAAAACTATTATTTTTGCAAATTACAATTTATTCAAATTATTATTTTTTCAAACAAAAATTTATTGTAACTATCATTTTTTCGAAATAGAATTTACTCAAACTATTATTATTTTTTCAAACTAGAATTTATTGAAATTAGTCTTTTTTCGAAATTAGAAATTATTAATTTGTCGAACTAGAATTTATTCAAACTATACAATTTTTTTAAACTATTATTTTTTCAAACTACAATTTATTAAAAGTATTTTTTTTTCAAACAAAAATTTATTTGAAACTATTACTTTTTCGAAATAGAATTTACTCAAATATTATTGTTTTTTTCGAAATAGAATTTATTGAAATAAGAATTTTTTCAAAATACTATTTTAATATTTATTCAAACCATTATTTTTCTAAACTAAAATTTGTTCAAAATAGAATTTACTCAAACTATAATTTTTCAAACCACAATTTATTCAAACTATTGTTTTATCGAAATAAAATTTATTGGAACTACATAATAGAATTTAAAAATTTTCTAATTTAAATTTTTGTTGAAAACACTAAAAAAAAATTCAATTTTGAAGAAATTACAAATAATTACAGAAATTCAATTATTTGCAAAAAAAAAAATAAATAAAATTCTTCTTATAAAATTCAACTATGTTCAAAAATTGAAAAAAAATTCTCTCAAAAATCCCAATTATCTTTATAAATAACAAAATTCTTCTCCAAAGTTCAATTATTTTCATAAATATGTCAAAAAAAATCTTGTCCTAATTTCAATTATTTTCAAAAATAAAATGCATTTTTCTAATTTCAATGATTTTCAATATCTACTATTTTAATAAAATTTCCCAAAAAGAATTCAATTATTTAAAAAAAATTTTTAATAAAATTGTATGCAATTTATTTAATTATTTTCATAAATAAGAAAAATTTCAGAGAAATTCAATTATTTTTATAAAAAATAATTTAAAATTCTAGAAAATAATAATTGAATTAAAATGATAAAAATAATTTTGATGTAAAAACATCACAATAACTATACAGTAAAAATATTCTTATAATATAAAATAATGATTTTATCTCTCGGTCATCTTCAATTATTAGAAAGTAAATAACAATTTTCTAATTTTGTTTAGAAGTAAAGAACAAAAATCTGCATAATTTCAATTTGACAAAACATAATGTTTAACAATCTTTTAGTCTTTCAATGAAAAGAAGTGAAAAAAAATTCTGATTATTTCTATTTGTCATTTCAATTTTGAATTAATTATAAAATATAAAAATAATTATAAACATAATAATAAAATATACAATTTATCTAAAGTTAACAAAAAAAACAAAATTATAAGCAAACGACAACTTCAGAGTGTGAGGGACAGAAAAAGTGAATGAATGAAAGAACATTCAAATTATTATAGTTAATTAATTAATTTTTATTTATTTAAAAAAATTTTTTTTATTTATTTTAATGCAAGAATTGTCATGTGTTTCAATATCACAAAAAAAAGTCTCGTTAAATTTACGAGAATTCTGGTTAATCTAATCATAATAAAATGTTAAATATACCCTTACAACATTTTTTGATTAAAAGTTTTAAATTTATTTTTTGATCAGAAACAGTATTAGTAATCTGGATTAAAATTTCTAATCAATTATCGTTAAGCGTCATTTTTGGAAATTTCTCGGATTACTTAGAAATTAGAAATGGAAAGTGAAAAATCGAAATGTATTTTTTTAAGTTATGGAATTTATTTTTTAATATTAATGTAAAACATTATTTTATTTAGATACAGTAAACAATAACATCTTTTTTAGTTTACAATTGTTTAAGTTCTTCCATACATTACTCATTTACATTTCATGAAAAAAAGGTGAGTAAGGACTCACAGAAATATAATACTTCACATTTGTTAGTTATTATTTTTAAGTTCTTGGAATCTTCAACTTTTTTCTAAATTCATTCTTTGTTATTTCATTTAATTTATGTGAACATGTTGTTAACAATGAGCGGATTTTTGCTTGTACGCCATTAACAAGACCATTTACTACAGTAGCTATATAACTCATTCTCTTTGTTTTAAGTATAGAATCAATAAATTTAATTAGGCTTATTTTATTCTCCAATTTTTCGTTTTTGATGTAATTTTTCAAATTATCATTAATCATTTTCAGAATTTGAATTTTAACCTCTGCAACAGAATTATTGTCTAAAGAAGTTTTCAAGCTTTCGTTGATTCTATTCAAATCGGCTTTATTGGTTTGTAAAGTATTAGTATCATTGGATTGACAAAAAGCAGAGAACGAGTTGTTCAGTGTAGTCTCAAATTTCAAAATTTCATTTAAAGACATCAACTCCTCATTCGCACTTAGTAGGCAAAGTTTTGATTCTTGTGAAATTGTTAAACCTATATCCTGATGAGATGGCTTTTTTATGCTATCGCAGTTATTAATAGCTGGAATAATATTATCATCGATGTCAGAAGTAACTCTCCCTACTTTTTTCACTTTCCTGAAGAAGGCTACTTGTTGGTTATGTCTTATTATATGACGTTCAAAGTCTTTTAAAACTTCGGATACAGACGATTGTGAGTTTGATAATAAACTCGTATTTAATTTTTTATTTATGTATTCATAATTGACTAGAAATTGAAAATCATTCACGTGAGGTGCTTCTGAGATAATTACTGATATACTTGGAAAAAAGTTTCTAAACCTATCAGTAAAATAACTTTCTAAAGTATTTAAAAGTCCTTTAATCCATTCAATATTGTCAGTATCAATGTCATCAAAATTGATAACTAAAATAAATTTCAGAGAATTAACTTTTCTTGTCAAATGATACAGATGAAAGGAATTATTAAAATCTTGCATTACACCTCTATTGTCCGCAAATCCAGCAGTATCCCAGATGTCCAAATTCTGTAATGCTGACCTTTCTGAGTTCCATCTTGTGGGAATTGTAGTCACTGACACTGATCCAGCACCAATTTCTGGTCCTCTGACATTATTGTTAGCTTTTTTTATTTTTATTTCACGTTTCTCTTTATAAGCAATCAATGCATTTCCCATCAAGTAATTAATTAATGTACTTTTGCCACTTCTTGCACTGCCTATGACAATTGCCGCATTTCCACTTTGACCTCGAGTTGCTGCTTCCATTCGACGTTCAGAATCATGGAAAAGTTGTCTTAATTCATCTACTTCATCAATATTGAAAATACATTCTTCGCTTCTGATCATCGAAATTAGGAAGCAGATTATTGCTAATCTTATCATGATTTTAAACAGTATATTGCAACTTTTTTCAGTTAATACTTAAAGCTCTGAAAGTATAAAAAGTTATTGACTAGATTAATTGTAATTAAATTTCAGTTTCTATTGAGTAAGAGAAAATTAATAATAAAATAAAAATTATTAAAAATTGGTACAAAAAAAGGAGCACTGTTTCTGTTATGTTAAGCAGTACTAATTTACAATCTGTAAATATTACTAATAAAATAATTGGAATAAATATTAATTTGATTGTTAAAATTATATTCGCTTACCTTCTTGGTGTCAAACACAGGAATAATCAGACGAACTTCAAGATTTCTTTTTTGTTTCAAACTTAGTGCCACGTAACCAAAGACTAAATGTAACGCAATTTGCCAACTTTTGTTATTTGTCATATTTGGTATTATAAATTTAAAATATCTCTAAATTTAATGTTCTATTCGCCAGTAGAAAAACTACAGGTGTAACGAGTTGAGCTTGAAAGCAAATTCTTTATCAGTGAATAGATTCACTGTTGACCAATAGGAAGAATACAAGTGCAACGAGTATATAGATTCGAAGAGAAAAATATTATGATTTAGAAAGAAGATAAAAAGTTTTTTCTTCAGTTAATTTTAATATATCAAAAAAATTATTTTTCATATCCAAAAGAGGATTTTTAATTAAAGAAATGTTTAATTTTAATTATTTTTCTTTTTGGTATCACTATAATTTTTTGAAAAATATTTAAAGAGAAAAAAATTTTTGATCATTTAAACGAACGAATCATTTGATTAAAATTTTAGAGACCAAACATTTTTGGTCTTCTAAAATTTTAAAATTTTTATTGTTCAAATCATTTTTACAAAAAAATTAAATGATTTCAAGAATCACCTAAGTAATTAAAAGAAATATTACAAGGATCATAGGCTTCACACTCATTTACTAAAACCAACTAATTACTACTTTTTTTTACGATTTGCTACTATTTGAATACTTTTTTTTAGATTTGTGACACTAAAAGCAACTTTTTTTTCTTTTTTCTTTAGAATTTTCACTGCTTTAAATCAGCTAATAATTAAAATAAAAAATTATTCTCAAAATTTTTTTTAATTTCTTTGAAACGATTCAATTATTTTCAAAAATTTTAAGAACATTTTTCGTAAAAATACAATTACTTTTCCAAATAAAGAAAATCTTCGCTGAAATTAAATTATTTAAAAGAATCTTAATAAAATTCTTTGTGAACATTCAATTATTTTCATAAATAATAAAATTTTTATAGGAATCAATTATTTAAAATACAATTTTCATTGAATTTTTTCGAAAAAAAATCAATTATTTAATTTAAAAGAATTTTTATAAAATACTTCTCGGGAATTTAATTATTTGAAAATTTTAATGCAACTTTTCGAAGAAATTCAATTATTTTAAAAAAAATTTTATTAAAATTCTTTATATAAGAATTGAATTATTTTCAATAAAATTTTAATTAAATTCGTCGAAAAAAACTTGTAAGAATTCAATTAGTCAAGTAAATAATAAAATTCTTCGCTGGAATTCAATTATTGTCATAAATAATAAAATACTTTAGATAAATTCTATTATTTTGAATATAATTTTAATAAATTTCTTCGCAAAAATTTAATTATTTTCATAGATAATAAAATTTTTACAGGAATTCAATGACTTAAAATACCATTTTCATAAACTTTTTCTAACACAATCAACTATTTAAAAAATTTTATTCTTTGCAAGACTTAAATTATTTTTATAAATTATAAATACGTTTCACAAAATTTATATACGTGTATAAATTTTGAATTTTAAATAAATTCCTCGAAAAAATGCAATAATTTTTAAAAATGTTGTTAAAAATCTTTATAAGAATTCAATTTTAAGAAATATTCCATTATTCAATCAATTATTTATTTTTATAATTAAATAATTGAATTTTCTTAGAACTTTATAAGAAAGAGGTGATTTAAAATTGAATTTCAATTTAAAATTTAGTTCATAATTAAATATTAGAAGTGTTATTATATTATAAATTTTTAGAAATAATTAAATTTCAAAAGATTTCTAAATTATAATTTTTGAAAATTTTCCAGAAAAATCTAATTATTATAAAACAGTACCAATATTCAAGTTTTTATTTTTTTTTAAAATGTAAATTTATTTTTTTCTTAAAAAATTATTAAAGTTTTGAATAATTTTAATTAGAAACCTCAATAAAAAAAAAATTATTGAATTATGAAAGAATTGCAGCTGCAATTTTTAGAAATTGTTATATTTCAAAAAAGTATTTTACACAGTAATCATATTTAAAAAAAATTGCAATTTCTGTGGATAAATAAATAAGTATTTAAATATTTATTTAACAAAAATTATTCAAGTTTTGAGTGTAATTTAATTTGAAAATTATGAAAAATATTTGTCTTTTGAAAAATTGTAATTAAAAAATGTTTTCAAGATAGTTGAATTCCCGTACATTATTTTAAAAAGATTAAATTATATTTTCAATTATTTAGAAATATTGTCAAATTTAATTGAAATAAATTGTACATTGAAAAAAATTTTGTTTTCTACATTTAAAAATTATTTTTAAATATATAATTGAATTTTTGTTGAATTTAAAATTAAAATTTAGAAAATTATTGCATTTTGTAAAAATTAAAAATTTACATTATTAGCAAGAAAAAATGTAAATATTTTTTATGGTAATTATAAAAAAAAAATGTAGAATTAAATTTTTGTGATTTTTCTGAATCATTTACGAGTTGTTTTTTATAATTATAAAAAATTAATTGACTTTGAATTTTTTTTAACAATGAAATTAATTTTTTTACAAGATTGGAATTATTTTCTTCTCTTGTTTTTTTTTTCGTCTGTTAAAATAATTAATCGGACTCTTTTGTGAAAAATTTTCAAGTGACTTTGAATAAAGTGAGGGGCTATTAGAGGGTAAAAATATGAAAAGTCGAGGACGCACGTGCGTTCGAATGTGCACCATTTGAATATATTATTTCTTTTTTTCAATTGGGGTGCGATATTATGTAAGTTGGACGCACCCGTTGCATAATATGACCATTCGAATCGAGACCTTGCACTCACGGTCGATCTTTATCTGAAAGAAAGGGGCCTAAAAACACTTATTTGCTCTCATTCCAAAAGTATATCAACAGAAATCAAACAGAGAAAAAAAAATAAAATGAAAAGAAAAAAATTAACTCTATAGAACAAAATTTCCACTGAACATTTATTATTCATTCTAACCGACTATTCTCATACTAAAATAATAATTTTTTTATTATGACAATTACAATAACTATTATTGTTATTATTATAAAAATAATTTTATTTATTAAAAATTTTTTTATTAAAACCCAAATATAATTTATATTTGAATTAATTACTAGTATACTTGTCTCAGAAACTAAAAAATAAATTTTTTTGGTTTAAATACAAATTTTATTCCGTAAGTGTAAAATTTTCAAAAAAAAAAAAAAAAATGTTATTCGATAAAAATAAAATTTTTATTTAAAGCGAAATCAATAATTTTGAAGGTAAATAAAAATGTTATTTAAAACAAAATTGTACTATAATTTTGTAGGTAAATAAAAATTTTATTTTTACCAACTAAAATTTTCATACGAACCAAATGGAATAGAAAAAAATAAAATATACAATTTTCTTTTTCCGAATAAAGATATTAGACATATAAATGATTTCCTTATAATTAAGATATATAAAATGATTTTAAAATAAAAAAAAAAATAATAATTGTAAATAATTGCTCAGCGCCTAATAAGCGGCAATGTGATGAACGTGAATGCCAAGAGGGTTCTCCTCATATAGTTGACCGAAAATTTTTTAAGAATGACGTCCTTCGCGCGTCGTACTGCAAAAAAGAAAATCAAGATCAACGACTTCTTTATTGTCAAAAAAATACCGCCAAGCACGAGATTACACTGTCTCTCGACAGTAGCATTATAAGAAGCTTTGCGTTTCGTTCTTCCTTTTTTTTGCACGTGTTTCAACTCTTAAAAGCTCTTTTAATGATATTTATGCTTCTACGAATTCATACAGTGCGAATAAAAAGAAATTTGCTCGATTTTCTTTCGTCTCTTTTGTTTTTTTTATCCTCTGCGTCTAAAAATAAATATATAAAAAAAATATTTATTTTTCTATTAAAGTTTCTTTAAAGTTGTCAATTTAATTTATTTTATTGATATTCTCAATTATTGTCTTTCTTATAAATAATAATAAATAAATATTGTTATATTTTTTTAAAAATTTTAATTTATTTTTTCATATTTTTATCAAATTTTTTTTACTACTTTTACATTTTTATTACTTCCTATATTTTTATATTTTTTCATATTTTTATCTTTTTTCGTATTTTTATTAATTTTTTTATTTTTCTACATTCTTTTCATATATATATCTTTAATGAATTTTTTTATTTTTCTTCATTCTAGATTTTATTTTTTTTAATACTTTTTTGTTTTGCGTTTCTATTTTTTTATATAATTTTCTAAAAAAATAATTTAACTAATTTTACACTATATTGAATTAATATTTTTTATTTAAACATTTTTATATTTTTAATTTTTAATTTTTAATTTTTGCAATATTACAATATTTTTGTTATATAAATTCCTCATATTTATGTGTTTTTTTTATTTTATTTCTCATTCCTTGTCTTCTTCAAAACTAATTTAACTAATTTTCGATTTATACAGCAAAAGTATAAAAATGAAAAAATTAATATTTTTATAAACTTTTATCTAAGTGTCGAATTTCTCTATTTTTATAATTTTTTGTTTTCTACACTGAAAAAAATGCATTCGATTCAAACAATCAATTAATTTTGTCTATTATCAAATAAATATTTATTTGAATCAAATAATTTTCATCTAAATCAAATAAATTGTTTTTCAAACTTTTAATTTCAAATATTTAAATATTCGAAAATTTCCGTATTTGAACGAATAATTACAAATTTAAATTAATAATTTCAGTATATATTTGAAGCAAATACGATTTAATTGATTTGATCTTTAAAGAAAAATTATTTGGTACAATTATATTTGATTAAAAAAGTAAACATTTCAAATAATCATTTAAGAAAACATTTAATTTAAGTCAAAGTAATCGGTTATTTGAATCAAATAAATTTTTTTTTTCCATGCTCAACTAATTGAATTAATTTTACAGTACATTGAATTAATATCAATAAGATAAGTTTATATTTATCGCTGAGAAGACTCAAATACCAAAAAAAAGAGAAAAAACCTCAAATACTCTTAAAATATATTTCTATTTCATTATCAAGTTTTTTAGTCGATAGTAAGGGGAGATAATGCAAATGTAAATTCCACTGAAAGGAGGTCTCCTTGAAATCAACTTACGTTTCAAATGTTGCTACTACATATATACCTATATATACCTACTAACGCACTTAACCGAACATGATTTCATTTATTTCGAATGTTATCACTTACTATACATTGATTTCAGTTTTTTTTCTTTTTTTCTTTTTTTTAATAAATTTGTAATAATTCGTTGGCCTTAATCGATGGCCTACACTTAAAAATAATACTCCTGTGTTACATTATTTAGTCTCTAAATTTGAATTAGTAAATTTTACTAATAAATTTGTAGAAATGACTCTTTATTAGTGAAATTTACTAATTCACTTACATTTTACCTTTGAATTTGTAAATTTTACTAATAAATTAATAGAAATTACTATTTATTAGCAGAAATTATTATTTGTTAGTAGAAATTACTGTTTATTAGTAAAATTTACTAATTCGAAAGCAAAAATTCAGTCACTAATTCAACTTACTTTTTAAATTTGAATTGGTTAAAATGTTTAATAATTTGAATTAGTGCAGGGTTGCCACAAAAATTTAATTTCGTTTTTCCCTGATTTCCAGACAAAATTTTGACTTTTCCCCTGACCAAAAAAGAATATTCTGATTCACTCCAAAAATTATTAAATACTTCAAAAAAATTCTCTTACATTTATTTACGAATTACTTTAATTGTAAAATTATTCGAAAACATCAACAACTTCTTTTTTAAATAAATATTTAATCGCATTATTATTTTTCCGTAGCAATTAAAATTCTTCAAAACATTCAAATTCAATCGATTTCTTCATGTTTTTATAATAATAATTAAAGATATCCCAGTGAATTAATAATAAAATAAAATAAATTCTACACAGAATTATTAGTTAAAAGTACGAAAAATTCTGATTTTCAATAAGATTTGAATTCGAAACCTTTTCAATATTTAATTATTTCTAAATATTCCCACTTAATGCTTTTAATATTTAATTATTATCTAAAATTTTAACTGAAATTATTCATTTTTAAATCAATTTTTAATAGAAAATTCTACGAGAATTCAATTATTTAAATACAAAAAAAAATTTATTGAATATTTAAATGTTTCTTAGAATTTAATTTTTACACAGAATTTTATTAACAACTTTTGCAAAATAATTAATTTCTTTTAAGGAATTTAATTAAAATTTTACCAAAATTTATCATATTAAAGAATTTTATAACAATTTTTTAAAATAATTAAATTCCTAAGAAGAATTTTCTTAATAATTTATGAAAATAAGTGAATTCATGCGATAAATTTTATTAAATTTTGTTTAAATAATTGAAATTTTAACAAGAAGTTTATTAAAATTTTTGACAATAATGTAATTCTTGAGAAGAATTTCGCTATTTATTTACAAAAAAGGTAATTTAATTCTTAACGGGGATTTTTAAAAAAATTTAAAAATAATTTAATTTTTGGAAAATATTTTATTAGTTTTCAAAAGAATGGAATTCTTATGATGAATTTTGATATTTATCGAAATAATTGAATTTTGGAAAAGAATTTTATTAAAATTCCTTAAAATAATTGATTTTATGTAGAAAACTTTGTTGTTTATCAAAATAATTGAATTCTTTTACAGAATTACTTAAAAATTTTTGAAAAACAATTAATTTCCTGTGACGAATGAAAAATTATTCATAAAAATTATTGAATTATTGCAACGAATTTTATTATTTTATTGAATGATGGAATGTTTCTTTAATTTGAATTTCTTTAAATCTTAAATTTATTCAAAATTGTATTAAAAATATTGGAAATTCTGCGATGAAAATAATTGAATTCCTAAATGAAATTTTATAATTTATGAAAATAATTAAATGTTTACGTAGAATTGTATCAAAAATTTTTTTTTTAATAATTAAATTATTTGATAAATTTTAAGAAAATAGTAAATAATGAAAATCATTGAATTGCGAAATACTTTTGAAAATAATTGAAACTTTGCAAAGAATTTCATTAAAAGTTTGGAAAATAATTGAATTTTTGGCATAAAATTTTTCTATAATTATAAAGATAATTAAATTATTGACGAGATATTCTTTCAAATTTTTAAAAATAATTGAACTTTTTTGAAGAATTTTATTACTTTTGAAAATAATTGAATTCTTGTGATGAATATTGTTGCTTATGAAAATAATCGAATTTTGTAAAGAATTTTTTTTTTAATTCCTAAAAATAATTGAATTTTTGTAAAGAATATTGTTATTTATCAAGATAATTGCATTAAAACTTTTGAAATAATTAAATACCTAATATTAAAAAATTCATTCTAGTTAGAATTAGAAAAAATTGTTGAATGTTTTATATTAGAATTCATGGTAGTTTCATTGTTTATAAGGCAAACAAAGAAGAAAAAAGACGCAAAAAATTTCAGAGTTTTCATATGAATTCTACAAATTGAATTTTTTCCAGTACTTTTAATAAAAATTGCTGACTTTTCCCTGATTTCCCTGAACTGTAGCAACCCTGTTAGTGACTGACTGTTTGCTATTGAGTTAGTAAATTTTACTAATAAATTAGTAGAAATTACTATTTATTAGTAAAATTAACTAATTCGAAAGCAAAAAGTCACTCACTAAATTAGAGAAAATTATTATTTATTATAGTAAAATTTACTAACTTAAAAGCAAAGTCAGCCACTAATGCAGAAAAGTAAGTTTTACTAATTTAAAATTAAGCGAGTATTTACAATAATTCTATACTTCAACAGAAAAAAATTACTCTAAATTATTCATTTAAAAATTCACAAAATTTCCATTTTTCTATTAATACCTCTTTTTAATTTTCTTTTATTACTTTATTTAAATATTTCTTTATTTATTATTTTAATTCTATTAATATCTATTATGACGAACGCGAATGCGGTAAAATACGAGAAGAAAAAAAAATACTCAACTGGAAGAGAATAAAGAGAATGGATAATTTAGAATGTGGTCTAGTTGAAAACGTGACTAAAGCAATTAATAAAATTATTGAACATTGGCAAATTATGGTTTCTGATTGGTTAATGATTTACTGGTTCCCTTCAAATGATCATAAATAATATTCATGCGATTGACTGTATATGATAATATAGTTTAAAATCTATAACCGGAAAAGGGATTAACAAGCATTATTATATACCTATATATGTATAGGTTTCATTATAAATGTATATATGTATATATGTATACGTTTGAATGTCAAACGTTTACGCATAGATTCGAACTGTAATTTATTAACGAGCTGCTTCCGAAGTGCCTTTTTTATGATCCTCATAAACATCCATAGTAATTTCTATACAGTCATTTCTTTTTTCTCTCTCTCTTTTTTTTTTTTGTTTGTGCGCTACCTGATAATTAATTTCAATTTTACGATCGCGCAAAATAAGGCGAAACTATATTCAAAACAACTGCATATTTTCCCACGGAGTTTTTTTTTATGAATAATATACTTTAATGGGTGATTCTTCACTCAGTGGTCACTTTTGATTTCTCCATTGTTGTTCCCTATTTGATAATTTTAAAAATTATTTTCAAATCGAAAAAAATATTTTTTTAAACGAAAGTTATGATTTAATTAGAAATGGTTTAAAAAAGCACTTTCTTCTATATTATATTATTGGCATTTGAAAAATTAGAAATTTTGAAAAAATAACTTTTTGTGGATTATTGGTTCTAAATTTTCAATAATGCACGAAAATAATGCAATACATAAAATTCATAAAATATCATTTTTACGAAGAAGCAAAGTGTTCATAAAATGAATACCAAAATTAGAATTTTAACTTTGCAGCGATTTTTATTTTTGTTTTTAAATAATTAACTTTTCCCAGGATTTTCTAGAAAGAATTGATTAAAAAATAAATGCAGTTAAAATTTTAAATAATAATTGAATATTAGAAGTGTTGTAGTATTATAATTTATGGTTAGTCCTTAAATTGTAAATAATAAAATAATAAAAGAAAAGCATAAGAAAGAATACAATTTTTAATTTTTTTAAAAAAAAGTTTTAGTTGTACTAAATGTTTAAAAAAACATTTTAAAAAATTATTCAGTTTTCTCAACTAAATAATTTGGTTTGTTAAATACCGACCATATTTTTTTAATCCACTGGCAAAATTTTTTTCAATTGTATTATTTACGAATACAGTACCGGCCAAAATTGTCAGTCCACCCATTTTTGAAGTAATGAAAAAAATTTTTTAACATAAAATTTATGAAAACTCAAATTTTTTTTGGTTTATATTTTGAAAGACGATAAAATTTTGAAAAGAATAAGACCTCACAGAAGTCATTTGGCAAATATTTTTTCAAGATATTCTTAAAAAATCGTCATTTTCAATGTTTTACAAAAATTTGAATAACTTCTAAAATAATGAACGCTTTTTAATAATCTTAGGCTTATTTTAAAGGTCATTTTCTACAGAATAAGAATTACTTATAGGCATTAACCTGTCATTTTTAACTTGGAATAAGCATGACGTCAAAATTAGACAAAAAAATTGGAAAAATTTGAAATCAATTTTTTGTACTAAAAACTATTCTAGAACATATATAAAACATGATATGGTGTAGATTCTTCAAGAAAATTTAATAAAAAAATATGTTTGAATTTCAAAAATTATTTTTCTTTTAATAATATTGTTTCAAATTTTTTTGTCCAACTTTGACGGCATGCTTATTCCAAGTAAAAAATTACAGGTTAATGCCTATAAGTAATTCTTATTCCGTAGAAAATGACCTTTAAAATAAGCCTAAGATTATTAAAAAGCGTTCATTATTTTAGAAGTTATTCAAATTTTTGTGAAACATTGAAAATGACGATTTTTAAGAATATCTTCTACAAATTTTGGCCAAATGACTTCTGTAAGGTCTTATTCTCTTCAAAATTTGATCGTCTTTTAAAATATAAACCAAAAAAAATTTAGTTTTCATGAATTTTATGTTAACAAATTTTTTTCATTCCTTTAGAAATGGGTGGACTGTCAATTTCGGACGGTACTGTATATACTTCATTTTTTATTATTTTGTTTTTCATAAAAATTTGTATCTAGGGGATTATTGGGGCTTTGATTAAAAATAATTCGAACATATTTCTAAAAAATATATTTTTCACATAGCTTTCATAAAGTATTGTTTCTAAGGATTTTAGAGTTATTTATTAGAAATTCGAACTTATTTCTAAAATTCAAAATATCAGTTTTAAAATAATATATCATTTAATAGACCAATAAAAATGGTTAAATGTTGTTTTCAGGAATTTTTAAGGTTGGTGATTGTAGATTAGAAATAAAAATTGAAAATGTTCTTTTTTGAATTATGGAATAGATATTTTAATAAAATGATTGTTTGTTTGTTTAAATGCTTGTTTATTTAGATGTTTGTTTAGATACAGTAAACGACACTATTTTTTTTAGTTTATAATTATTTCATTTATCCCCTAACTGCAGCAGCTGGGTTTGCACGAGCACATTCTGCATAAAGACGAAAAAATCTTCTCCAAAAGCCTTCTTCTTTTTTAGGTTTTTTTTCGTTCCTTATTCGTTCTTCCATTTCCTTAATTCTTTCTTCTTGCAATGTTTCGAATTCTCCCTGTCTTCTGTTAAGTTCATCGATATCAATTCTATTCTCCTTAAGTTCACACGATGAAATTAAAAATGATGTTCTGTCAACTAGTAATTTAACAATAGCCTCCAATAGAATGTTTATTCGTATTATTTTTCCTGACATAATTATGCTATCAATAAATTCAGTTAGGCTGATTTTATTCTCTAAATTTTTGTTCGTTATGAAGTCTCTAACAATATTATCACTCTCTTCCAGAATTTTAATTTTAAACTTTGCATCAGAATTATCCAATGAAGAAATATTAATTCGACTGTAGATTTGCTTAAAACTGGATTTTTTTTGCAATAATACACTTTTATCTAACGTCCTGTTCAAATCATTGTAGTTATCAATGTACCTGTTATTCACTTTTAAAGTTAAATCTGTAAAATCATTCATGTTCAGTAAATCATCATTAGTCCTTTGCAGGCAAAGTTTCGATTTGACTGAAAATGTGAAACCTATATCCTGATGAGATGGCTTGCGTATGCTATCGCAGTTAGTAATAGCTGGAATAATATTATCATCGATGTCAGAAGTAACTCTCCCTACTTTTTTCACTTTCCTGAAGAAGGCTACACGTTGGTTATTATTTATTATATGCCGTACAAATTCTTTTGAAACTTCGGATATATCCAATTCTGGACTTGATAATAAATTTGTATTTAAATTATAATTGAGGAATTCAGAATCGACTGGATAATCATTATTAATTTTGTTAGGTGCTTTTGAGATAATTACTGATATACTTGGGAAAATATCTTTAAACGTGTTATTAAAATATCCTTCTACAGTTTTTAAAAACGTTAAAATCTGATTAATATTTCCACTAGTAATCTCACCATAGCTGATTACTAAAATAAGTTTCAGAGAATCGACCTTTTTTGTCAAATGATACATATGAAAGGCATTATTTATATCTTCCTTTTCACCTCTATTGTCCTCAAATCCAGCGGTATCCCAGAAGTCCAAATTCTGTAATGCTGACCTTTCTGAGTTCCATTTTGTGGGAATTGTAGTCACTGACACTGATCCAGCACCAATTTCTGGTCCTCTGACATTATTGTTAGCTTTTTTTATTTTTATTTCACGTTTCTCATTATAAGCAATCAATGCATTTCCCATCAAGTAATTAATTAATGTACTTTTGCCACTTCTTGCACTGCCTATGACAATTGCCGCATTTCCACGTTGACCTCGAGTTGCTGCTTCGATTCGACGTTCAGAATCATGGAAAAGTTGTCTTAATTCATATACGTCATTAATATTGAAAATACATTCTTCGCTTCTGATCATCGAAATTAGGAAGCAGATTATTGCAAGTCTTATCATGATTGTTAAAGAATATACTTTTAATTTTCCCAGTTGATATTTAAATGTAATCGACCGCAAACACTAATACAATCTGTAAATATTACTAATTAAATAATTGGAATAAATATTAATTTGATCTTTAAAATAATATATGCTTACCGCCTTACGGTGTCAAACTTATTCGTATGTGTAATACACAGGAATAATCAGACGAACTTCACTATTTCTTTTTTGTTTCAAACTTTAATGTCACGTAACAGAAGGCTTTAAAATAGCGTTTAAAAATCATACGCGATTCTCCAACTTATATACTGTTCA
This sequence comes from Leptopilina heterotoma, assembly GCF_015476425.1. Classification (NCBI taxonomy): domain Eukaryota; kingdom Metazoa; phylum Arthropoda; class Insecta; order Hymenoptera; family Figitidae; genus Leptopilina; species Leptopilina heterotoma. The sequence goes on from NW_025111011.1 coordinate 1,749,154, forward strand.
TGTTGAATATTATTTAAAATATCTCAGAAATTTTATGTACTGTTTTCCAATAGAAAATGTACAGGTACAACGAATTTAGATTTGGGGGAAAAAAATATTATTTATCAAAAAATAGATGTACTGTTGACCAATAGACAAACTACAGGTCCAATGAATGTATAGATTAGATTATTTATTAGTGAATAGATAGAATGAACAAAAATAATTAAATTTTCACATTAGAAATTGAATTATTTAAATAAATTATTAATTTAGAATCATACAATTTTTTGAACGAAATTAATTATTTGGAAATTTTTTTTATAAAATTCTTCGAGAGAAATTAAATCATTTTTAATAATTTTTATAAAATTTATTTATAAGAATTAATCGACTTTCAATACAATATTATTGTAATTTATTTTTCTCAAAATAATTTTATTATTCTCAAGGTTTTTAAATAACAATTTTTCAAAAAAACATTTTGTTATTTATTATAAATAAATTTTTAAAATAATATAGTATTATTTTTAAATTTAATTATTATTATTATTATTGTCATTATTATTATTATTATTATTATTATTATTATTATTATTATTATTATTATTATTATTATTATTATTATTATTATTATTATTATTATTAAAATAAATTTTTAAATTATTCGTTGCAAGAATTTAATAAACAGAAGACTAAATGTATAACGTTTTTAAAAATATTATACAATTATCAAACTTTAGCATTGTGCATATTTAATATTATGTATTTCAAATATTTCTATTGTGAAAGAACAAATTGTGTATTTATCACGATACTTCACAAATTATAACTTTTAACAGTATGAAAAAAATATTTTTTAATTCCTTATTTCTTCAAAATATAGTTTATGATAAAATAATAGATTTAATATGCAAGTTATTTTTGAAAATAATTTTTTAATTTTTTGTCAGGTTATGAACATGACAAATGAACGAAGCATAAACAGAAAAAAGGTTACAAGTTTCAGGTGCAATTATAAATAATATTTCTGTGTGCATAATCAGGAAAATATAAACATATTTTTATAAATATCTTGAGATCATAAAGAGTTTTAGGGACAAATTTTTTTTTAAATTAGGTTTTTAATTAGGTTTTTGAACCTAATTCAATGATAAATTTTGAAATTATTGATATTTTAAAAACCAAAAATTGTGGAAAATAATATTTTCTTAACTTTTTTATTTGAAAACTTTTCTTTATCTATTAAACTATTATAATTATCTTGTAGAGTATTAAAAAATACGTCGATTTTTCTAAAATTTAATCACTTTAATCATATTTATAAAAAGTTATTCATATATTTCTACTATTATTATTATCTTTATGAGGAAGCAACTCATTAAAATTCTAAATATTAATTATGGTATATTTATAAAATTTGTATCATAGGCTTCAAATTCTATAGGAATTTTGCTATTCAAAGCATATATTTAAAACAAAATTCATGAATGGTAATTAAAAGTAAAAAATATCGAAAGTATATCTGTGGAAGAAAGGCATAACAGCATAACTGACATTTTTATCAAATTTGAGATAACATCAGATTTGTATATATTTAATATTGCTCTTCAAAGTTCAATATAGCTGAAAAATCATTAAAATGGTTATTAATGTAGAAAATAATGGAAAACATAATCGCATAATTGCGTTTTTGACAAAAGGAGACCAGCATAATAACATAACTGCATTCAGCTTAAAAAACAATTGACATAATTAAAAATGAAAATAACCTTTATGAATAAAAACAATAAGAATTTTGTAATAAAATGTTTTTAGTAAAATACATTTTTCGTACTTTAAATTAAATATATTTATTTTAATAAAACTGTAACAAATTTTTTATAGCATAAATTGTGCATTTAATTATGTACTAATTTTTAAGGGTATTTCTGTTCTAAAAAATTTTGGAAAGTATTTCAAAAAATAAATTGAAAAATTCTTCAAGTTCAACAGTAAAGTAAATTTTTTCTTCGTTTCAATAAATTAAAAATATTTTATAAAAAAATAAATTTTATAACTAAATAAACTCTTATAATTTTTTCTAACGAATTAATAGTTTAATTTGTCTTTGTATGAAAAATTTTTTTATTATGACAAATCAAACCAAAATAAATTGTGACATTAAAAGTGTCTGAAGTTAGACTCATATACAATCTGAACTTGCATAACCACATAAGTGCAATAAAACTCATGATTCCGATGAAAAATTATCAAAATTTATATCAAATCGTGTGTTTTATTAAATGTTATAAAAGAATTTTGAAAATATATTAAATAATAATACTAAATGAAAAAGACCGAACAAATCTGTTGATTTTCTGATTCTTTGAGTCATTCATTATACAAATTTGGGCTTCTAATATTCAAAATATTCAACAAATAGAAATTATTACATGATGTGGTTTTTAAGAATTTGTAATAAGGTTGATGATTACCGAAATATGCCAACTAAATTGAAAATAAAAATCAAAATGTGTTTTTTGAAATTATGGAATTTATTTCTTAAGAACAATGTAAAAACTTTTGTTTAGATACAGTAAATAACAACATCTTTTTTAGTTTACAATTATTATAATGGATTCAAATTATCAATTTAGTGAAATCACCAATTATGAATTAAAATATTAAATATGTAAAATTAAAAAATGTAATTTGAGTAATTCTGAAAGATTGTATTTTAAGTCATGTAAAGTTGGCACTACTTTTTTGAAAAATTAAAAATTTTACAAGAGTTCTGGGCACTTTGACAATAGTTCTAAAGTTCTCTAACGATTATTTAAATAGTTCTGATAATTAACAATAAAAAAAAGCGACAATTGAAAAATCATAGTGCTAACTTTGCATAGCACTATGATTTTTGCAAAAAAGAGTTCTGACCTAATATTCTGAAAGAGAATAAAGAGTTCTAGAGTTCTCTACCAAAAAAACAAGAGTTCTGCAAAATTTCAAAAGTTATTAACAAATTAAAAAAAGTTATGAAAATAATATTTTGCAAGTTCTAAATAGAGTTCTGGCATCCTTGCGAAGAGTTCTATAAGTATGTCTAATGACATTTTGTTCTAAATCAAAAATCAAAAAAGTTACGGGACTTTGAAGTTTTCTAAAATTTTCAAAATTTAAAATTTAGAGTTCTGAGAGTTTTGTAAAGAGATCTGGCATCGTCATAAAGAGTTCTATAAGTATTTCTAATCACATATTTTGTTTTAAATCCAAAATCAAAAAAGTTACAGGACTTTGAATTTTTCATAAATTTTCAAAATTTTAAAATTTAGAGTTCTGAGAGTTCTGAAAAAGGTTCTGGCATCATCATAAAGAGTTCTATAAGTATTCCTAATGACATTTTGTTTTAAATCCAAAATCAAAAAAGTTACAGGACTTTGAAATTTTCATAAATTTTCAAAATTTTAAAATTCAGAGTTCTGAAAGTTCTTATTATTGTTCTGGCATCATTGCGAAGAGTTCTAGAAGCAATTCTAATGACATTTTTCTCTAAGCCCAAAATCCAGAAAATTACAGGACTTTAACCTCTTAACTGTTTGAGGAAAGTGCAACATGATTGTCCCAAAATTATTAAACATTATATTCTCAGAATTCAGAATTTTTAATTTTTTAAATTTCTTGAAATCTTCAAAGTCCTCTAACTTTTAGTATTTTGCGTTCAGAGTAAAATATCATTAGAAATTCTTATAGAACTCTTTATAACGATGCTACAACTCTTTTCAGAAATCTCAGAACTCTAAATTTTAAAATTTTGAAATTTTTTTGTAATTTTCAAAGTCCTGTAACAATTGGATTTTTTGTATAGAGAAAAATGTCATTAAAAATACGTGTAAAACTCTTTATGATGATGCCTGAACTCCTAATCACAACTCTTGTTTTTTTTGGTAGAGAACTCTAGAACTCTTTATTCTCTTTCAGAATATTAGGTCAGAACTCTTTTTTGCAAAAATCATAGTGCTATGCAAAGTTAGCACTATGATTTTTCATTGTCGCTTTTTTTATTGTTAATCATCAGAACTATTTAAATAATCGTTAGAGAATTCTAGAACTATTGGTAAAGTGCCCAGAACTCTTGTAAAATTTTTGATTTTTCAAAAAAGTAGTGCCAACTTTACATGACTTGTATTTTAACTTTATAAAAAAATATGTTTATGTTTCCAGATTGCGATTTTATGGACAAAATTTTAAAACAATAAAAATTGTATTTTCAAAATATTTTCAAAAATATTAGTAAAGGACGATTGAAAAGTTGATAAATCTAACGAAGCATAAAAATAATATTCGACTTTTATCAATACATTGCTTAGAATATAAAAGTAGTTCTTTTAATGTTCCTAATGCTTTAAATGTTCAAATAAAACGACAATATTTTTTTACTGTTTTAAATGAAAATTGTTTTTTTACACAAAGTACACTCGAAGAATTAATTTTTAACTAATTAAAAGTTTAATTATAATTATTTTTTTATAATATTTTTTTTAAATAATTTTTTATAGATATATTTAAAATTTCTAAATAGACAAATAATTTCGTTCATTTGAACTTTCGAAACATAGGAAAATTATTTATAAAACTTTACGATTGCTTCAGTCATTTTATTCTTTTAGTAAAATCCCATAAGAATATTAAAAATATTATTATGTTAAAAACTTTTCTATTTATTTGTTTTCCACAAAAGTGTTTAATTTATTTTTTCTACCATAAATCGTTAAAAATTGATTTGTGTTTAAATATTTTGTAATATTACTTAATTGTCACAATAAGCTTATTGCTCAGAATAAATTTTATTCGTTTTTCTAAACTATTTATATTATTAATGGACAAAACAAAATAATTATTTTCAAGCTTTATTAAAAAGATCTGCATAGGAAATTTAAAGAAAAAAATTATCTTCATAGAGAAAGGATTGTATTTTAATTAAAAAAAAAAGTTACGACTTTGTAGAGAGTAAGTTTTGATACATTGAAATTAGCTGTGATTGGATAAAACTTATCATTCTTTTATTCAGATTCAAGTGCGGTCCGTTTCGGTTATTGTATAAGCAAGAGTAAAAAGGGGGAAAAAATAATATTATTTTTTTCAGAACAGTATAATATAAGAGATATTTAGAAAGGGTATCTCTATATAGTTCTCATTTTGAAGTGAGGGGGTTAAAATATTGACATACAACCACCCATTGTGAATGTGGAACATTAGCCCCGCGCACTATATGATGTCCTATCATAGGGCGCAAAAATCCATAATAGGAACGACAAAATGTGAAACGTTACTCTCCGGGTATTTTTGCAAATACAGCTGGCAACCTCCTCCCTTTGCGACAGAGTCAGCGACGACGAGTGACAATCACAGAAATAGGTTGTCGTCTCGCTTTCATAGTCGTGCCAAATGTACAACCCGAAACAGAATATGGCATTAATTTAGCAACAATTGAAAAAAAACCATCAATATTTTCATAATTTATACATTTTTTTCCACCTTTTTCATTATTCGTGTCAATTTTATTTGATTCAAGTAAATTTTGATCTATTCAAGTAAATTTTATTTGGTTCAAGCAAATTTTGCTTAATTCAAGTAAATTTTATTTGGTTCAAGCAAATTTTGTCTTATTCAAGTAAATTTTGCTCCGATTGTACTTATGAAGCTGAAGTCCGCAACGTTTTTAAAAACGAAAAATCAAAAAAGAATTCTTTTCCAAGTTAAATTCAACTCTAATTTTCATGTTTCTTAATTTTTAAGAAATTAATTGTTGCTTAAGATACAGTTATTAGAAATTAACATGATTTAGAATCAAAAATAAAAAAACCGTCCCTTTATTTTTTCGTTTTCGTTTTTAAAAACGTTGCGGACTTCAGCATCATTTGTACTTGATATAATTGATAAAATATCCAAATAATACTGTAAATTACTATAATTTGTTTAAAATAAATAAAATATGAATTTATTTCTAGTAAACAATTTTCCAGCTTAGAGCGAGGTTTGTTTTTCGTTTTTTTTTTTATAATCTATAATGCACGTGCCGTTATTGTTTCAGTGCGTGATGGTATTTTCTGATGATCTATTAAACGATCGGAAGCCAATTAAATGCCGCTTGGTATGTGATAAAAGTTTCTTTTTCTTTTTTCTTCGACAGATTCTCACGCGAATTTTTATTTTCTTCTACTTTGACAATTATGGTTTAATTGAACTTTTAACAAAATTACTCAATAATAAGCGAACAGGTGACATACTTGCGGAGACGGAAGTTAAGAGTCGTTAAATTACGTCTTGAATCGTTACGTGTTTTGCAAGATATATTAATAACCGTTATATATCTATATATAGTGCTTTCATACTTGAAATGCGAAATCACAAACTTGAAAATTCGAGGGCAAAAAAATTTGCTTTTTTAATTTAGGAAACATTAATTAAGAGTGATTGCCACCTGTGGAGTAATATTATTTTATTCGAAAATTTTATTTGTAACAAGTACAGACTACGCACTCGATAATTAATTTTTAAAAAATAGCTTTCAAACTAAAAAAAGTGGTTATCGAAAAATTAAATTTGATGACCAAAAAAACACGTTTTAGACACTTCACAAAACTGACAAAAATTTCATTCTATATTTTATTTTTATGACTTTTTCCTAATTTTCATCGAAAATATTTACTTCTTTCCTATCCTACTAATAAACTGAATTCCTACAACAAATTTTATAATTCATGAAGAATTCTATTTAAATTTTTGACTATAATTGAATATTAAATTTTTTTGAAAATAATTGAATTCCTAAAAAGTATTTTATTATTTATGTAAATAATTGAATTCTTAGGAAAAATTTGATTAAAATCTAAAAGAATAATTAAATTATTTAAAAAAAATGTAATTAAAATTGTATTTAAAATAATTGATTTCTTTCGAACAATTTTATTAAAATATTATTGAAAATAATTGAATTTCTGTGAAAAATTCTAATATTTTTGTAAATAATTGAATTCTTCAAAAGAATTTCTATAAAATTCCTTGTAAAATTATGCAAAAAATAAGTGAAATCCTGCGATGAATTTTATTATTTATGAAAATAATTGAATAGTTGCTAAGAATTTTATTAAAATTTTCAAGAATAAAATTATTTCAAACAAATTTTATTTAAATTATATTTTAAATAATTGATTTCTTTCGAACAATTTTATTAAAATATTTGAAAATAATTAAATTCTGGTGAAAAATTTTATTATTTGAAAAAATAATTGAATAATTGTAAAGAATTAAAGAAAGAATTCATCAATTATTATAAAAAAAAAATCAAATTTCTGAGAAAAATTTTATTATCTATGAAAATAATTGAATTCTTGGGAAGAATTTTATTAAAATCTAAAAAAATAATTGAATTATTTTAAAAAAAGTTTAATGAAAATTGTATTTAAAATAATTGATTTCTTACTAACAATTTTATTAATTTTATTAAAATATTTGAAAACAATTGAATTTCTATAAAAATTTCTAATATTTTTGTAAATAATTCAATTCTCTCAAAGAATTTAAAAAAAAACATTTTTTTAAATAATTTATTTTTTCGAGGAATTGAAATTAAATTTTTAAGAATAATTACATTTTTTTAGCAATTCCTGTAAAATTATATTAAAAATAATTAAAATCCTGCGATGAATTTTATTATTTATGAAAATAATTGAATAGTTGCAAAGACTTTTATTAAAATTTTCAAAAATAATTGAATTTATGAGAAGAATTTTATTGTTTATGAAAATAATTCAATTATTGCGAACGATTTTATAAGAATTTTTAAAAATAATTGAATTTCTGTGTAAAATTTTGTTATTTTTAAAAATAATTGAATTCTTGCTTAGAATTTTAATAAAAATTTTTTTAAAATATTGAATTTCCATGAAAAATGTTATTATTAGTGAAAGTGAAGAATTGAAGAATTGTTTAAAAATTTTGTTAAATAATTGATTTTTTCGAAATTCTTTTGAAAATGGTTTTTTTAATTAATTGTATTCCTGTTGAAATTTTATTATTTATAAAAAACCGCTGCCAAGTTGTATATTTTTTTTATAATTTTGGTGCTCATTTCATGAACACTTTTTTTCCTCATATGGAGATAAAAATAATAGAAATATATGAATAACTTTTTATAAATATGGTAAAAGTGATTGAATTTTGGATGAATTTTATCAATTTTTTTTTAAATAATTCAATTCTTTTGCGAAATTTTATGAAAATACTAGATATATTGAAAATAATTGGAGTTTCTCATATTTTCTGAAAATAATTGAATCGTTTTAAAGAATTTGATTATAATTTTTGAGAATATTTTTTTGATTTCTAAGTATTAGCGAATTGAAAGTAGTGGAAATTCGGAAAAAAAAACTTTTAGTGGTTGATATCTAAAAAAAACATTACTTAGTCACAGGTGAGAAAAATCATATTCTTTAGGGTCAGGGAAAAAGTTTGGAAATAATTTAGGATCAATAAAGAAAGAAATTTGAATTTCGAAATTTATTATTCCTCATACTCGGCGTGTAAACCACGCACGCCGAAAAAGTTACGAAACAAGCATTATAAATATAACCCGAAGAGAAAATAATTGTACCGCAATAGAAAAAAATGGGAAAAATTCATTTTATGAAACGTGTATATAATATGAGAGTCTGAGGTTTTTTCTTGCATTCGTAACGATTGGCCTACATTCTGCATTAATGATCATGATCGTTGTTATTTCTCCCGCTGTGAATTTTTTCTCTCTCATTTTCAACTCTCCGGATACGCAATATATGCAGCTGCAAAAAAAAAAGTATCCAAGGGAGGCCGACTGCACCACACACGTGAGAATGAAACTCTATCATATATAAAAATTTATATATACATTTGTACTTTGAATTGAAATTGAAACGAAATGGAATTCAAGAAGGTATTAATAACTACTGTATATGACCACTGAGAGGGAGGTTCTAGAAGTCTCCCCTTTCTCCCTCATTTTCAATAGTGAAACGTAAAGCACTATCATTAATGACATTTCTTTTTATACTTTCATTTTCTCTTCAATGTATATGTACATAATTCCTTCGTCTTTTCATTTACCATTGAATAATAACTTCAAGATTAATATCGTTAAATAACGTTTATTGAAATCAAGAGTTGGGAAATAAAGAGGTCTCGAAATAAATTCACAGATGGATTTGATTTTAATATGATTGTCGATTAAAATAATCTTTTCTTACTTGAATAGAAATTAAAATCATAAGTTTTACTTCCAACTGAACAAATTAATTCTAAGACTAAAAATTAACCCCTAAAAATAAATAAGTAAAAATAAAATTAGACCATAAAAATAACAAATTAAAGTGACTTCAAAATTTAAATCCATATATTAATTGTCAAACTCTCTAGATTCATAAAATCAGTCATAAAATTTATAAAATCAAAAAAGTAATAAAAATAATAATAATAATAATAATAATAATAATAATAATAATAATAATAATAATAATAATAATAATAATAAAATTATGATTATTGACGAATAGATTGAGATTCAATATGGAGACACAATTCTCCACCTGCGAACGCCAAGGTCACCGCTAGATGGCAGTTTACAATTCTCGGAATTTTCACCACCATCTGGTGGTGAACTTTGGCGTTCTCAAGTGGAGAAATTAAACACCATTTTATCGAATAATTTCTTTTAGTTAAAAAATAGTATTTTACAATAAATAAAATAAATAAAATAAATAATTCGAGAATCAAATAAATAAAATTAGATGATATAATATAGATAATAAAATAAACAGAAAATATTTGAAGTAATTTATTTATAAACCAGTTGGATGGTGTAGAAATAACGGAATATAAGATTAATTAAAAAAGATGACGTTTCATTTAAAAAAAATTTTTTTAATTCGCTTCTGTGTGAGAAGTATATTTTCCACCCCGCGATATCAAAGAGGGTACCTCGATGATTTATGACGTGTGAGAATGAGCTTCAAGTACATAAAAGGACATGTAAAGGATTGTATAGAGTCGTTGGTTATCTCTCACCAGATTTTTTTTCTTTTTTTCTCTAACCTACGAGATATAATGACTTAATCCCACAACGACAAGTTTTCTATTTTCATTCATGTATATGACATCTTATTAATTCGGAATTTTTAATTCAATTTTAATCGAGAACCATAATTGAAAAATCAATAGTTCTCTATGACGTGTAACCAAAATCTCATTTAGATAAAGATGTAAAAATGTTTTATTTACTTATATTTAAATAATATTATAAATATTTATTTATTTTTAATTTTTTATAATTTTTGGCAAAATTTGTTATTTTTATTATTATTATTATTATTATTATTATTATAAATTTTTTAAAGTTATCATAAATGAGATTTTGGTTATTTACGAAAATGTGGTAAAAATACGGTGAAGTATGATATTTATTAAAAATAAAATTTAAATTAAAAATTCTCTTGTACAACAAATCGCACGAAATGACTCGAATAATTCGTGATTGAAATATAAAATTCAAGGTTGACCATTTAAAGCATTCCACAATATTTTAGTGACGTAATTGGAGCTCTCTGAAGTCGTATTTCATTTTTCTTCGACATCTTGGGCGAAATACATTTTCGAAATACAGAAAATTGATTTCGAAAATTAGAGACGCAAAAAAAAGGGGGAAAAAATGGAAAATAAATAAATAAAAATTCAATCGATCGAAGCTTAAAGTATTTAAGTTATTTTCAATAATTTCTCGATATTTAAATAAATTTCTCGATTAAAAATTATCGAACGACTATAATTATGTTAGTAAAAAAAATGTGTTATTCACGATAACATTTTTTAAATAAAAAAAAAAAATGTTATAATAAAAAGGTGGCCTAATTTCTTCACTTGAAAACGTCAAGGTCACCACCAGAGGGCAGTAAAAATTCCAAGAAGGAACTGAACTGCCATCTATCGGTGACCTTGACGTTCTCAAGTGGAGAATAACGTCTCCATATTGAATCTCAGTCTGTTTGTAAAATTTTCATAATTATTTATAATAATTATATATTATATAATTATTATTATTATTATTATAATTATGAAATTTCAAGTTTGACAATTAATATAAACGGATTTCAATTTTTAATTCAATTGAATTTACTATTTTTACAGATGGTAACATTAAATAAATATATTTCTTTTTTCCAAACATATAACTGATTAAATTGTCTTATCAAAAACCAAATACCTATTACTTTCACAAAAAAGTATAATAGTAGTAGTAACATTTATTTTTCAAAAAAGTTGCAAATGACATTTTGAAATAATTTACAAAATCAAATAGAAACGATTTTTTATAGATTACTATCTAAAATGAAAAGAATTTATATACTCTTTATTGAATTTCAATCTCGTAAGACATATATATATGCGTAATACTTTTTTTTTCTATGCGCGAGATAAAATAATCTGAGAACTCCGATGTTGAAACATGCTTTTCATATATCAACACAATTCGTTTTCATAATACAATTCTTGTGTGTGAACACACAATTTCCGGGATAAATGTTGCGTGAAAATTTTACTGACTAACATACATGAAACTTTTTTTTTCTTCCAAATAATAAAATATTTTTTTACCAACTTCTGAAAAATTGCTTCATTCAGTTTATTTATTGTCGCATTATTAATATTACTCACGATATTATGAAAAATTAATCTCCTTCAAATTCGATAAAAAATTTCTAATTTGAAACTTTTCAAATTTTTACAAAATACAAGGAAAAAATTTTACTCAAAAAAAAATGTTCTGTTACATTTATTTACGTATTTCTTTAACTGCATAATAATTCAAAAACATCAATAACTTCTTTTCTAAATGAAAATATTTAATTATTATTCTTTTTCCATAGGTATTGAGATTATCAAAAATTTTGAATTATTTTTTATGAAAATAATATTGAATTATTGAGAAAAAAATTATCAAAGATTTGTGTAAATAATTGAATTTCTGTGAAAATCAAAATTTTTTATTATTTATGAAAATAATTAAATGTTTGCGTATAATTTAATTAAAATTTTTTTTAAATAATTAGATTCTCTTTGGGAAATTTTATTAAAATAGATATTGAAAATAATTGAAATTTTGCCAAGCATTTTATTATTTACAAAAATAATTAAAATTTTAAAAAGAATTTTTTTTTAATTCTTAAACATAATTCAATACTTTTGACGAATTTTAATGCAAATCTTCAGAATGTTTACATTTTTCGAGGAATTCAATAAAAAATTGTACTAAAAATAATAATTAAATAATTGGAATTTTGCGATGAATTTTATTATTTATGAAAATAATTGAATTATTGCGAAGAAATTAATAAAAGATTTGTGCAAATAATTGAATTTCTATGAAATTTTTATTATTTACGAAAATAATTAAATGTTTACGTACAATTTTTTTTTAAATAATTAAATTCTTTTTGGGAAATTTTATTAAAATAGTATAGATATTGAAAATCATTGAAATGAGAAAAATTTTTGAAAATAACTGAAATTATGACAAGAATGTTATTGACATTTTTGAAAATAATTGAATTTCGGAGAAGAATTTTATTATTTATAAAACTAATTTAAATTTTAACAAGAATTTTTTTTTTAATTTTTGAACATAATTCAATACTTTTGACGAATTTTAATAACATTTTTTAGAATGTTTACATATTTCGGGTAATTATTGATTAAAATTGTACTAAAAATAATTAGATAATTCAGTTTATTTATTGTCGCATTATTATTATTATTCACGATATTATGAAAAATTAATCTCCTTCAAATTTGATAAAAAAATTTCTACACACAAAGTAAACTGAATTTGAATTAGAAAAGAATTGAGCAATTAATTGACATAGTAATTTTTCTGGAAAAATTTTAATAAAAAAAGTTGAAAGTAATAAAGTATTACTATTAATTGAGAACAGTATTTATAATTAATAGGTATTTTAATTATCAGTAGTTTCAATTAATAGTAGTTTTAATTCAGTGGTTTAAAAGTAACCTTAATTATCAATAGTTATAATTAATTAACTTGGAGTAGTCAATTAATAATTAATGATTAATTATCAGTAGTTTGAATTATTAGTAGTGTTTAATTACATTACCAATATTGATATCCTAGGCCTTCAATTTTTTTTCATTAATAAAAAAATTGATTCTCACCTGAAACAGAAAAAGAATTTCATTAGTTAAATATTCCTTGTAATTTATTTTTTAAGAAAAATTTTTTACAATATAAAAAAAATTTCAAGAAGTGAATTTAAATTAACTAATGGATCGAGGGAATTCGAGAGGTAAAAATGAATCAGTATAATAGATGAAAATTTGAAGGGGGGCAGTGGGACACGCGTCTAATATCAAGGACCCTGAAAGACCATATAATTTCTCAATGACCATACAGTGGACCCCAAATTTTTATTTGTCGACGGTTTTATATTCAATGAAACCTTTTCCTTCACCTTAAATCTCAACTGAAAAGCACGCAATTAAATGTCACGAAAATAACCTAAGGGCTAAGATCAAGTCCCAAACTATAAAAATTTTTACCCGACGCGACGCATGACTCATAAATTTTTTTTTCACATTCTTATTTTTATTTCTACTTTTTTATGATTTTCTTTGTCAGTTTTTAGCTTTAGTTAACTTTAGAATTTTAGATAAAATTGTTTTTAGATTTTTTTTATATAAATTGCAATTTTATAAAAAAAATTATTATTTATACACAAAGTGGAATTTTCTAAAAAATTATTATCTTTACATAAATTGTAATTTCACTCTTTTACATAAAATAGTAAAAATTTTACTTTTTTTCTCCATAAATTGAGATTTCATGTAAAATTATTTTTATAGAAAATTATTCTTTAGACGAAATAACAAATTCGAATTAAAAAAAAAAATTTTTTCTCATTTTTCGTATTTTACTATTTTTTTTACCCATTTTCCACTGAATTCTTTTTTTTCGATTTTAATACCAAAATTTTATTCCCTCATCTTCGACGAAAAAAGAACAGAAGATAAAAAAAGTTACATAAATTCATGTCCAGAGATTTGAAAACTTTGGGACGTGACTGAGAAATAAAAAAGTGATTTTCAAAAAAAAAAAAAAACCTGATTTCATGTAGAACTGGAAAAATTGAATTGTGATGGAAATTGGAAGTTTGGAATGTGGTGTAAAAAAAAATTCTATAGAAAAAAGGCAAAATTTGTTATGGCACTCTCGTATATATAGTGAGATTTTCCTCTCTCACTCACATGATGCAGGTAGATTTTTGTCACGATCATATAACGAGACAGTGAAATCGTATAATGCCACTCACATAAAAGTGAACTCGTAAAGAAATAAATGACGAAGTTTAAAATGTCATTTCTCGTTCATCGAGATTCATGGCAAAAACATGCGCTCATCATTTTAGTTTTATATTAGAATTCATAAAATATAAGTGCAATATGTTTGAAGCATTTCATAATTTATAATAAAATAATATTTGAAATTAAAAAATTTTAAAAAATTATTAACAAATAAATTTTGTTTTTTTCAATAATTTTTTTATAACAAATTTTCGTTTGACTGATCTAAATTATGCAAATTTTTCTCCTTTCTATTTATAAAAAATGTAATTGTTGATTGATTTAAAAAATAGGAAATAAATACTCATTTTATGCATAATTTTTATTTCTCAATAATATTGATCGAAAACTGATTCTTTTCTTTGGAGGAAAAAATATGTCATATTCCCGTTTCATAATATTTTTGTAGAAAATTTTCAATTTTCATATGAAATTTGAATCATTTTTATTTCTTAATAATTACAATTGTTTAAATAAAATTCAAAGTTTTTTAAAAAAAACAGTAAAAAATGTTTATAAATTCTATATGTTAATTACAAATTTTAATTTAAAATGAAACTTTTTAAATCTTTGGAAAATAAAGGGAAAAATTTTACTCAAAAAAATTTTCTTCGTTTTAATTCAATTATAATTTTCTAAAATTTTTAAATTATTTTTTATGAAAATCATTGAATTATTGCGAAGAAATTTATAAAAAAAATTTGTAAATAATAAAATTCCTGTGGAATTTTTATTATTTTATGAAAATAATTAAATGTTTGCGGAGAATTTTATTAAAAAATTTTTTAAATAATTAAATTCATTTTGGGAATTTTTAATAAAGTAGTAGATGCAATTGAAAATAATTGAAATGGGATAAATTTTTTAAAATAATTAAATTTTTGGCAAGCATTTTATTATTTATAAAAATAGTTAAAATTGTAACAAGATTTTTTTTTTTATTTTTGAACATAATTCAATAATTTTGACGAATTTTAATAAAATTTTTCGGAATGTTTACATTTTTCGAGGAATTTGATTAAAATTGTATTAAAAATAATTAAATTATTGGAATTCTGCGATGAATTTTATTATTTATGAAAATAATTAAATTATTGGGAAGAAATTTATAAAAAAAATTCGTAAATAATTGAATTCCAGTGGAATTTTTATTATTTTATAAAAAGTAATTAAATGTTTGGGTCTACAATTTTATTTATTAACATTTTTTGAAAATAATTAAATTCTTTTTGGGA
This sequence comes from Leptopilina heterotoma, assembly GCF_015476425.1. Classification (NCBI taxonomy): domain Eukaryota; kingdom Metazoa; phylum Arthropoda; class Insecta; order Hymenoptera; family Figitidae; genus Leptopilina; species Leptopilina heterotoma. The sequence continues at coordinate 1,764,792 of NW_025111011.1, forward strand.
AATTTTATTAAAATAGATATTGAAAATAATTAAAATTTTGTCAAGCAGTTTATTATTTACAAAAATAATTAAAATTTTAACAAGAATTTTTTTTTTCAATTTTTGAACATAATTCAATAATTTTGACGAATTTTAATAAAATTTTTCAGAATGTTTACATTTTTCGAGGAATTCGATTAAAATTGTATTAAGAATAATTAAATTATTGGAATTCTGCGATAAATTTTATTATTTATGAAAATAATTGAATTATTGCAAAGAAATTTATAAAATTTTGTGTAAATAATTAAATTTCTGTGAAATTTTTACTATTTATGATAATAATTAAATGTTTGCGTACTATTTTTTTAAAATAATATTAAATTTTTTTTAGGAAATTTTATTAAAATACATAATTGAAAATAATTGAAATGAGAAAAATTTTTTGAAAATAATTGAAATTAGGACAAGAATGTTATTGACATTTTTGAAAATAATTGAATTTCGGAGAAGAATTTTGTTATTTATAAAGATAATAATTGAAATTTTGATGATAATTTTTAAAAATTTTTGAACATAATTGAATTTCTGCGAAGGATTTTATTACTTCTGAAAATAATTGAATTTCTGCAATTATATGTAATTAATTAATTTTTCCAAAATTTAATTTTTTAGTGTTTTTAACAAAAGTTTGTAATAAAAATTTTTATGTTCTATTATTTTACAAAATTGCTAAATTTATTTTTAAAAAGTAAGGACGAAATTAGCTAATTTTGTTGCTAGTTTTAGATAAATCTAATAATATTTGATAGAAAAAGGACAATATTAATTTATATTAAACTTTAATAATACAGAAACATAGAAAATCGTTATATCTATGTTACAGTAATAGTCTACTTCTAAAGAAATATGGTGTATCATAAAAGAAATTTATTTTAAATTTAAAAGTTTATTCAATTCACCGTGAAATTGTTTTAGAGTCAAGTAAAAATATCTTTAGCGCTTTTTTCCAACTTTTTTTGACAAGTTTTATTAATAACAAGAACAACCTTTTATTAATTCTAATATAATTTTTCTTTATTACTCACTTTTACATTAAATCACAAATTATTCTTCTCTGCGCAAAGAATTTATTTAAATAATTTTTTCCTCCATGTCATTAGTTATACTGACAACTGAAATTATTGTCAGTCAGAAAATTATAAATATATAATTAGAAAAAATCGATAAATAATTTTTCTTTTTTTGCGGTAAATCCGAGAAATTTTTTTTTGCATGTAATAATTATTATTTCAGTGCACAAACCAGTTTCCACTGGACTGAGTTGAACTTTATACGCAAGGAAGGCGACATTCACGGGCCATTAACCCCATGATGACTGTTAACGCGCCCAAAAAGCGATCTGGTTCAAAAACTTGTAGTCACCTATGCTTTAAATGGGGGTTATTTTTAAGCTACATACATACCACTCTCTTAATTTATTGCTTTATTATTACGCCTTATGGGGCGCTTCAAAATTACAATACACGAACCATTAACGCACTGCCGGGCGCAAAAAAAAAATGAAATAAAAAAAAGTGCGTGTCAATTGCAGTACTGATTTAAGACGTCATTAAAATATGCTTTAGTTTGTCAAATACTCTGAAAAACATTTTGTCGTACAATAAGAATTTTAATTAATTTTTCTTCAACAGATATATAATATAAACAATAAATAACATAAAAATTATCACGAATTATGAAAAAAAACTTCAATTTTTTCTATTCCTGACAATAATTTTGTCTTTCAATAACTCAACTCTTGAGGAAATATATCATAAAATTATTACTTATAAATTATTTAATGAATAATTTTACTCAAATATTTCTGAATTAATTAAATTTTAAATTAAATTTTAATTCGTAAATTTATTAGTTATAAATTATTTAATGAATAATTTTAGTTAAATATTTCAAAATTAATTAAATTTTAAAATAGTTGTTAAAAGTTAAAAGAGCTGCGTTTAAAATTTTCATAAATAGCTGAAGGTTTTAATTTGAAATTTTAGAAAATTTCTATTTTGAATACATTTAATTTGAAATTTTAAAGAACTTAGATTTTTGAAAAATTCCAATAAATTAAAATTCTTCTGAAATTAGTTTAATCTTTAAATATATATTTAATTAATTATTAAAAATAATGGAGTTTTAAAAGAATTTTAGTTAAAACTATACTAAAAAAAAAATTGAATTTTGGAGAAGTTTGCAAAAAATTGCAGAAAATCAATTATTTTCAAAAATAATAAAATTCTTCGCAAAAATTCAATTATATTCGAAAATTTTTAAAAATTATCGTCAAAATTTCAATTATCTTTATAAATAATAAATTTTTTTTTCAAAATTCAAAAATTTTAATAAAATTCTTAGCAAAATTTCAATTATTTTCAAAATTCAAAATTATTATCCTCAATCAATGATTTTTAATATCTAGGTACTATTTTCATAAAATTTTTCAAAACAATTCAATTATTTAAAAAAATATTTTGATAAAATTCTACAAGCAAATATTTAGGAATTGATATCACAAATAATAAAAATTTCACAGGAATTCAATTATTTACAAATTTTTTTTATAAATTTCTTCACAATAATTCAAATATTTTCAAAAATTTTTCTCAATTCCAATATTTTCAATAATCTATTATTTTAATAAGATTCTATGCAAGCATTTAATTATTTTTATAAATAATAAAATTCTTTTTAGAAATTTCAATTATTTTTATATATAATAAAATTCTTTTTAGAAATTTCAATTATTTTTATATATAATAAAATTCTTTTTAGAAATTTCAATTATTTTTATAAATAATAAAATTCTTTTTGAGAATTCACTTATTTTCATGAATAATAAAATTCATCGCAGAATTCCAATAACTTAATTATTTTTAGTAAAATTTTAATTGAATTCCTCGAAAAGTATAATTATTCTTAAAATTTTTTTCAATATTCATCAAAAGAATTCAATTATTTAAAAATTTGTTAATAAAATTCTTTATGAGAATTCAATTTTAAGAAAAATTATTTATTTTTGTAGGTATTTAAATAATTGAATTCTCATAGAATTTTCTAATAAAATTTCATTTAAAATAGAATTTCATTTTTTTTTTAAATTTTAGATAATAATTGAATATTAAAAGCATTATTGCATGAAGTTTTAGAAATAATTGAATATTGAAAATCTGAATTTTTTCATACTTTTAATTAACAATTCTGTAGAATTATTAATGTTTTTGAAAAAGTTTAATTGAATTTTTTTTTCAGTTATTTGAAGTTTTTATTTCCTAATGTATATTTGATTGAAGAAGTTCCAAATAATAGAAATTTTGTAAAATTAAATTGTAAACAATTGTATTTGAAAATTCTCTAAGAACTTATTTAAAAATTATAAAAAAAATAATTTATTTAAAGAAGAATTTTATTTAAATATTCTAGAAAATAATAATTGAATTGAAATGATGAAAATTATTTTGAAGAAGTTTTTTTAATCATTTTTAGAGTGAATCACAGAATGTTCTTGAAAGTGAGGGAAAAAGGCAAAATTTTTTCTGGAAATCAGGGAAAAACAAATTTTTGTGTCAACCCTGAAATTGTTATCCGAAAAAAGTCTAAATTTAATTAATTTCAAAATTCCTTATGGTATTTTTCTCACTTTTACCCTTGAAAAAATCGATTTTGATAAAATATTTTTCAAATTTTTAGTAAATTTTCCTTTATACTGGCCTTCCGACTAAAATTTTAGAACCCTTTCCAGTATCGAATTTTAAATATTTGGATTTAAATATTAAATTCATGTCAAAATAAATTTTGAACTCCTTATGTTCTTAACAGTAATTGTTTCATAAGTTTTAATTTTTGGTCCGTGAAGTCTTTATTTTTAAATACTCTCACTTGGTTCAAAAGCCCTGGCTGTTCTAGATAAATTTTCCCTTTTCCGAGTTCAAGTATACCAATTGTTATAGTTAAAAAAAATTTCATACTTTTGTTATTGTTATTAACGAACGACGATTAAGCAGTGGTAGTTTAAAGATAACGAGAATTTAGGGTTGGAACCTAATTTAAACGTTGGTTAGAAAAACCGATTCGAGTTTAATGGTCCGGCAGACCGCTCTTGTGAAATGCACAATCCGAATTGTGAAGGGTTTTTTCGATGTCTCTCTCTCTCTCTCGTCTCAATTCGTGCGAATCAACTTGAAGAGTATGTATATATGGGCACAACACAAAAGGATCTCGAGAGTCCTCGCTCTCTCACCCTCTTCTATCTGGTTATATATTGTATATGTATAGGTATACACTCTTCCATTTTCTCTCGGAAGTGAGAGAGCCATTCGTGTCCTCGAATCGAGTCCCGTATATATATATGTATACCAATCGGCTGTACAAAGTGCCAGTTGCCCGCGGGGTGAACATTGAACGCGATAGCCTTATGTTAAATGACTTATATTATAGAGCTTCACCACAAATTACTCTGCAATATTCCTTACATTGTTCATTCGTAAACTATTTATCTTGTATTTCATGAAAATATTAGAAAAAGCATTTAGCGGAAATCTAATGATTTTACTACAGGAATCAATATAAAATAAACATTTTGTTTTTTGTTTATAATTGCTTCCTCATAGAGGAAGGATTTTATTAGCAAAATTTTCGATTGTGATTTTTTGACATATTTATAAACTTATTTTCATTATACCTACTCTTTTAATACTTTATGTACGAATAGGCACTGCCCGTATAAATGTTAGAAATAAATAAAAATTTCGATGTAATTTGTTCTCAGAAAATTTTGTTGAATAATGTAAAAGTAACTTTAAAAGTATCATTACCAACTTGTAGATCATTAACAAACGCTTCGATTGACCTATATTTTTGAACCTGATTCGGTCAGAAATTATGAAATTATTGGTATTTGAAAAATCAAAAATTGTGGAAAATATCATTTTTTCAACATTCTTGTTTATTAACTTATGTGTAATTATTAAACTATTATTACCATCTTATAAATCTTGGTAAAAAAAAAACACATTTTTTGGACCAGGATTTAATGATTTTTAACCCTTTTACAAAAAGTAATTCTTATATTTCAATTATTATTATTTCTATGAGGAAGCAAAGTGTTCATGAAATGAACACCAAAATAATATAAATGTACAACTTGGCAGCGTTTGTTTTTCTCTTCTAATCTACAATATTGTTGCACCTGTTGTATTTTTATTCGTCAGCAGAACATAAAATTTTATGAATTTTATGTATTGCATTATTTTCGTACATTATTGAAAATTTAGAACCAAGAATCCACAAAAAATTATTTTTTCAAAATTTCTAATTTTTCAATTGTCAATATAACTTTGGCTAACATTTCCAAAAAATGAAAGTAATTATAATTTTGAGAAAAATTTTATTATAATTTTATTTTAAAATAATTGAATTCTTTTTAATATATATAAAACATTAGGTTTTTAGAATATTTGATAATTTTTTAGAAAAATATTTTATTTATGTTCATTCTATCAACTTATAAATAAATAACATTTTTCTTTACAAATCTATAATACATTCGTTGCACCTGTAGTTTTTCTATATTGGTCAACAGTATGTACATCAATACACTGATTAATAATAATAGTTTTTTCTTCCAATCTGTAAATTTTCTATTGGTTAACAGAACATGTATTCACTGATAAATAATATTTTTCTTTTCGAATATATGAACTTGTTGCACATGTAGTACTTCTATTCGTCAGCAGAACATAAGATTTAGAGATATTATAAATGTACAAAATTACGACCTAGTACGTTATTTATTATTTTCTTGAAATTTAAGTTAACTGATAAAATAACAGAAATAAAATTCTCAGCAAGGACCTTAACATACCGTAAATTTGTACATAAAAAAAATTTTTAATTAAAAAAAAAAATTAAAAAAAAAAAAAATTAAAATTTAAAATTTTTAAAAATTTTAAATTTTTACATATATCCATTATTTGTAGACATATTATAATAAAAAAAAATGTTCTTATCTAATCTGAAATTGTTACACCTGTAGTTTTTCTATTGATTAAAAGTACATCTATTCACGATAAATAATATATTTTTCTCCTAATCTTAATTCGTTACACCTGTTAATTTTATATTGGGTAACAGTACATAAAATTTTGAAATATTTTAAATAATATTCAACATGAACAGTATATAAGTTGGAGAATCGCGTATGATTTTTAAACGCTATTTTAAAGCCTTCTGTTACGTGACATTAAAGTTTGAAACAAAAAAGAAATAGTGAAGTTCGTCTGATTATTCCTGTGTATTACACATACGAATGAGTTTGACACCATAAGGCGGTAAGCATATATTATTTTAAAGATCAAATTAATATTTATTCCAATTATTTTATTAGTAATATTTACAGATTGTATTAGTGTTTGCGGTCGATTACATTTAAATATCAACTGGGAAAAGTAACTGTATATTCTTTAACAATCATGATAAGATTAGCAATAATCTGCTTCCTAATTTCGATGATCAGAAGCGAAGACTGTAACTTCAATATTAATGACGTATATGAATTAAGACAACTTTTCCATGATTCTGAACGTCGAATGGAAAGAGCAACTCGAGGTCAAAGTGGAAATGCGGCAATTGTCATAGGCAGTGCAAGAAGTGGCAAAAGTACATTAATTAATTACTTGATGGGAAATGCATTGATTGCTTATAATGAGAAACGTGAAATAAAAATAAAAAAAGCTAACAATAATGTCAGAGGACCAGAAATTGGTGCTGGATCAGTGTCAGTGACTACAATTCCCACAAAATGGAACTCAGAAAGGTCAGCATTACAGAATTTGGACTTCTGGGATACCGCTGGATTTGAGGACAATAGAGGTGAAAAGGAAGATATAAATAATGCCTTTCATATGTATCATTTGACAAAAAAGGTCGATTCTCTGAAACTTATTTTAGTAATCAGCTATAACGACATTACTAGTGGAAATATTAATCAGATTTTAACACTTTTAAAAACTGTAGGAGGATATTTTAATAACACGTTTGAAGATATTTTCCCAAGTATATCAGTAATTATCTCAAAAGCACCTAACCAAATTAATAATGGTTATCCAGTCGATTCTGAATTCCTCAATTATAAATTAAATACAAATTTATTATCAAGTTCAGAATTGGATATATCCGAAGTTTCAAAAGACTTTGTACGGCATATAATAAATAATAACCAACGTGTAGCCTTCTTCAGGAAAGTGAAAAAAGTAGGGAGAGTTACTTCTGACATCGATGATAATATTACTCAAGCTATTAATAACTGCGATAGCATAAGAAAGCCATCTCATCAGGATATAGGTTTCACATTTTCAGTCAAATCGAAACTTTGCCTGCAAAGGACTAATGATGATTTACTGAACATGAATGATTTTACAGATTTAACTTCAGTAGTGAATAAGAGGTACATTGAAAACCACAATGATTTGAACAGGACGTTAGATAGAAGTGTATTATTGCAAAAAAATTCCAGTTTTCAGCAAATCTACAGACGAATTAATATTTCTTCATTGGATAATTCTGATGCAAAGTTTAAAATTAAAATTCTGGAAGAGAGTGATAATATTATTAAAGACTTTATTACGAAGAAAAAATTAGAGAATAAAATCAGCCTAACTGAATTTATTGATAGCATAATTATGTCAGGAAAAATAAAAAGAATAAACATTTTATTGGAGGCTATTGTTGAAATACTATATGACAGATTATCATTATTAATTTCATTATGTCAACTTATGCTAAACAATATTGATAGAGTTGAATTTAACCGTAGAATGATAGAACTTAAAAGATCGCAAGAAGCAGCAGTTAGGAAGTTGGAAGAAAAAATACGAAATATAGAAATACCTGAAAAGGAGAAAAGCATTTGGGAAACAATATGGCAGTATATTTCTGGTGCACTGTCAAATCCAATAGTATTAGGATAAATGAAATAATTGTAGACTAAAAGAGATGTTGTCATTTACTGTATCTAAACAAACGTTATTTTACGTTGATATTAACCTGCGGTTTTATCATTTTTCAATTTTGCAGGATATAAATGTATAATTTTGTTAAAATTAATTTTGACTATTTTATTTTTACTCTGATATTAAATACAACTATTTGGCTTCAAGTTACACTGCGAGTTTTATTTATATGACTCTTGAATTAATTTTTTTTAAATAAATAAAAGATACACCCGAGTATACTCATCGGGTTAAAATGTAGGGAGGTTAAGAAAGAAATTCGATAATTTCAAAAAATAAATTTTTATTTTTATTTCCAATTTAGTTGGCATGTTTTGGTAATCATCAACCTTATTACAAATTCTTAAAAACCACATCATGTAATAATTTTTATTTGTTGAATATTTTGAATATTAGAAGCTTAAATGTGTATAAAGAATGACTCAAAGAATCCTTAGATAAAAGTAAAAATTATAGTCGTGAATGAAAAATAAGATTATTTCATGAGATTGACAATTTACTTAATAGAATACAATAATAATCGAAACGGATCCTCTAATTATGTATATTATATATACATAATTTATACACTAAAAGTAATTCATTACATTTATGTCATTGATAATTGGTCGCGTGGCCGGCACGTGACATTGCCAAATGGTGTGCGGTTGTGTAAACTAATAACAGGGCAAATGTTACTTTAAAATTCCATATTATAGTAAACATTAATAATACTTATTTTTTACCGGACAAGAGAAATATTCATTTTTCAGTTTATCGAACCTTGACACATTTTATAATTCGCAACAGCAATATGAATACGCACACGACTTCCGCTTTTATTTACAATGCACATTATTTTATATTTAGAGGCAACAATTGTTTAAGCATTAATTAAAAAAGTTTGGATGAAAATTGAAAAACAATATAGACAAATGACAATAATTGAAGAATAATAGTTTTTTCAATTAATGCTGTCATTTCTTTTGGATTTTTTAAATTTAAACTTAATTTTTATTATGTATGATGTAATGAAAAAATAAAAAAAAAATACTGTATAGATTTAATGTTAGTATTAAAAAAAAATTATGCTAATAAATTCAGACTAAAGCAAGTGCTACAATTTTATCTCATAAGTACATGTACGGTATAAAGTTGCATCTGCTCTTCAGGAAGTGTTTCTTTTTTCAAAAAAAAAAAAAAATTAATCTCGTCACGTCATTATTTCCATGATACGTTGATATTTAACGTGTGTAGCAATATTTTTACACACTTACACACGAGTATCTATCTATCTATACATGAGACCCGAAGAACAAGTTTTTGTTGTTTATCGCATATGAGAAACTTCCTTCTATACATTTGCTATAGCGGCTTATCACTCTTCCTTTTTATGCAATTCGCTTTAGTCAAACAGCTGTGTGTGGGAGAAGAAGCATTTTTGTTGTAATTGCAAAAAATTAAGAGAAAAAAAAAATGGGGAAAAAAAGGAAAAGTTTGAGAAAAAAAGAAGGGAATTCCTACAAAGAAGCAAAATATTCAAACCGAAGACGCTCGACACGTTTCTTTTTTATCCATTTTTTACTATACGCGTTATACACTCTCGTGTAACAGTAACTCCGATCCCACGCTCTTTTGCTCAACGTGACTGACCTACCACACTACACCTAATGCCATGTTCCAATCGTAAACCGAGAGTTTGTTATTTCTTTCATTCAATTTTTTCCTCTGCGTGTAGTTTTCAATAATTAATCTTTCTTGTTTTTTTTCTACAACCAGTGGATGCAAATATCATTAGTTGAAGTGATTATAGTTTGCAATTAAAGAGTTGCGACAAACATTTAATTTTGTTTTTCCCTAACATTTCCCTGATTTCCAGACAAAATTTTCATTTTTTCCCTGACCCTAAAGAATATTCTGATTCACTTAAAAAACGTTTACATAAATTCAATTATTTAAAAGAATGTAATAAAATTCGTTGCATGAATTCAATTATATTCATAAATTAAAAAATGTATGAATTTAATAAATTTATTTATTTATTAAATTTTAATACAATTTTAAATAAATTCCTCGAAAAATAAGATTATTTTCAATAATTTTCTGCAAAAATTCAATTACATTTTACAAATAATGCAATTCTTTGCTGAAATTCAAATATTTTCAAAATCTACTATATTTTAATAAAATTTCTCAAGAGAATTCAATTAATTAAAAAAAAAAAAATGTTATAAAATTTCTTGCAAGAATTAAATTATTTCCATAAATAGTAAAACTCAGGTCAGAATTTCAATTATTTAATAATTAAATTTTTTTTAGGACAATTTTAATCAAATTTCTCGAAAAATGTAAATATTCTGAAAGATTTTATTAAATTTCGCCAAAATTATTCAATTACATTCGAAAATTTAAAAAAATTCTCGTCAAAATTTCAATTATCATTATAAATAATAAAATTCTTCTCTGAAATTCAATTATTTCTAAAAATTTTAATAAAATCCTTTGCAAGAATTCAATTATTTTACAAGTTACAAAATTTTTCACATAAATTCAATTATTTAGAAAAATTTAATAAAATTGGTTGTATGAATTCAATCATTTTCATAAATAATAAAATTTTTCATTGAATTTCAATTTTTTTTAATACAATTTTAAATAAATTCCACGGAAAATATAATTATTTTCAAAAATTTTTTGCAATAATTCAATTACATTTCACAAATAATGAAATTCTTGGTTGAAATTGAAATATTTTTAAAATTTACTATTTTAATACGCAATTTCTTAAAAGAATTTAATTATTTTTAAAAAAGGTAATAAAATCCTTCGAAAGGATTCAATTATTTTAACAAGTAATAAAATGTTTCACATGAATTCAAATTATTTAAAAAAATGATAATAAAATTCGTTATAACTTATTTTCGTAGGATTTCAATTATACAATTTTTAAAAAAATTCCACGAAAAATATAATTATTTTAAAAAAATTTTTGCAATAATTTAATTACATTTCACAAATAATGAAATTCTTGGTTGAAATTCAATTTTTTTCAAAATCTACTATTTTAATAAAATTTCTCAAAAGAATTCAATTATTTAAAAAAAAATGTAATAAAATTATTTGCAAGAATTTAATTATTTTAAAAAAAGTTATAAAATTCGTTGCAAGAATTCAATTATTATTTTCATAAAAAATAAAATCCTTCACAGGATTTCAATTATTTAAAAAAATGTAATAAAAATTTCTAGCAAGAATTCAATTTATTATTCTTCTAAATAATTAAATTATTCACGGGATTTCAATTATTTTTAATACAATTTTAAATAAATTCTTCGAAAAGTGTAGGTAATTATTTTTAAAAATTTTATAAAAATTCAATTTACAATTTATTTTAATTTTTTTATTAATTTTTGCAAAAGTTCCTTGAGAATTTTTAAATATATTTTCTTACATTTCAATTTTACGAAATTTGGATTATTCGACAATTTTTAAATTAAATATTTAGAAAATAAAAACTTGAAATAACTTTTAAAAAAATTCAATTAAACTTTTTTCAAAAAAATTAATTCTGCAGAATTTTCAGTTAAAAGTATGAAAAATTCAAATTTTCAAAGATTTAAATTTAAAACCTTTTCAAAATTCAATCATTTCTAAAAAATGATTTGAAAATTGAAATTTTGCTAAGAATTTTATTAAAATTTTTTAAAATAATTGAATTTTGGTGAAGAATTTTAGTATTTTTAAAGATAATTGAAAGTTTTACGAGAATTTTATTATTTTTTAAAGATAATTGAAATTTTGACGAGGATTTTCTTTAAATTTTTGAACATAATTGAATTTCTGCGAAGAATTTTATTAAAATTTTTGAAATAATTGAATTTCTGCGAAGAATTTTATTATACTTTTGAAAATAATTGAATTTTCGTGAAGAATTTTATTATATTTAAATATAATTGAAATTTTGACGAGAATTTTTTTAAATTTTTGAACTTATAAATGAATTTCTGCGAATGATTTTATTATACTTTTAAAAATAATTGAATTTTGCTGAAGGATTTTATTATTTTTAAAGATAATTGAAATCTTGCCAAGAATTTTATTAAAATTTTTGAAAATAATTGAATTTTGATGAAAAATATTATTATTTTTAAAGATAATTGAAAGTTTTACGAGAATTTTATTATTTTTAAAGATAATTGAATTTTGGTGAAGAATTTTATTATTATTTTTAAAGATAGTTGAAATTTTGACGAGAATTTTTAAAAATTTTTTAACATAATTGAATTTTTGCGAAGGATTTTATTAAAATTTTTTAAAGTAATTGATTTTCTGCGAAGGATTTTATTATACTTTTGAAAATAATTGAATTTTGGTGAAGAATTTTATTATTTTTAAAGATAATTGAAATTTCGAGGAGAAAATTTTTAAATTTTTTAACATAATTGAATTTCTGCGAAGGATTTTATTATACTTTTGAAAATAATTGAATTTTCGTGAAGAATTTTATTATATTTAAAGATAATTGAAATTTTGACGAGAATTTTTAAAAATTTTTTTAACATAATTGAATTTCTGCGAAGGATTTTATTATACTTTTGAAAATAATTGAATTTTGGTGAAGAATTTTATTATATTTAAAGATAATTGAAATTTTGACGAGAATTTAAAAAAATTTTTTTAACATAATTGAATTTCTGCGAAGGATTTTATAATACTTTTGAAAGTAATTGAATATTTGCAATTATTTGTAACTTCTCCAAAATTCAATTTTTTCCAGCACTTTAATAAAAAAAATCCCTGACTTTTCAGTTTTCACTCAATTCCCTGATTTCTCTGACTTGTGGCAACCCAGAACTACTATCAGAAGCCTCGGATTCAAGCAACTATTGATACTTTTTTCATCATATACAAATAATTTATAGAGAAATTTTTTTTCGAATTGAAATAATCGTAAAATTAAATCAAGTCGTAAATAGGATGCGTTTTATTGTAATGTTCAAACTTATTCTCTAAACAGTGTGTTAACATATACATTTAAAGAAAAGGACGACAATGTAAACTGGGATACTGTATGACTAATGCTCTTATAATCTTGTTTTTTTATTTTTTTATTATTCACCCTTTTTTTTTATAGTGACTCCTGGGTCAGTCAATCGAAAAATAATTCCGATGAAACGAGTCACATACAGTTCTCTTTGGTGACGGTGGTCGTCGAGCGTTCTGTGCGCAGTTTTAAGGGCGTTCAGCTGTCCTTACATCACGTCCATTGTCCTGAGAATATTTATAGCCAAAGGATGACCAAACAATTTAGGTTTGGATTTCCATTTCCTGGTGGAAGAGCTTTGTAACAATCAAGTATGTGTAATAAACGACTACCCGAATTTTTATAGATATCTTTACGCGTGTCAATGAAATGCACCCGATTTTAGCTTGTTTACAAATTTTAATGTCTGGGGAGAGGGGAAGAGACAAAAATGCATCAACGAGCGGGAGAGTTCATTCATTTAAAAACGCTTACTGACTTTTATTTACTGGGGAAACTCCAATGCTCATTTGTAAACGATAAATTTACCTCTTCCCCTCCACGAGTATAAGTGATAAATAAATAAATTCACAACTTTGGGGAATTTACTCCTATTTTCTTTATTTTTACCTTTTCCTAATAGTTTATTGAATTTTTATTTCATTTTATTTTTTTATTTTATTAATTCAAATTTTTCTATTTTATTCCTTTTTTTAAAAAGTCTTCATCATTGTTAAATTAAAATAAATAATTTTTAATAGTCTTCATCATTGTTAAATTAAAATAAATAACCACTTACAATTAAATTTTTATTTTACTCTTTAAAAATTGTTCGATAAACATACAAAAAAAAATTTTTTTTTAATTGTTTGATAAAAAAGGAAAGGAAAAAAAAATTGCAACAGATTCTTCGTTAGGGAGGGAAAAAAATATGAATCCATTGAGTTTCCCGCGCCCTTAGCTTTCAATCTAAAATCATTCGTCTGTAAATGAAGTTAAATTGCTTTCTGACGCAAATCATTCGTGTCAAATCATTACACTTTTCGTCCTACCGCCATTATACCAGTATTTAATACAAAAGACCGCGAATTGATCATGCCTCAATGAATTCATAGAAATCGCGGCAACAATACACATACGTCGCTTATGGATACATATTTCAATAACGCTGTAGTAATTTTTGTCCTCTTCCTTTTCCCCATTTTTTTTTTTTTTGTCTTTCGTATCAAGTGGGTCAACAATAACTGCCAATCAAAATGCAACAACTATATTCAATTCCAGTCGTTTAAAGAAAAATATAATTATTAACAACTAAAATCAGAAAATACTATAACAACTACTACAACTTTAGAAAAATAAATATATTGTTCAAATGTTGCAGAATTATATGAAAACTGATAAAATAAAAATTAAATCTCTCTGTAACGACAAAAAAAATTTTTTTCACTGAATTAACCTTACTCCCCTCCCCCTTAATATTTCTGTACGGAATTTCTGCAAATATTTCACATGGTGAATTTTTTTTTATTAATTTTATACGAAAAAAAATTCTTAGCTGATAAAAAACTGTTAAATTGTTACCAACTCCAATATTGGAGTTGGTAACAATTTAACAGTTTTTTATCAGCTAAGGTTTTTTTTCTGTGTAAAATTAAAAAAATTGAAAATTGAAAAATATAAAAATAAGGAAATATTAAAAATTACAAAAAAACTGTTACCAATTTCAATTGGAGTTGGTAACAGTTTAACAGTTTTTTATCAGCTAAGGATTTTTTTCCGTGTAAAATTAATAAAAAAAAAATATAATAACCATACAGATGAAGTCGAAATGAATGTCAGTTTAATAATTTTAACCTGCATAGTTTTTCTATTGGGTAAGAGAAAATAAAATTTAGAGATAATTTTAATTATATTGAACATGGAAAATATATAAGTTGGTGAATCGTGTCAGATTTCTAAACGTTATTTCAAAGTCTTTCGTTACGTGACAATAATAAGTTTCAAACAAACAAAACAATATATTGAGATTCGTCCAATTTTTCCTGCATATCAAATATACGAATAAGTTTCACACCAAGACGGTAAAAATTTACAATATTAAAGATCAAAATACTTTTTCAAATATACACTACGAATTTTTATGCGATTTTATTAAAAAAAAATAAACTGACACAATCATACATTTTTAAAAATAATTTGATTTTTAATTGTTAATTGTTAAAATAAAAAGAAATTTTTTTCTATTGAAAGAAACAATGTATTAAATACAATATATTTAAATACTAGATTTAAAAAATAAATCTACTAAAGTCCTAATTCTTTAAATATTATATATAATAAACATTCTTATATTCATAACATATGTCAAATATCCAAATAATAATTTATAAACTGACACATTTAAAATTAAATAATTTTAAATAAATATAATAATATTTGATAAAAAAAAGGACAATATTTGAGTAAAAATTCCTGAAGTGTGACAGCAAATTTTGAGATTTACTTTATGTACTTGGTAATACATGAAAATGAAACATAATTATGAGATAATTAAATGCCAAGAAGGATTTTTCAAAAAAATTAAATTTCACTTAGTTATAAACAATTGAAGTTTATATACAGCTGTTGACGTAATTCTAAAGCCATTAGAAAAGAAACAAATTTTGTTCTACTATAAACAAGCGAGCTATTCATTTCTTAATTTAACTTAAATTAAAAGTTGCTTAAAATTATAAAAAAAATTTTTATTGTCGAAATATCGTTTTTTGTCCTCCATAAGTTTATTACTCATAAGATTTACGCAATATCGAGAAGAAACAATTTTTTTCCTAATATAAGAGAAGAAAAGCTATTAAAGTCATCATTTATTTGTTATTTGCATTAAAATAATAATAATAATAAAAAATCGAAATTCTAAAAAGTGCTTCCTTATGTTTCTTAAACATTTATTTTTGAGTGTGTGCCCAGCAGAAAAAAATGAATTAGTTTGCTCCTAATTGCAGGACACTAAATTTGAATTGTTTATAACTAAGAACAATTTACAGGGTTGCCACGCAACCTAGAAACCTGGAAAACCTGGAAATGTCAGGGAATTTTCTAAACCTTGAAAAAACCTGCAAAAGTCAGGGAATTTTGATCGGAATCCTGGAAAATTATTGTTTTCTAAAGTAATTGTGCTTATTCTTGAAATCTAATTATTCATAAATATTTCAAAATTAATTCAATTTTAATATAATTCAATTATTTTCGTAAATAATCAAATTTTTTAAACAGATACAATTATTTTTATAAATAATAATACTCATCGCAGAATTTAAATTATTTTTAATACAATTTTAATCGAGTTCATCGAAAAATGCAATTATTCTTAAAACTTTTATTTAAATTCGTCAAAGGAATTCAATTATTTAATAATTCGTGGTTAAAAATCTTCACAAGAATGTAATTATTTTCAATACAATTTTAATTAAGTTTGTTGAAATAATTTAATTATTTTTAAAAGTTCTTAATAAGTCTTCAAAACAAATCAATTCTTCTTAAAAATTTTAATAAAATTATTCCAAGAATTCAATTATTTGCAAAAGTTGTAACAAAATTCTTATCAAAAATTCAATTATCTTCAAAATAACAATTTTGTGCAAAAATCACATTATTTTCAAAAAATTTAATAAAATTCTTCGAAAGAATTCAATTATTTTCGTAATTCATAAATAACAAAATTCTTCGCAGAAATTCAATTAGGGTTAAAAGTTTATAAAAATTCTCTTCAAAATTTCATTTATCGTTATAAATAATAAAATTTTTCTCCAAAATTCAATTATTTTCAAAAATGTTTCAAAAATGTTAATAAAATTTTTTTGTCAAAATTTCAATTATTTTAAAAGCTTTTCTCAATTCAATCAAATTTTTTTACAGAGATTCAATTATTTTTAATACAATTTTAATTTAATTTTTTGAAAAATGAAATTATTCTTAAAAATGTTATTAAAATTCGTCAAAAGAAATTTAAATATTTTAAAATTTTGTTGATTATAAAATTCTTTATGAGAGTTGCATTTTAAAAAACATTTAATTCTTCAATAAATTATTTATTTGCATTTTATTTGTATTTAAATAATTGAATTCTCGTAGAATTTTCTAATAAAAATTGATTTAAATATGAATTTCAGTTAAAATTTTAGATAATAATTGAAAATTTAACTCTCTAAATTTGAATTAGTAAAAATGTTTTTTAATTTAAATTAGTGACTGACTTTTTGCTTTTCAATTAGCAGATTTTACTAATAAATAGTCGTTTCTACTAATTTAATAGTAGAATTTATTAATTCAAAAGTAAAAAGTCAGTCACTAATTACAATTATTTAATAAACATTTTTACAAATTCAAATTTATCAAAAAAGTATTATAGTGTGAATTTTTAGAAATAATTGAATTTTGAAAAGGTTTCAAATTACAATCTTTGAATGTTTGAATTTTTCATCATTTTAATTGAAAATTGTGTAGATTTAATTTTTTTTTAAGTTATTTGAAGTTTTTATTTTTTAATATATATTTGATTGAAGAATTTCCGAATAATCGATTAAATTTCATAAAAATTGAATTGCAAACAAAAGAATTTGGAAATTTTCAAAAATGATTAAAAATAATTAATTTAAAGAAGAATTTCAGTTAAAAATTCTCAAAAATAAAAATTGAATTGAAATGATGAAAATAATTTTGAAGAAGTACAATATTCTTTAGAATATAAAATAATGATTTTAGCAGTCAGTCATTTTTAATTATTATAAAACATGAAGATATTGATTGCTCGATTGAATGATCGATTTCTTCATGTTTTATAACAATTTTTTATAAATTGTTTAATTTCAGAAAGGTTTGAATTTGAAATTTTTGAAAATCTTAATTCTTATGGAAAAATTATAACTTAATTATTAAATTTTGTAACATATAAATGTAGTTTTAAAAACCTGGAAAAATTCCGTTTTTTAACCTGGAAAAGTCAGGGAATTTGAAATGAGCAAAAGCGTTGCAACCCTGAATTTAATTTTTTTTTAAATTCTTCTAGGCATTTAATTATTATCTCATAATTATGTTAAATTACCAAGTAAGTGGGGTTTAAATTTCGACTCAGGGAATCATCCATATATAAATGTCCGGTATGGCAAAGATTTTAACATAGACTATAGTCTCATTATTGTTCTATAGCCAATAACTTTGTATACTTTTCAGATCTTTGAATATCAACTGGGAAAAGTAACAATATATTTGTTAACAATCATGATAAGATTAGCAATAATCTGTTTTCTAATTTCCATGATCAAAAGCGAAAATTGTAACTTTGGCATTGATGATGTAATAAAATTGAGACAACTTTTCCATGATTCGGAACGTCGTATGGAAGAAGGAACTCGAGGTCAAAGTGGAAATGCGGCAATTGTCATAGGCGCACAAAGTAGTGGTAAAAGTACACTAATTAATTACTTAATGGGAAATGAATTGAAAGCTTATAAAGAGAAAGGTGAAATAAAAATAAGAAAAGCTGACAATAATGTCAGAGGACCAGAAATTGGTGCTGAATCAGTGTTAGTGCACTGAAAAAAAAAGTTCATTGAATCAAGTAAATGCATTTTCTTGACCTGATTTATTTGAAACAAACCCATATTTTCTTATTGGAAGAAATTTATTTTCTTGTGTCAAGTAATTTTGAGCATTGATCAAAGTTATTGGAATAAGAAAATATGGGTTTGACATAAGTAAATATCTTACAGTTTCAAACGAACTGTTTTACATGCGCCAAGTCTCGAAAAAGTATTGAATCAAGAATATCATGTTCTCACGTCAAGTAATTTACCTTGAGTCATTTGGTATCTTGAGTCAAATAATTTTTTTATTTCCTTTAAAGCAACTATTTATTTCATCCAACACCCATAGTCTTGAGCCAAGAAAATGGGAAGATTAATACAAGTTAATAATTGTTTCAACTCAATTAAAAATTATTTTGTTTCAAAGAAATATTCATTAATCTAAGCATTTCTTTTACTTGAAGCATTTCTATATTCTCATGTTTCAAAATCATTAATTTCTTGCGAGAATGTTATATTTTCTGGAATGAAATATTTTATTTATTCAATTCAATTAAGTGTAAGATCTTGAATTAAATCATTCTTTTGTTTCCTTTAAAAAAGTTTTTACTTAATTCAACGCTCATATAATCCTGATTCAAGAAAATACGAAGGTTAATATAAGTAAATATTTGTTTCAAGTTGATTAAAAATTATATTCAATTAATCCCATATTCATTTGAAGAAAGAAATTCATTTTCTTGTGTCAAGTAATTATTAGCATTGAACAGAATTCTTGAATTAACAATTTAGTATTTGGCAGAACTCAATATGTAATTATTTCAACCAAATATTTTACTTTTCCGAAGTACCAAAAAGTATTGAATCTAGAATATCATGTTCTTAAGCGAAATAATAAAGAATTGTCTGGAGAATTCATGTTTCTTGAATCGAATCATTTTATTTATTTGCTTTGAAACTTTTTTTTACTTAACACAATGCCGGTGTTCTTGATCCAAGAAAATATTTTTCTTCAAATGTATATGCAACTTAAATATCAGTTTTTGAAAACTGTCCATTGAGGCTAGGATGGCATAGTAGTAGCGTGACGGCTTCTGGTGCGTGCAACCCGAGTTCAATTCCTCCGACCGTGGAAAATTTTCTTTCAAGGTATATTTGTTGTATTTGTGTTAAGTAATAATTAAATGTAAATATATATGTAAAATAACAATTATTTAATTATTTAAATAAAAAATATAAATGTTAATTAATTAAATAATAAAAATGTTTGACCTAAGTATTAGAAAAGATGGGATGGGGGTAAGGGGGGGGGGGGGTAATTTAAGTAAATAATTTACTTGTATTGAGAAAGTATTTTTTTGATTGAAATCTATAAATTTTCTCAAATCAAGAAAATATTTTCTTGGACAGAGAACATACTTTCTTGATTTGATACATAAATGATTTTGAATTAATATATTCTGCATTTCTTACATGCTACTTAACTTCTTGATCGAATTCCATATTTTCTTGGATCAAGAATATCTGCGTTCTCTCACAAAATAAATGTTTTCTTCATTTAAATCTTGAATTACTTGAACGAACGTTACAAAAAATTGAATGAATCAAATAAAATAATTCAATTAACTATATATATTCTTAGAACAAGAAAATATTTTATTCATTTAATACATTTCATACTTCGTATAAGAAGACTAACTTCTTGGTCGAATTCCATATTTTCTTGGATCAAGAATATATGTTCTTCTCCCAAATATCCTATGTCAAGAAAATCGTTTTCTTGAATCAATACTTTAATAGTCTTGGCCGTATTCAATCCCACGATTTGCTTCAACCAAGAAAAATTTTCTTGGTTCAATACTTTTTTTTTTCAGTGTGACTACAATTCCCTCAGAATGGAGCTCAACGAGGCAAGAATTAAAGAATTTGGACATTTGGGATACTTTGGTTCATTGAAAATAGCGGCATATCCTCACTCGTTGACGCTCGTTCGGTTGTATTTAAACTTATTTGTTTTTACTTATTTGTTTTTATTTATTTTAGCTAAGTAAATATTTACTGGACATAAATATTTTAATTTTTAGTATATCAAATAAATAGTTATTTGTACCAAATACGAATTTTAAAATAAAATTATTAAAGTTTTGTATATAATTTTATTTAAAAATTTCAACAATAAAAAAAAATTGTTATTTAATTAAATTTCGTTAAATTAACTAGGAAATAATGAACAATTTTCATAGTCATGCCTCTAGGCTTCCTTATACTTTCTTCGGTATAAATATATATAAATATACAGAAGGAGCACGATAGTAATCGAGAAACATGAATATAGATTATAATAATAGTAATAATATATATTCTGACAGACAGTCTAAAATTCACTTTTATGCAATGTATCTCTCGTGAGAAACTGTAGCTCATGCAATCATAAAATGTTGAATTAGCATCACATCACATATAGTTTTATCACGAAGAGAATATTTATCTTTTATTATTTTTTTTCATTAATATTCAGGGTTGCCACAAATATTTAATTTGATTTTTTCCTGACTTTTCCCTGATTTCCAGACTTTTTCCTGACAGATTTTGACTTTTTCCCTGACCTTCAAGAATATTCTGATTCACTCTAAAAATTATTAGATACTGAAAAAAAAAATGTTCAATTACATTTATTTACAAATTTCATTAATTGTAAAATTATTCAAAAACATCAATAACTTCTTTTTTAAATAAATATTTAATCATTCTTATTTTTCCGTAGCAATTAAAATTCTTCAAAACATTCAAATTTAAACTTTTTTGAAATTCAACAACTCATAAGAATATTATTATAAAACATGAAGAAGGCGATCACTCCGAGTCGAAAACTCGGAGTGATCGCCTTCTTAATGGTTTCTAATAATTTAAATTACCATAAAATTTTTCAAACAAAAATTAATTATTTACAATAATCCTAATAAAATCCTTCGCAAAAAAACAATTATTTTTATAAGTATAGTAAAATTTCTCAAAAATTCAATTATTTAAAAAAAAATGTTATAAAATTCGTTGCCATAATTCAATTATTTTCATAAATGATAAATCGATTTTTCGGTAATTCATTTTTAAATAAATTTTTATTAGAAAATTCTACTAGAATTCAATTATTTAAATACAAAAAACACAATTTATTGAATAATTGCATGTTTCTTAAAATTAAATTCTCACAAAGAGTTTTATAAACAAATTTTGAAATAATTGAATTCTTTTGACGAATTTTAATAAAATTTTTAAGAATAGTTACATTTTTCAAGGAATTCGAATATATCAAAAATAATTAAAATCCTGCGATGAGTTTTATTATTTATGAAAATAATTAAAATGTTCCCAAGAATTTTATTAAAAATTTTCTAAAATATTTAAATTTCGGAGAAGAATTTTACAATTTATAAAGATAATTTAAATTTTGACAAGATTTTTTTTTTAAATTTTTGAACATAATTGAATTTTTGCGAAGAATTTTATTACTTTTGAAAATAATTTAATTCTTCCAACGAATTTTATAAAAATCTTTTTAAATACTTGATACATTTCTAAAAATTTTATGAATTTTAGTATATTAAATAATTGAATTCCTGTCAAAAATTTATTATTTATGAAAATAATTGAATTATTTCGAAGAAGTCTATTAAAAATTTTGTAAATAATTGAATTTATGTGAAATTTTGCCAAGAATTTTATTAAAATTTTTAAAAACAATTGAATTTCGAAGAAGAATTTTATTATTTATAAATAGATAATTGAAATTTTGACGAGAATTTTATTATTTATAAAGATAATTGATAAATTCTGCGAAGAATTTTTATAATTTTTGAAAATAATTGAATTTCTGGAATCTTTTTTTGTAACTTTTCCAAAATTCAATTTTTTTGTAGTATTTTTAACTAAAATTCTTCTATCAATCTAGTATTTATGAAAATTGTAAAAATTATTCATTAAATAATTCAATTTTTTCCAGTACTTTTACTAAAAATCCCTGACTTTTCCCTGATTTCCCTGACCAATTTTACTTTCCCTAATTTTTTCCTGAATTCCCTGACCTGTGGAAACCCTGATTATTCCATATTAATTTTTACAAATTTAAAAAATTAATTTTTTACATACAAGATTTAAGAAAAATATTTCAGTTACGTGGAGTGAATATGTTATACACCCGATTGTATAGTATAGGAAGCTGTTTTCTAAGGTCATGGGTGATGCAATTTTCCGTTAGACTATTTTTATCTCCATTAATTACAGATAACAATTTTTGTTATTCAATTTCAAACTTTGAATATAAATTCTAAATTTTTCGTATTTTATTTTTTCTATTTATTTCTTCACTTGCATTTTGTTTATAGAAACAAGGAATTAACAACAAGTTGGATTGTCAATTGAGACACAGACTGAAACAAAGGATCAATTGCAAAATTTTCTAGATTCCAGTTGTTTTTTTTTTTTTTTTTTTTTTTTTTTTGTTAGAGAAGAAAAATTTCTTTACATGAAAAGAAGAATTTGAAAATTTTCAAGAATATACTGAAGATATTGAACTCTCTATAGAGAGAAAGAGGTTTTATATTTGAAAATCGTTTATGGAAAAGCCGTTATCTATACACGTTACTCAAGCGTTTGTCACTATAAAAGTTGAAAGTATGTTAGGTATAGTTTCTAGAAGTGGAATCAACTATTACTCTGAGGTCAAGAGAGTCGGAGGCATTCGAGGTCAAGATAACCCAATTGCTTGCTGTATAAACTATCCGATCATTTCTATCCTTGATAATAATTAGACGCCAATTTGCTCCTTTATGAATCATTTTATTTCTTCATTTTGATTCTTTTATTCTAACTTTTTAACTACTATATACATGAAAATTAACATTATTGGTTTTGAATTTTAATTATGAAAGAAAACTTTCAGTGTAAACTATATTATGTAACTGTATCAATTCGACATAATAATATAATTTTTATTTCATAATTTGTAACAATAATTAATTCCTTAATTGTTTTTTTCTTCTTTTTCTGAAATTCTTATTTTTCTTAATTCTCCATCTAATTTTTGCTATCTGATAATAAGTTTTGATAATTAAGTTATTATTTCATTGTCCTTTGCCATCAATCTGATAATTTTAATAATACTAGACAATAAAGAATATTAGCAGAAAAGAGAAATAGCAGGAATTTTTTCCCAACCAACCGGTTTTTAACCCTTTCGTCACATACAGCATCCTAATCCCAAAAAGCATCTGCATAAAATCCCCATTCGAATTATCAGCTTATAACCCAAAGTGTATTTATTATATTCAAAATCAAGGACCTGAAGTTTTGACAGACAGTTTTTTTTCTGAATCGCCGAACAATAATGATAGATATACACATAAATATGTATAAATGCGATTTAATATTAAGGGATCAATCAAAAATGAGACTACAAATGTATGTTTTCTGTCCACGATTTACCTTACATAGATTTCAAGTTTTAAATAGATTTCAAAAAAAAAAAAAAAAAATGTCAAGATGGAGGAGAGGAGAAAAGAAGAAAAGTGGTTAAATTGTAACTTTTTCATCGGATAATGTCAATAGAAAATGAAACATCTGCCTAGGTACCGAGTCCGCTCTAACGTTGTCGGTGTAATGTATATTCCAGCAAGGGAGACAGAGAGAGAGAGAGAGAGTTCGCCTTTGCTCATTTGAATGCACTTCACGTACTTAATTCATTGCAAGCATTCTGCGTACACACTGATACCACCACAGGCTTTTAAATATACACCTTTAAAATAATGTATACCTAAAACTAATGCTGCCATTATATTGATGCGTATTCATTTCAAGAATATACTTTAAAAAAAGGGTTTTTTTGGCAGTTTTATTATGGTTGTTTTACTCTTTGGTAGTTATAAAGTTAAATTTTAATATTTTTTTACCCGTTTCAATTTTTATATAATGCTAAATAACATTTACTTTAATTTTTAATATTTTTTTACCCGTTTGAATTTTTATATAATGCTAAATAACATTTAGGAGCTTTAATTTTTATTTTAACATTCTGCTTTCTGTTTTTTAAGAAAGGATATTATTATAATCACAGACTTCGCACTCGATAATTAATTTTTAAAAAGTAGATTTCAAACTAAAAAAAGTAGTAAAAAATTAGCTATCGTAAAATTAAACTTGACGACCAAAAAAACTCGTTTTAGACACTTAACAAAACTGACAAAAATTCCATTCTATTTTTTATTTTTCTGATTTTTCCCCCTAATTTTCATAAAAAAATATTTACTTCTTTCTTATCCAGGTAATAAATTCAATTTCTGCAACGAATTTCATTATCCATGAAAGAATTTAAATATTTATAAAAATAATTTAATTCTTGCGAAGAATTTTATAAAAATTTTTGAAAAATTGATTTCTTTAGACAAATTTTATGTAAATTCTAATTTAAAATTTTAAATAAATGACTTCCTGAGACATTTTTGTTATATTCATGAAAATAATTGAATTCTTATGAAGATTTTTACAAGAAAATTTTACATTTTAATTTACATTTTAATTTACAATTTAATTTTTACAAAAAATTTTGAAATAATTCAATTCTGTTTGGAAATTTAATGAAAATAGTATAGATATTGAAAATAATTAAATTGCGAAAAGTTTTTAAAAATAATTAAATATTACAAAGAATTCTATTCAAATTCTTGACAGTAATTCAATGTCTGTGTGGTTCTTTATTAAATTGTTTTTTAAAATAATTAAATTCCAAAAAAGCATTTTATTATTTATGATACCTAATAATTGAATTCTTATAAACGATTTTATTAGAATTTTTTTAAATAATTGAATTTCCAAGAAAAAATGTATTACTTTTAAAAATAATTAAATTCTTGTGATGAACATTGTTATTTATGAAAACAATTGAATTTTGCAAAGAATTTTATTAAAATCTAAAAGAATAATTAAATTATTTAAAAGAAATTTAATTAAAATTGTATTTAAAATAATTAATTTCTTTCGAACAATTTTATTAAAATATTTGAAAATAAATAAATTCCTGTGAAAAATTCTCATATTTTTGTAAATAATTGAATTCGTCCAAAATATAAAAAAAATTTTTTTTTATATAATTGATCATTTCGAGGATTTAAAATTAATTTTTAAAATTACATATTTTGATCAATTCTTGTAAAATTATATTAAAAATAATTGAAATCCTGCGATGAATTTTATTATTTATGAAAATAATGGAATAGTTGCAAAGAATTTTATTAAAATTTTCAAAAATAATTGAATTTCTGAGAAGAATTTTATTATTTATGAAAATAATTGAATTATTGCGAAAAATTTTATTAAAATGTTTAAAAAGAATTGAATTTCTGTGAAAAATTTTTTATTTTTGAAAATAATTAAATTCTTTATAAAATGTTTATAAACATTGTTCTAAAAAATTAATTTTTTCGAAATAAAATAAATATTATGAAAATTTTATTTCAAATATTGAATTCTTTTGAAAAAATTAATTTGTGAAAATAATTGAATTTTTCGATTAATTAATTTAAAATAGTATTAAACATAATTGAAATTCTTCGATGAGTTTTATTTATTATGAAAATAATAGAATTCTTGCAAAGAATTTTATTAAAATGTAAAATAATTGAATTATTTCAAAAAAATTTAATTAAAATTGCATTTTTCGAGCAATTCTTGTAAAATTGTATTAAAAATATTTAAAATCCTGGGATGAATTTTATTATTTATGAAAATAATTGATTTCATCATAAGAAGTTCATTAACATTGTTTTAAATTAATTAATTTTTTCGAAATAAAATAAATATTATGAAAATTTTACTTAAAATATTGAATTTCTTGAGGAAAACTTAATTTATGAAAATAATTGAATTTTCCGATTAATTAATTTAAAATAGTATTAAAAATAATTGAAATTCTTCAATGAGTTTTATTGATTATGAAAATAATTGAATTCTTGCTTAGAATTTTATTAAAAAAATTTTTTAATAAAAATTGAATTTTCATGAAAAATGTTATTATTAGTGAAAGTAATTGAATATTATTGTGATGAATTGTATAAGAATTTTGTTAAATAATTTAATTTTTTCGAAATTTTTTTTGAATATGCTATTCTAAATTAATTGAATTCCTGTTGAAATTTTATTATTCATAAAAACAATTGAATTTTGGATGAATTTCATCAATTTTTTTTTTTAAATAATTAAATTCTTTTTGCAAAATTTTGTGAAAATATTAGATATTGAAAATAATTGAATTTCGAATATTTTTTTTGAAAATAATGGAATCGTTTTAAAAAATTTGATTATAATTTTTGAGAATAGTTTCTTGATTTCTAGTATTAGCGAGTTTAAAGCAGTCGAAATTCTCTCTCTCTCAAAAAAAAAAAAAACAGAAATAGTAGCTTTTAGTGACTGAAATCCAAAAAGAGAACCCAAATAGTAGGTTTTAGTAGATGAGTTCAAAGCCTGTGATCAAAGTTTTTACCGAAAGAAAAATTAAATTATTCTCACTGTAACATTTTTTAACTAAAATAAATTATTCGATAAAATGGTGTTTAATTTCCCCACTTGAGAACGTCAAGGTCACCACCAGAGGGGAGTAAAAAATTCCAAGAAGAAACTGAACTGCCATCTAGCGGCGACCTTGACGTTCGCAGGTGGAGAACAACATCTCCATATTGAATTTCAATCTTTTCGTCAATATTATTAATTAATTAATTAATTAATTTTACTATTATTTATGATCAGATATTGAATCCTAGAAAGTTTTACAATTAATATTGTATTTCATATTGGATTTTAATTTTGAATTCTTGCTATTTTTATATTTATGGTTTTATTTTTCTTTTGGGTTTATCTTTCCTTCCTGTTTTTAATATTAACATCTAATTATAGGTACTTTACCCTCCAGTATTGAAGAATATTTGCCGCGAAAAAGAACAGTGATTCTTACCTGAAACAGAAAAAAATTAGAAATTAGTATTTAGGATAATTTTTTTTTTTGGTACTAATTATTAATTATAATATAGTCGCATGAGTTTATTAATTATTTACATTTATTTCCCCTCCTGTCTCTTTTCTGTGCCAATAGAATTGAATAGACTTAGAATAAAGTATTCCAAGCCTCAAGAATTATATCATTTTTAAGACTAACGATGGCGATTTATTCGCAAACTAAGATCAAGACGATGGTTAGGCTCGAATAATGTACATCAAAGAATTGAAACGTATGTAATAAGATTGCAATATTCGTGACGCTTTTTTTTGTATTTAAACGCTGTGAAAAAAAGGGGAGAGGGAAAGATGCGTATATGATATAAAGGCTCCTTTATACAGAGACGACTAATAATTTCCTGTAATTACGCATAATGAAATATTATGGAATATTACGGAATGGCGACTCGTAATTTATTTTCACTGTAAATTACAGTTTCGAGAGAGTATGTATAAGACGCACTTTCCTGGGGCACTTATAAGTTTCGTGAAACTTGTAAATCAGTTCGAGAGCTTTATAACGGAACTTTTCTGTATTTTCTTTTTCATTATCCACTGTTCCCTATTTGATAACTTTAAAAATTATTTTCAAATCTGCTTCAAACCCATATTAGGAGAAAATTTTTTCAAAAACTCAAAATATTTTTGAAAATATATAATATATTTTTAAAAATATTTTAAGTATTTGAAAAAATTTTCTCGTTTAGTATAATTCTTTTAATTTTCTCTGAAATATGATAATTTCTGTAAAGAATTTTAGAATTTCATACACAAGTTTTATGAGATTTATATATAAATAAGGAATTTGATGGGAAATGAAATATATTAGGAAGTGAATTTTGTTTTTATAATTATATAGACTTTCTTTAATCGAGAAAATGAATGCCCAATATTTCAAATAAATATTGGAGAAGAATTTTAATTATTTGAATTACGATTTTATTTCCAAAGGATTTATTATGGTAATGATTTTATTCTTAAGTGTTTAATAATTAATTTTAAAAAAAGTATTAAAAAGTAGCTTTAAGACCAAAAAAAGTAGTTAAAAAGGAGCTATTGAAAAATTAAATTTAACGACTAAAAACTCGTTTTAAATGATTCAGAAAAATCCGAAAAATTTAATTCTGCATTTTTTTCCAAATTTTCATCAAAAAAATTTACATTTTCTCTCATACTGCAAATAACTTGAATTCTAAATTTTTACAAAATTCAATAATTTTCTAAATTTTAATTTTAAATTCTACAAAAATACGATTATATTTAAAAATAATTTTTAAATTTAGAAAAAAAATTTATTTCAATGTACAATTTATTTCAATTAAATTTGACAATATACTTTTAAATAATTGAAATTGATAATTTAAACTTGTGAAAATAATCTATGCGAATTCAATTATCTTCAAAACTGTTTAATTACAATTTTTCAAAAGACGAATATTTTTCATAACTTTCAAATTAAATTACATTCAAAACTTGAATAATTTTTTTTAAATAAATATTTAAATACTTATTAATTTATCCACAGAAATTACAATTTTTTTTTAATGATTACTGTGTAAAATCTTTTTGAAATTTAACAACTTCTAAAAATTGCAGCTGTAATTCTTCCAAAATTTAATAATTTTTTTTGTTGATGAATTTAATTAAAATTATTCAAAACTTTATAATAATGTTTTAAGAAAAAAATAAATTTACATATTACAAAAAAAATGAAAAGTTAAAAATTGTTACAGTTTTATAAAAATTAAAATTTTCAAAGCGATTACGATTTAAAATTCTTTTGAAATTTAATTATTTCTAAAAATTCATAATATGACACTTCTAATATTTAATTATGAAGTAAATTTTTAATTAAAATTTAATTTTAAATCAATTCTTCCTAGAAAGTTCGGCGAAAATTCAATTATTTTTAAATACAAAAATAAATAATTTATTGAATAGTTGAATATTTCTTAAAATTTGAATTCTTATAGAGAATTTTATCAAAATTTCTTAAAATAATTCAATTCTTTCAAAGAATATTAATAATATTTTTAAAAATAATTGCATTTTTTTAAGGGATTCATTTAAAATTGTATAAAAAATAATTTAATTTCTGTGAAACGTGTTATTAATTATAAAAATAATTTAAGTCTTTCAAAAAATAAAATT
This sequence comes from Leptopilina heterotoma, assembly GCF_015476425.1. Lineage (NCBI taxonomy): Eukaryota > Metazoa > Arthropoda > Insecta > Hymenoptera > Figitidae > Leptopilina > Leptopilina heterotoma. The sequence continues at coordinate 1,794,602 of NW_025111011.1, forward strand.
TTTTAAATAGTTGATTTTGTTCGAAAAATTTTATGAAAATTGTATTTTAAGTCATTGAATTCCTCTAAAAATTTTATGATCTATAAAAATAAATCAATTTCTGCGAAGAAGTTTATTAAAATTTTATTCGAAATATAATTGAATTTCTCTCAAGTATTTTATTATAATAAAATACTTGAGATAAATTCAATTATATTCTGTGAAGAGTTGCATTAAAATTTTCAAATAATAATTGAATTCCAGTAGAAATTTTATTATTTATGAAAATAATTAAATGTTTATAAAGAATTTTATTAAGATTCTTTTAAATAATTGAATTCTTTTGAGAAATTTGATTGAATAATAGTAGATATTGAAAATAATTATATTAAAAATAATTTAAATCTTGGGATGAATTTTATTATTTATGAAAATAATTAAATAGTTGCTAAGAATTTTATTCAAATTTTCAAAAAGAATTGAATTCCAGCGAAAAAATTTGATTATTTTTGAAAATAATTGAATTACAAAGAATTTTATTAAGATTCTTCTAAATAATTGAATTCTTTTGGAAAATTTGATTAAAGAATAGTAGATATTGAAAATAATTGAATTTCTGCGAAAATTTTCATTATTTGGGAAAATAATTGAATTTTTACGAAGAATTTCATTAAAATTTTTGAAAATAATTCAACTCTGTCAAAGAATATGAGTAAAATTTTTAAGAATAATTGCATTTTTTGATGAATTTATTTAAAATTGCATTAAAAATAATTGAATTCCTGCGATTAGTTTCATTATTTATGAAAATAATTGAATTCTTGCAAGAAATTTTATTCAAATTAAAAATAATTAAATTCCTGAGAAGAATTTTATTAATTATAAAAATAATTGAATTCTTGTTAAGAAGTTTATTATTTATAAAAATAATTAAATTCTTGTCAAGAAGTTTATTAATTATAAAAATAATTGAATTCTTGTCAAGAAGTTTATTAATTATAAAAATAATTGAATTCTTGTTAAGAAGTTAATTAAATTGTTTTTAAATAATTGAATTCTTGTCAAGAAGTTTATTAATTATAAAAATAATTGAATTCTTGTTAAGAAGTTAATTAAATTGTTTTTAAATAATTGAATTCTTTTCGGAAATTCTTCATTAAAAAAGTAGATATTGAGAATAATATTGAATTTCGAAAAAATTTTGTTAATAATTTAATCATTTGAATGGATTCTATGAAAACTTTTGAGAATAATTTTTTTATTCCAACTACCCAGGCGCGAGCTGACAGTGAGTTCAGGCTTTACGAAGCTTGATTGAGACTTGGTCAGTATTGGTTGAAGATTGGTGGGACAGCGAAAGCAAGGCTACTTGAGTCCGGAATAGTAACATCGATGTAAACCTGACGCTCAGTCTTTGTTGAAGACTGGCGTTCAATCTTCAATCAATGCTGCGGAAACCGAAAGCAGGACTGAACAAGACTGCTTCCACTGTTCCCAAATTTACACGCTTCTCACGCGTTCATTCAATATAACGTGAATATATTAATTATTATTATTAATAATAAACAGTATTGTTATTAATATATATGTATTTACATATTTAATGACAATAAGTTATTATTATAATAATTATATTATTTTCATATAAATATTATATGACTAACAATAAATGTCATTTAACATAATAATATTGAAAAATAATTTTAGCAAAAAAAAAACACAATTTGTGATAATTTGTACATTTTTTAACTTCATTTTTGACAGACTTTTAATATTATTTACAAACAAGTTCACAAGTTTTTATTCACAACACTTATTAAATATACAGATTAAATAGTAATTTTATTATTTTATGTAACCGCTTATAATGAAAAAATCCGCTCGCATGTGGGATCGAACTCACGTCCCCCCGCCCCAAACGCATTCCGGAAGTCCTAGACGCAACCACTTAATCCGCACGGCCACTGAGTCTCGATGAGACCTCGGGCTAATGTAATATATTAATGCCAGTGCCGTATACTTTGTTACTTATAAGGGCAAAGTGAAAACTATGACTAAAAATTTTACACATACTAATCCTGAATTATTTTACATAATTATTAAAAATGAATATTAAATAATTCATAATAAAATTGTAATCATTACAAAATTCAACTTTTAAAACATTTTACAATTAAAAATATTTAATGCATAGGTAATTTAATAAACATCGATAAATAATTGATATTTTTTATTATTCAGTAACAAAATTATTAACATTTATTATTAGATATATTAATAATATATTATGTAAATAAATATAATTTGGAATAATAATGAATTATAATGTTAAATATTATAATTATTATTAATTATAATAATATTTATTAATTGAATAATAATTATTAAAATTATAATAATTAATAAATAAATAAATAATAATTAATTAAATTAATATTAAAAGTTAACATAATTAATAAAATGATTAAATATGATGCAGTGTCAGGAATATTTATTGCACATTTTAATTATTATTTATTAATTATCTATAATAATTTTGAAAACATTTATAAAAAAAAATTTTCCATTTAACTTTCTTTAAATATGGATGTTACAATTAATAATATATTTATTTATCAATTGATAACTTAATGTTAATTATTATTATTATTATTTGAAACAATTATTATAATTATAATTATTATAATATTATTTAATTAAGTGAACACGGTAATAAATAAAGATAAACTGAATATTGAGTAAAGATTGATTCAAGCTTGAATCAAGATTAGATGTTCGAGCTTCACTCATAAAGACTGACCGAGTCTTGAATCGAGCATGGGACGAGCATTGGGTCCAATGTTGAACCAATATTGAACTAATATTGATTGACAGTGATGTAAAGACTGCTTCTACTGTGAGTTACCCACACTGAGCGTTCAAGACTCAATCAACCTTTAATCTATCGTCAGCATTGGTCTTTCGCGCCTGGGTATTAGCGATTTTAAAGTAGTGCAAATTCTGAAGCATACAAAAAAGTAGTAAACATTAGCTTTTAGTGTCACAAAACTACAAAGAAAAAAATATCCAAATAGTAGCAAATCGTAAAAAAAAGTAGTAAATAGTTGGTTTTAGTAGATGAGTGTGAAGCCTATTATTGTAATTACCAATATTTGTGAATACTTTATATAATTAACAGTTTAATTGTTTACAATTAAAATAATATTTAGTAAAATTATTCAAAGCAATTATTTCCATGGGAAAAGCGCTAAATTTTCATTTTTGCAAAAATTGCTATTTATCTCGGCTCTCTATCGGAATTCCGCTCCAATAATGGTGAGTATCTTAGTAATTAGACGTAATTGGAGCAAAGCTTGGCACGCGACTCATAACACAGTGGCAGATGCAACCGCGTTCAGAGGACAAGTAGACTTTTTAAAATAAAAAAAAAAAAAAGAAAAAGGATAAAGAAAGGGGGGAAAACGAGCGGTTAGTGGTTGGAAAGACTGCAGGTGCTGCAGCTGCAGTCTCACAAACATTAATATCAAATGTACACACATCACGACACTACGAGTGTGCAATATTCTAAGACTGTTTGCATATATTTTCTTTTTCTTCCTCTCTCTCTCAAGTCACTTTGCTTTCATCGCGAATTTATTTTCAAGGGATGAACCACGTGAATCCGCTTTTCAATTTTCACGCAGTCTGCAACACTTTTTTTTTCTTCAGTCTCTTTTTTACAATTTCGTTCACTGAAATTTACTTCATAATAAATATTACACTTTTTTTTAATTTTGTTCATTAAAATTTACAACAATAAATATTTTTTTCTCTTCTTTAACTTTCGTTCATTGAAATTTACAACAGTAAATATTTTATTCTCTTTTTTAATTTTCGTTCATTAAAATTTACAACAATAAATATTTCATTCTCTTTTTTAACTTTCGTTCTTTGAAATTTACAATAATAAATATTACCTTCTCTTTTTTAAATTCCATTCTTTGAAATTTACAATATTAAATATTATTAATATTAATTATAACAATTATTATCTATAATATTAATATTACTAATATATTTTATTTTTTTTATTTATTATTTACTCACAAAAAAAAGAAAATTGGCAAAAAATTTCAAACCAACAAAAAAAAAAGACAGGGGAAAATAAATCTCTACCTTCGAGACACGGAAACTTGGTGCATTTAATTGCACAAGTTTGAAGCGATTGACCGATAGTGAGTGGCAGGAAATTTCGATTTTTTTTTTCAAAACTTGCCTTTATATTCTTCTATTTTTTCACTGAACAACATTTTCATTTCTTCCTTATTTTCCCTCTATACTGTAGCAATTTTCTCCGCTATTTTTATAATTTATTTATTTATTTTTTTTTTGTTAATAATAATTTAAAGAGCTCCGCACTTCTTTACCGAAATCGACGAATAAATTTACTGGCGGCAATATTTCATTTCTATTACATATAGTTGCAAAAAAAAAAAAAAAAAATGCAAAAAGTTGAGATCATCGACTCGTTTACTTCCTTCGATTAAAGAAATTTCAAAATAAATGCTAAGTCTCTTTATCAATATTTATATTTATTCTAGCAATGAAATTTTTTTAATCGCGATTGCGTAAAAAATTGGGTTATCATTTCTTCATTGACACAAACACAGAGAGGTGATAAGACTTGTAAATTCAAATTTAAATAAATCGATAATATACAATGAATGAAAATAAGATTAGAAACAAAATAATAGCGAAGAAAAAATAGTAATAAAAGAAAAATTAATAACAAAAGCAATAATAACAAAAATGAGTAAATAAAATAATAAATAATAATTAATTAAAATAATTTCTGTTGGGTAAAATAAATATAAGAAAATTTATAAATAATAGCAATAAATAATAGCAATAAATAATTAAAAAATAATTAAAAAATATAATTAAAAAAATTAAAATATATAATTACAATATAATACAAATAATAATATAATAATAATAAATATTGGTAAATAATTTCAATTGAAAAAAGTAAAAAGAGAGAATAAAATAATTGTAAATATAATTAAACTTGAAAAAAGTAAAAAGAGAAAATAAAATAATTTTTATTTGCTAATTTTTTCAGTTAATTTTTCACCATTATTTTTTATTAGCCCTTTTACTTTATTATAAAGTTTCTATAAATAAAAGATCCCATTTGCTTTACGTCCTTCTGTAATCGGTGCACTACGAAACGAGTCATGCGCAAATTGGTTAACTCATAGTGTGGAAAAATTCTAAATTAGCGTAGCCGATGATACGTCTTTTAATTTAGATGTTGAGGAAAGATCGGCTCCAATGAGCACGATGGGAGAAATTTTATCTCTTTTAATCTCGCGCTTTTAAACAAGGCGCAAAAGAGCGAATAATTAAGATAACACCCTTTCCATTTCAACAACAAATAAACACACATTATATGCACAAAATAATAATTTAACTTAATAATAATTTTTCTAATAATAATAATAATAATAATAATAATAATAATAATAATAATAATAATAATAATAATAATAATAATATTAAATAAATAAATAATAAATAACGAAATAAAAACGTAAATGTAAAACATAATAAAATAAATAACGAAATATAAACTTAAAAGTAAATAATAAAATAATAAGTGAAAAAAAGAAAAAATTTGAAGAATAATCTTCATTTATTTACTTAATTTTATTTTAATTTTTAAATATTACCTAATAGAAATAAAATAAAATAAATATAACGAAATAAAAACGTAAAAATAAAATAACAAGCAAAAAGAAAAAAAACAAAATAAAAATAAATAAAATGAACAATAAAAAAGTAAAAATAAAAAATAACAAGCAAGAAAAGAAGAATATTGTGAATAAAACAAAATTAATAGAAGAATAAGTAAAAAAATTAAAAACGAAAAATAAAAAGTAGTGAAAAAGAAAAAAGTTTAGAAGAAAAAATAATATATAAAATAAACAATAATAAATCTAAAAATAACGAAATAGAAAAGTAAAAATAAAAAATAAAATTACAAGCAAAAAAAAAGAAGAGAAACATTGATAAGAATTAATAACAATAAACAAAATAAACAATAATAAAATAATTGATAAAATAAAAATGTTAAAGTAAAAAATAAAATAGAAAGAAAAAAAATGAAGAAGAAAAAAAATAAAGAAAAAAAAAATCATAATTATTAAATAAACAATAATAAAATAAACAAAAAACAGTAATGAATTAAACAAAAAAAGAAAAAATGAAATAAAAATCAAAGAAAACGAAAAACGTCGAGAAGAAAAATAAGAATAGATAAAATTAATAATAATAAAATAAAAAATAATAAAAAAAAGTACAAATAAAAATAGCAAAAAAAAAATATATTTTTAAATAGAAATTTAACTAGAAATTAAATGAAAAATAAATTAAAATTAAATTAAAATTAAAAATGAATTAAACATTATAAAATATTATAATTATCGATAATTTTCGAAATGTGATAAACATAGTAAAACACAGAGAGTTAAAACAATAATCAGAGCATAAAAAAAGGGGATGAAAAAATTGAATCTCAAAGAGAAAAAAATTGATTATAAAATAGATCACAAGACTCGTTGTTAACGAGGTACTTTGTAAAGTTTTATCAAAACACTAAAACATCAGGGGCTCTTTGAAATTAAAAGCATCCACGCGGCAAAGGTATAGGAGACAAATTTGTTTTTAAAGAAACGATGAACATCGTTTCTCTACCTTTTTCACTTTTTTCTCTCTCTCTCTTTACTCCACATAAAAGAAAATAATTCACTTTTATCGTTCAGGAAATTAGTCGTTTTAATTCCATTTCTCGTCAAAAGTGCTTATACGAAATTTTTCTCAAAATTTATTGCAAAAGAGAAATTATATTGGAAATTTTTTAATCTTTAATTCATTTTTAATTTAATTTAACTTTCTAATTCAAAATATTTTTTTACTTTAATTTTAATATAGAAAATTATAAAAATTAAAAATTGTGCTTATTTATTAACAAGGGGTTTAATTATAATAATATATTTATGAATAATTCAGTCTTACAGAAATTATTTTATTTCAACCAAACATAATTTATGAAATTGAGTTAAATATAAATTAATATTTGTCAAAGAATCTATTTTTTCTATTAATTTAACATGTTATTTAAAAAAGAAAATTTATTCGAAAGAGATAAAATTTTAATTTGAATCAAACAAAATTTATTCGAAACAAATAAAATTTTTAGTTTTCTATACCAAACAGAATTCTATTAGAAAAAAATAATTTATGTGGAACAAATAAAATTTGTGGATTTAAATAAAAATTAATTTTACTTTGAAAATGTATATTTTTCTTTTTTATTTCTATTCTTTCATTTTTATATTTTAACTTTATAAATTTAAATATTTTTTTCATTCGACTATTTTTTCAATTTAAACACAAAAAGTCATGAATTTTTTTTTTTAAAGTGAAATTTCAGTTTTCGTTTTCATTGTGATATTTTTTTTTCCTGCCTGCTACATACAAATACAAAACAATGGCAAAATAAAAGGAAAAGTACATTGGCTTTAGCGTTAATTAATAGTTTATTCGCTTAACGAACTCATGCTCTCATTAATTAACCGATTGAAGATTGGACTAACCTCGTGCAACTATTATAGTCATGAAATTGTTCGCGAATAAAATTCATCACTTGACACTACAAAATAATAAAAAAAAAATAAAAAAATAAAAAAATAATGTACATAAATTGAAAATAAAATAATAAATAAATATTAACTATATAACTATAAAAAATGTTTATAAATTATATTTGTCAATTAGAAAATTTAATTGTAAATGAAACAGAAAATTTTGGAATTTTAAGAAAAAAAAGGAAAAAATTTTATTAAACAAAATTTTTTTATAATTTATTTTTAATTGTAAAATTATTCGAAAACAATAATTTCTTTTTTAAATATTTGTAACGTTCCTGTAGATTTTATTTTCGCATATATTTCTAGATTATTTTTAGTATTTTTATTATTTCCTTCCTAAATTTATATTATTTTAGTACATCACAGAATGGTGAACTTTCTCTTTTATTATACCAATTTTACTTCCTTTATGATAAATACTTTTAGTTTATTTTATGTTTTTTTAGCTTAGGACCTCGGGTTTTTAGATCTCTTACACATTTTTCTAACCCCTAAACAATTTACATTTCTATAATCCGTTTCCTTAAAATTTTCTCACGAAAATATAATAAATTTTTACAACTTAATCTGGTGAAGATGGGCTCGACAATATGGGAATCATCTGGGAAGGTACAGCTAATTGCAGCAAGACAACAATCAATGTTGTAAAGCAAAAAATATACTTTTGCCGAATAAACCGATGGTTTATAATACTCAACCCCATTATAGCAACCCTGAAATTTCTAAGAAATAAGGCTGCCTGAGTACCGCACCCCAGCCCCTTGTCGTACCACCCAATCTCAAGTTCAAGACCCAAAATTTAACTTTACAAATGACCATTTTTCCCTTTCCTCCTAAAACTCCCAAAAATCCAATTGGTTAAAGAAAAATGGTAAGGGAAAATTTGGGAACGCCCTGGTCCTCAGAAACTCAATCATCTCAATCTTTGCAAAAAGGGTACTTCAGTCTTTTCTCCGATCTCGATCCGCGAAAACCAAAGTTCAACCTCTTGGTTATGTGCACATAAGTTTTTCCTCTTTACTGATATTAAATTGTGTAACGCGTAATACTAAGTGCTAGCCGGCTGAATGCCATAAGACTTTAATCATTTTGTGAATACGAAACAATTAATCGGTTAATTGAGTCGATTACGTGCACATACGTGGATTAATCGTTTAATCTTCGTGAACCGAGGTTTTAGTGGTTTCGGGATCGCGAGTGAGGCTCCACCTGCTTTGTGCCCGGGAACAAGTGTCCCGGTAGTTTTTAAATAATACAAAAAGTAGTTTAATTTATAGTTAAAATTTTAGTGAAGTTTACACACTTATAATTTGGATTAATAACAGGGAATCATCATTCAGTGAGTAAGCGCATTATTTTAGAGTTTAAATTGTCCTTTTGATTCACGCTTTACTGTACTCATCGAAAATAAATGAATAAATAAATGTTAAAAATACATATAGTTGGAACCTTCCTTAATACCCGAGCTATCGCACCTCACACTATTCTTTTCTGCCGCTCGAAAAGAATAACATTAATTAAATCATATAATTGAAATGAAAAATGATATTTTTCTCTGCATTAGCTGCCCGTGATACGTAACAGAGAAAAACAAATGGTGACAGCGGTGGGATAGCTCATTTTTGTACATTATGTATTTTTACACATAATTCCAATTTTGTTTGTATATTGGTCGATGTGCGATTTTGTGTGGCTTAAATTGACAATCTTCTGTCAAGTCTGTCTTAACCCGAGAAAATATTATATTTGAATGAAAACTTAAAAATATTGCAGATTAAATATTTAATTGAGCTGTGATTGTATTAGTTTCGAAAATATTAACTTTTTAAAAATTGTGATTCATTCAAGTATATATTGTGTTTTGGTTTTAAAGAAAGAATATATTATATTTGATTAAACATCTAGATAGACCTAGTAGACGTAGAGTTATTAAAATAATAAAAAAATTTCCATATCTTTTCTTTCTACCAGGCGATGAGTTACCTGGAACATCCTTGGTCACCCACAAAATTCCGACCACCGACGATGTCCCAGTCTGCACAAAACAATATCGATATCCTCCAATTCATAAAAAAGAAATCCATAAGCAAATAAGCAAATTACTCGATCTCAAGGTTATAGCAAACTCAACGTCACCTAACAATTCCCCCTTGTGGATCGTACCAAAAAAACCTGATAGTCAGGGAAACAAACAATGGAGAATGGTTATAGATTTTCGCGCTTTAAATGCGAAGACAGTTGGCGATGCTTATCCGCTACCCAACATCGCTGAAATCCTAGATGCCATCGGAAACGCAAAGTTCTTCTCAGTCTTCGATCTAGCTTCTGGTTTCCACCAAATTTTGATGAATCCGGAGGATAGAGAAAAAACTGCCTTTTCAACCGATAATGGTCATTATGAATTTCTCCGTATGCCTTTTGGTTTAAAGGGCGCACCGCCTACTTTCCAAAGGTTAATGGACCGCGTACTGACTGGACTCAACGGAACCGAACTATTTGTATACCTTGACGATATTGTAGTTTTCGCTTCTTCTCATGAAGAACACGACAAAAAGATAACTAGACTTTTCAATCGACTGTCCGACGCAGGTCTCAGACTGCAATCCGAGAAATGCGTTTTTCTATCCCCTCAGATTTCTTATCTTGGACACGTTATCTCTGAGGAAGGGGTAAAACCTAACCCTCAAAAGATTAATGCTGTAAAAAACTTTCCTGCACCAAAAACTCAGAAAAATGTTAGAGAATTTTTGGGCCTCGTTGGGTATTATAGAAAGTTTATACCTGACTTTGCTCGCAAAACAAAGCCTCTAACAGAATTATTAAAAAAGGGTAAGAAGTTTGAGTGGGGCGAAGAACAGAAAACTAGTTTTGATATTATGAGGGACGCGCTTTGTCATGAACCCGTTTTGCAATGTCCAAAATTCGACGAGCCTTTTATCCTTACCACCGATGCTTCCGATTTTGCCATTGGCGCAATACTCAGTCAGGGAAAAATCGGAGAAGACCGACCTATCGCGTATGCCTCTCGATTACTTACTTCTGCAGAAAAAAATTATACTACGACGGAAAAAGAATGTTTAGGAATCGTCGAGTATATTAAATATTTTCGGCATTATTTGTATGGTCAAAAATTCACAGTCGTTACTGATCACCAAGCATTAACCTGGTTGCAAAACACAAAAGATGCAGGATCTCGGTTAATGCGTTGGAGATTACGACTGTTGGAATACGAATATGACATCAAGTATAAGCCGGGGATAATTAATAAAAATGCTGACGCTCTATCTCGCAATCCAATCGTGGAAGCAGATAGTAAAGTTGTTTTAGTCGCTACACTAACTCCAAGAAAACGAGGTCGTCCCAAAAAGAGCGAAAATGTACCTTCAGTACCCGCGACAAGCCAGTCATCTTCCGAGGCGCTTGAAGAAACAGTCTCAGAACCAGAAGACATTGGTATAGGTAGTCGAGTACGCGCACGTCACCGTGCAAGTCGATCAACTTCCCCCTCTCTTAAAATCACTCCTAAAAGAAACTTAAAAAAGAGAAACCGTGGCAAGGGAATAAAAGATATTGATAACAATTCTTCTGACGACTCAGAAGAATTGGACGTTTTTCCATCTAATTTACGAAAACGAGCTGTTAGATTTGACGATGAAGACGAATACCTACCCCCTAGAGTTTTAAATCGCAACCACAATACTACAGATAATTCTTCCGTAATTGTTTTACCACCCATGGCTAATGAATCCACATCAGAATCTGAAGACGACAATACTTTGACAAACGACATTAATGCAACAGTTTTAGAAAATACTTCATTTGAAATAATAAACGATCCTTTACCTTGCTCTTCCCATTCAACACCTGTTCCTCGAGTATTTAAAGAGACAGTTAAAGCGACAATTGATTTAAGTGCTAACGCTCAATCTCCACTACCACCGAACACAAAAGTAGGACTTTACGAGACAATACTACCTGCAGCCTTACCTGAGAACCCGTCGTCCCACCTTGCACCGCACGAAGATCACCAAATAATGAAACGCCATCGTCATAATGATTGTATTGTCAAAGAAACTAAGGATTGTCTTCTCATGTCCCGAGATAACTATTTACATTTTATTTCTGCTGATTGCGCAATCCCCACTCCTATAGGATCCTCCCTATCTGAGTTAGGATTCATACACACACAAAAATTCCAGGACAGGAAACTTGAAAAAAATCAAGTAATCGTGTCACAGTCGAGCAGAATTAAAACATTTAGTGTCATATGCAAAAATAAATTTTGCGATACTGCATCCTCATCGGATGTATATGAAGCTCTACAAGCTTTAAAACTCGCTATAAAAGAAACAGGTATTAAAACTATCAGAGTTTCGAGAGTTAATGACCGACTTGATCATCTCCCACAAAATACCATTCGCGATGCTATTCGGCAAATATTCGATAAAGAAGATTTAATATTTACTATTTGTCATGGGCAGGTGGCAACACCTCTTCCAGAGCAAAGGAAAAGTATAATTAAAGAATTCCACTCAAGTCTGACTGGCGGTCATAAAGGTGTTACGAAGACTTTCCGTAGAATTCGTGAACGTTTCCACTGGTCAGATATGAGGCGTGATATCCAAGATTACATACGATCATGTGATAGTTGTCAATTACAAAAGTTAGTTCGAATAAAGACCCGTCAACCAATGATTATTACGGACACGCCTACAGATGCTTTCGATAAGGTATCTCTGGACCTTGTAGGCCCTCTCCCTACCACCCCAAATGGAAACCGATATGTATTCACAATGCAAGATCAATTAACTAAATTTTGCATCGGAGTCGCAATTCCTGATAAACGAGCATCCACTGTAGCCGACGCACTTGCTCAAAATTTAATTGCCAAACACGGATGCCCTCGTGCAATTTTATCCGATTGCGGTAAAGAATTCGTGAATAACATTTTGTCTAATCTCGCGAAAATATTTAAAATACAACAGATAACCACATCTAGTTATCACCCCCAAAGCAATGGTGCACTAGAGCGTAGTCACCAAGTGCTCACTGACTATCTGAAACACTATATTAACGATTACGAGGACTGGGATAAATTGATTTCATTTGCAATGTTCTCATACAACACCGCGGTACATGAAGGAACTAAATTTACTCCCCACGAATTAGTATACGGTAAACCTGCGCGAATCCCATCCGCGTTTCCTTCAATTGATCATATTGAAACATACGGAAGTTATTTAATCGATCTTGTCTCTCATATTGATCAAATTCGAACTATCGCCAACGAAAATTTGAAAACCGCTAAACTTCGATCTAAACAACATCATGATAAAAGGTTGAACGAACAACAGTTCAAAATTAATGATATAGTATATGCTCTTCGTGAACCAGCAGGGCATAAATTAGACAGTCAATATTTGGGACCTTACGAAATCGTAGAAGTATTAGAGAAAAATAACGTCATTCTTGAAAATGCGAATGGTAAAAGAATGCTTAAGCACATGAATAAATTGAAGCATGCCCATTTTTCGGAACAGACAGATTCTGATTCAGAAGCGAACTCAGAATGCGATTAACCACTGAAATGTTATTCGTATTATTTATATTTTAAGTTTTACTTCTTTTGCTTTTTACTTTTTACTTCTTTTATAAAATTTTCATTACTTTTAATCGAATATAATATCAATCAATGATAACTCTAACACTTTTAATGTTTTGAACAAAATAAATGCTAAATTCTTTCTATACTATAAGAACATTATGTTAAGAGTAATAATTATTGCAACGTTAAGAAATTTGTGTTCAATTTTTGCAACGAATCATATCTCTTTATAAACATTAAAACTACTGTACAACTAATCTTATTAAAAATTAGGTAAATAAAAATCATGAATGTAACTTATAAGATTAAACTCTTAAAAATTAAAGGAGACGTTCACCCCGTTTCGAATAGTATTGTTAGCGAGATGCACAAACTGACATGAGAAGTTGCACTCAACCACTGATCGACACCTAATAAAGCAGTTGGAAGAAAATAATAATTACAACTACCAAAAAGCAAGAAGAGAAATGCAAAAACTCAATCTTCTGGATCTCCATTCACCGAACCGATCATGTCAGTCCCTGCCAAGCTCGCCGGTAACAAAACATCTCTTGCAGAATATGTTTAGTCTAAGTAGGGGGGTGTAACGTTCCTGTAGATTTTATTTTCGCATATATTTCTAGATTATTTTTAGTATTTTTATTATTTCCTTCCTAAATTTATATTATTTTAGTACATCACAGAATGGTGAACTTTCTCTTTTATTATACCAATTTTACTTCCTTTATGATAAATACTTTTAGTTTATTTTATGTTTTTTTAGCTTAGGACCTCGGGTTTTTAGATCTCTTACACATTTTTCTAACCCCTAAACAATTTACATTTCTATAATCCGTTTCCTTAAAATTTTCTCACGAAAATATAATAAATTTTTACAACTTAATCTGGTGAAGATGGGCTCGACAATATGGGAATCATCTGGGAAGGTACAGCTAATTGCAGCAAGACAACAATCAATGTTGTAAAGCAAAAAATATACTTTTGCCGAATAAACCGATGGTTTATAATACTCAACCCCATTATAGCAACCCTGAAATTTCTAAGAAATAAGGCTGCCTGAGTACCGCACCCCAGCCCCTTGTCGTACCACCCAATCTCAAGTTCAAGACCCAAAATTTAACTTTACAAATGACCATTTTTCCCTTTCCTCCTAAAACTCCCAAAAATCCAATTGGTTAAAGAAAAATGGTAAGGGAAAATTTGGGAACGCCCTGGTCCTCAGAAACTCAATCATCTCAATCTTTGCAAAAAGGGTACTTCAGTCTTTTCTCCGATCTCGATCCGCGAAAACCAAAGTTCAACCTCTTGGTTATGTGCACATAAGTTTTTCCTCTTTACTGATATTAAATTGTGTAACGCGTAATACTAAGTGCTAGCCGGCTGAATGCCATAAGACTTTAATCATTTTGTGAATACGAAACAATTAATCGGTTAATTGAGTCGATTACGTGCACATACGTGGATTAATCGTTTAATCTTCGTGAACCGAGGTTTTAGTGGTTTCGGGATCGCGAGTGAGGCTCCACCTGCTTTGTGCCCGGGAACAAGTGTCCCGGTAGTTTTTAAATAATACAAAAAGTAGTTTAATTTATAGTTAAAATTTTAGTGAAGTTTACACACTTATAATTTGGATTAATAACAGGGAATCATCATTCAGTGAGTAAGCGCATTATTTTAGAGTTTAAATTGTCCTTTTGATTCACGCTTTACTGTACTCATCGAAAATAAATGAATAAATAAATGTTAAAAATACATATAGTTGGAACCTTCCTTAATACCCGAGCTATCGCACCTCACACTATTCTTTTCTGCCGCTCGAAAAGAATAACATTAATTAAATCATATAATTGAAATGAAAAATGATATTTTTCTCTGCATTAGCTGCCCGTGATACGTAACATATTTAATTATTATTTTTACATAGAAATTAAGATTTTCAAAACATTCGAATTCAAATCTTTTTAAAATTAATCAACTTTAAAAAAATTGTTATAAAACATGAGGAAATCGATCACTCCGAGTCTTCGACTCGGAGCAATCGATGTCTTCATGTTTTATAAAATTAATTAAATATTCAATTACTTAAATACAAAAGTAAATTATTTATTGAATAATTGAATGTTTCTTAAAATTTAATTCTTATAAAGAATTTTATGAACAAATTTATTAAATAATTGTATTCTTTTGACGAATTTTAATAAAATTTTTTAGAATAGTTACATTTTTCAAAGAAGTTTGATTAAAATAATTGAATTAAAAATAATTGAAATTCTGCGATGAGTTTTATTATTTCTGAAAATAATTAAATTATTCAGAAGAAACTTATAAAAAATTTGTCTAAATATTTGAATTTCTGGGAAATTTTTGTTATTTATGAAAATAATTAAATGTTTACGTACAATTTTATTAAAATTGTTTTTAAATAATTGAATTCTTTTGGGTAATTTTATTAAAATAGTAGATATTGAAAATCATTGAAATTAGAAAAATGCATTTTATTTTTGAAAATAATTGAAATTTTGACAAGAATTTTATTAAAATTTTTGAAAATAATTGAATTTTGAAGAAGAATTTTTTTATTCATAAAGATAATAATTGGGATTTTGTCAAAATTTTCTTGTAAATTTGGAACATAATCGAATTTTGTGATAAGAATTTTATTACTTTTGAAAAAAATTAAATTTCTGCAATCATTTGTAACTTTTTTAAAATTCAATTTTTTTTAGTGTTTTTCAACTAAAATTCTTCTACAAATCTATTATTTTTAATAATTAATTAAATATATATTCACAAATTTAACTAATTTTAGAAAATTTTGAATTATTAAAATTTTTCAAAAATCTAAGTTCATTAAAATTTCTAATTAAATTCATTCAACATTGAATATTTCGAAAATTTCAAATTGAAACCGTTTGAAGTTCATTTATTCATGAAAATTGTAAACGCAACTTTTTTAAAATTAAATTAATATTGAAATATTGAAGTAAACTTATTCTTTAAAAAATTTATTTATTTTATGATAGTTGTTCAAGATTTAAGTTATTTAAAAGGAAATTTTATTTTTGTCAGAAATTGAAGAAATTGAATTAAAATTCGTGGTAAAAAAAAATTTGTACGTTCTATTATTTTTAAAGTTGCTAATTTTATTTTAAGAAAAAGTGAGTGAGAAGTCAGCCGCGCGCAAATTGTTGCTAGTTAATTAGTTATACAATAATTATTACTCAACAAATAAAAAAACGGATGTAAAAAATTACAAACAAATTAGTTGTTTTTTATTTATTATTTTTTAGTTTATTTATTTATTATTTTCTTTATTATTTTTTATTGATTTATTATTATTTTTTTTTAATTTGTTTATATCGTATTATTGTATTATTTATTTTATTTTCATATTCGTAATAGATAATAAGGAAATGTAGCTATTTTCGTATAGAAAAATGCATACTTTATTTAACGATTTGATAATTATTGGAAAATAAAAATTCTTTGAAGATAAAAAATTGTGGTTAATGACTCGCGCTTTCTTAAAGGATATGCTTTCTATAAAAAAGGAAGCGTTAAATAATAATAATAATAATAATAATAATAATAATAATAATAATAATAATAATAATAATAATAATAATAATAATAATAATAATAATAATAATAATAATAATAATAATAATAATAATAATAATAATAATAATAATAATAATAATAATAATAATAATAATAATAATAATAATAATAATAATAATAATAATAATAATAATAATAATAATAATAATAATAATAATAATAATAATAATAATAATAATAATAATAATAATAATATTATTATTATTATTATTTTATTATTTTACATTTAAATAATAATATAAATAATAATTATTATTATTATTTTCTAATAATTTTGTTTATATATATTAAAAAACGGTTTTAACGATTTATTATTATTAATAATAATAAAAATTACAAAAATAATAACAATTAAAATAATGAGAGTAATAATAACGATAAACAAAATAAAATAATAATAATGATAATAATAATGAATATTATATTGACTAAATAAAAAATTAAGAAATAAAAAAAATTAGTAAAAATAGTAAATAGAAATAGCAATAAAAAATAAAAAAATTAATACAGTAATAAAAATAATAATAATTAGTAATAATAAAAATAATAATAATAATTTACGACACATTCTATTTGACGACTGTTTGTACGCTAAAAATTTCTCACATCCTTATTGTCTGGAGACAATATAAGTTTGTGGACATTTATTCAGAAAAGCAGCATCAGCAGTGTCTAATGAATCATCGCGGTAAAAGAGAAATACAGCTTCTTGTAAAGAAATTTGAATAGACTTTGTTGGATGCTGCGTGTGGAGATTTCGCCTCGAGCTAAAAGCCACATATCCTCTTCGCGTGAATCATTTTCTAGGAAGGGACAGATTCAACTGACCCGGAATCTAGATTTCATCTTCTCTCCTCTCGTCTATATTTATTTACATAATATTTTAAACGTAATCCAAGCTCGATTTCTATTAGGAACATTCTAATATTTCTTTAGACATTTCTATTAATTTATTTATAATATTCAATAATTCCGAGTTTTTATTTTTTTAATTTTCACCTTTTTTTATATATATTTAATAAAAATATTTTTATATTATAATATATTTATATTAATTTTATACTAAATATAGTTTTTTAAATATATTTTTTAAATATATTTTTTTAAATATATTTTTTGAATACATTTTTATAAAATTTTCATATTTTGCTCTTGATCGTTAAAATTTTTTAATATTATAAAAACATTTCTGTGTTAGAAAATGAAAAAAAAATTTAATAAGGAAAGAAATCTCCATTAAAAACTTCTGCGGTAAAAAGAAAAAATAATTATTTTTTTGGGGGAAAGAAATTATATTATTTACGAAGGAAAAAATTGAAAATTATTTTAAAGGCCTTTCGTGAATTTATTTTTATGCATTTCTGTTTCGTCGACGAAATTGCAATTCGCGATTTTGTATTCGCGACCGGAGGTATGAAAATAGACGTGAAATTTAATCTTCACGTGTCTCTTTGGGACCGAGAAACTGTAAACGTGTATATATAGCAGTAAAAAAAGTTTTTTTCTAAAAAGAATTTTTTTTCAGAATAATTTAAAAATAGTAATTCAAAAATTAAAAATGTTTTTCTAAATCAAGTTTGAACTATTTTTGCATAATTTTAAATTTTCTAACTTTGAACTTTTAATTTTAAGCTCAAATTCTCAAAACTTAAAAAACTAAAAGTAATTACAAAATATAACTTTAAACAATGAGAGTTCAAAATTTAAATAATAAGGGCTAATAAAAATAAATAAATAATAAATAAATAAATAATTTTTTAATTCCATAAAAGATAAATAATTTCTTTGTAAAATTAAAAATAAATAGTTAAGACTCTAGTGGAAAAAATTGAGAAACTACTTTTTTTTAATTTACAATAAAATTTCTAAAGATTTAACAGTGGAATATTATTCGTTAAATATTAAAAATTCTCCTTGAGAATGATTTTAGGGGGATTATGAAGAAAATTGCTTTTTTGCCTGTAAATATAAAATCTCAAACGTTCATGATGGACAATTTGATAAGAGGCTTAAATTCTGACTCATTTATTTAAGCCATTATTTCGATATCGATATCGAATGTACGCATACATACGAATATGTTCTAAATTCTTGTTTTGCCGATAAAAACCACTTAGAGGGAATTAAGTGAAAAAAAAAATTTCTATAATTTCGTAATAAGAATATAATATATCTCAAATCATAAAAAAGATTATGGAAATAATTTTATCGACCTACATAAGTTTCTGGGACTAAACACATTTTAGATAATTATAAAAACAAATAAATAAGGAAAAAAAGTACCGATTTATGAATATTATGAATATTTATAATTAAAAATATTTAATATTAATTTTATTTAAGTTAAATTAAATTAAATTTAAACTTAATTTGAATATTTAATTTGGATATTTAACATTTAATTTGAATATTATTTTAATTTGAATATTTAATTTGGATATTTAATTTGAATATTTAATAATGCAATTAATTTAAAAAAAAAATTTTCAATGACAATTTTTCAAAAGACTAACCTTTCCAGAGATATTAATTAAAATTATTAAAAATTGAAGTTTTCTAAAATTTCTACATGAAACCTTTTGAAATTCAATTATTATTATTAAAAATTGTGAACGCAACTCTTGAAAAATTCAATTATTTTTAAAAAAATTTTAGGAAATTTCAATTGTGATTTGGAAAAAATTATAAATTTCTGTTTATAAACATTCAATTATCTTTAAAAAATAGAACTGAAATATTTTAAAAAAACCTAATTTTTCAGAAGTTTGAACAAAATGTTTCAAAACTTCAATTTTTTAAAAAAAATTCTTTTAAAAAAATTTTATTTAAATATTTTTAAAATTAATAAGTAATGAAATGAATAATTTGAGATGCTAAGACTCTTTAATGCTACTTTTTTACACTAATTTCGAATTCATTCAATTGTGACTTCTCTTTTAATTATTTACTAATTATTAAATTTAAATACTTCTAAAAATCAGTATTTTGTTAAATCTCTAGTGAAATATTTTAAGAAATTTAATTAATTTCCATTTGATTTTGCAAAGTTCCGATCATAAACTTTTAAAAAAATTGAATTGCAATTTCTCAGAATTCAAATTTTTTTCATAATTTTAAATAAAAGTACCTAATTGAAACTGAAATAATTTTTTAAACAAGTATTTAATTATTATTAATTTTTGCACAGTGATTGATATTTTCAAAAATTAATTAAAAACCTTTTTTAGATTTAAAATTTTTTTCTTGAAAATTGCAACTTCTTTTAATTATAATAATTTCTAAGTTAATTATAATAAAGAATTTTTAAGCTCGTTTTTAAGAAAGTTAATCTACAATTTAAGTTATTTAAAATTTATTTACTAACAAATAGTAATTTCTACTAATTTATTCGTTAAATTTACAAATTCGAAAGCAAAAAGTCAGTTATGAATTCAAATTGAAACAGATAAAATTAGTAAACATTTTTACTAACTCAAATTTAGAGAATATTAAACTATGCAAAAAAAAAAAAATTTTTCTTCCTTCTACTAATAAAAATACTACAATTTAATTATTTTTCTTTTTTTTCTTTTTTCGTACTTGAGAAAAATAATTTTTTATGACTCATATCACGTAGTGCACGCTCTATTTCTTTACCATCTCTCTCTCTCTCTTTCTTTCTCTGTTGGTAAAAACATGACGCACGGCCTCACCTATTCACACACAATATCTGGACCGGTAGAAAAGAGAAAGGGCAGGGAGAACTCTTACGTTTGCAAAATGCTCGCAGTTTTACCAGTCAATTAACTCCAATTATGTAAATGTTGGGAAAAAAATAGCTTTGCACTTATTTACCATATATATATATGAAACAGTTTCAAACACTTTTATTTTATACAAAACAGTTTTGTTTCAAAAGTTTATGAAACGCATCGAAAATAAATGCATTTTAAAAAAATGAAAATTACTCGTGAAGGAAATTAGAGAAAAATTATTGTTAAGAGTATAAAATTTACTGTTACTAAAAAAACGGATTGTAATATTACATAATAATTAATTATAATACTAGCAACAATTCGCGCGCATCTGACTTCTCACTCACTTTTTTTATAAATAAAATTAGCAATTTTAAAAATAATAGAACGTAAAAATTTTTAATTCAAATTTATTTTTTATAAAAATAGAATATAAATTGAAATATTTATTTTTAATATTATTATAATTATAATCGCATATATTCTATTTTATAAAATTTAAAATTTGAATGAACTTAAATTTTTGAAAGATTTTAATAATTCCAAATCTTCTAAAATTAGTTAAATTAGTCAATATGTATTTAATTAATTATTAAAAATAATGGATTTATAGAAGAATTTTAGTTCTCGACAAAATCCCAATTATTATCTTTATAAACAAAAAAAATTCTTCTTCAAAATTCAATTATTATTTTCAAAACTTTTAATAAAATTCTTGTCAAAATTTCAATTCATTTCAAAAATTTTTCTCTTTTTTATCATTTTTAATATCTATTTTATAAAAAAATAAAAGAGTGTTTTTCTTTTACCTTTTACATACGTCTTCCAAAAATCGAAAAAATTAATTTATTAAATAATTGTGGAAGAATTTACTAAATATTTAATTAAATGTTTTTCTTCCCAAAAGAAAAAAAATGAGCTTGTAAACAATATTGTTTCAAAATATTTTCAATTTTAAAATTAATGTTTTGAAAATCATTGAATTGTTGCAAAGAATTTTATCGAAAAATATGATAATAATTGAATTCCTTCAAAGAATTTTATTATTTAGGTAACTAATTATTAAATCAATTGATTTCTTGCAAAGAATTTTACTATTTATAAAAATAATTGAATTGTTTCGAAGAATTTATTAAACTTTTAGAAAACAAATGAATTTTATGTTAATATTTAAAATTTTTAATTCTTTCGAGGAATTCTATATTAAAATTGTTTTGAAAAGAATTGAATTTCTGCAAAGGATTTTACTATTTATAAAAATAATTGAATTATTGCGAAGAATTATACTATTTATTAAAATAATTAAAATGATTTGAAGAATTTATTAAAATTTTGAGAAATAATTAAATTGTTATGAAGAATTTTATAGAAATATTTTAAAAATAATGAAATTTTTTCGAGAAATTAAATTAAAGTTGTTTCGAAAATGATTGAATTTCTTTAAAGTATTTTATTAAAATTAAGTATTCTCAAAATAATTGAATTCATCACAAGAATTTTATTATTTTTTGAAAATAATTGAATTCTTTCAAATTTTTTTGTTTACGAATATTTTTAAAAATTGCATTGAAAGTAATTTAATTTTTATACAGAATTTTTTAAAAATATTTTGGAATAATTTAATTATTTTTAGAGAATTTTAAATTCTTGTTGAAATTGAAATTTATGGAAATTTTTGAAAATAATTATATTTTTTTGTGTAATTTTATTTAAATTCGATTAAAAATTATTTAATTCCTGCAAAGAATTTTAGTATTTATAAAAATAATTGAATTGTTTCGAAGAATTTATTAAAATTTTAGGAAATAATTGAAATTTATGAAAACATTAAAAAATATTTAAATTCATCCCAGGTATTTAATTGAAATTGTTTTGAAAATAATTGAATTCCTGCAAAGAATTTTACTATTTATAAAAATAATTGAATTTTTTCGATGGATTTATTAAAATTTTAGAAAAAAAATTAAATTTTTCCGAAATGTGTTAAAAATTTTTTGAAAAATTAAATTCTTCTGAGGAATTTAATTAAAATTTTTTTGAAAATAATTGAATTTATGTAAAAATTTTACTATTTAAAAAAATAATTCAATTGTTTAGAAGGATTTATTAAAATCCTTGCAGTATTTCAGATGTCTGTTTATAGATTCAAGTTGTTTTTTCTTGCCTTTTTGTTTCCTAATTTATTTCAATAACTTTTCTTGATGATTTGATTTTTAATGCTTAAATTAATCACAGTGTTTCTAAGGATATTAAAATCAAGACAAAAAAAAATCAAAATAGTTTTGATACGATTTTTTCTTAGAAAAACTGTGATAGAAAATTAAATGTTGTTATTGTTATTTTAACGCACTTTGTGAGGACCATTTAGAGATTAAAGAAATAACGAGTTAAAAATATTTCATTTAAATTTTCAAAAATAATTGAATTCCTGAGAAGAATTTTATTATTTATAAAAATAATTAAATTCTTTTCAAGAAGTTAATAAACTTCTTGAAAAGAATTTAATTATTAAAATAATTGAATTCTTGTTAAGAAGTTTATTAAATTGTTTTGAAATAATTGAATTCTTTTCGGAAATTCTTCATTAAAAAAGTAGATATTGAGAATAATATTAAATTTCGAAAAAATTTTGAAAATAATTGAATCATTTGAATGAATTTTATGAAAACTTTTGAGAGTAATTTTTTTATTCCAACTATTAGCGATTTTAAAGTAGGTAGTGCAAATTCTCAAGCATAGAAAAAAGTAGTAAACATTAGCTTTTAGTGTCACAAATTTAAAAAAGTATCCAAATAGTAGAAAATCGTAAAAAAACTCAGTTTAAAAAATAGTAAAATTTAAGATAAATTTAAAATAATAAAATGATGTTAAATATATTAAATTTAAAAAAATAAAATAAATAAAATGAAAAAAAATAGTAGGGGTTTTAGTATAGATTAGTACGAAAAGCCTGAAATAGTGAAAACAAAGCCTGTTACGTAAGCAATTAAGATTCGCATTTATATATATCCGCCTCTTGTCTGCGGCCTGTCAGAATTGGAATCAAGTTTCCCGCGAATGAAAACAACAAGAAACAAGCAAGCAATGTTTCAAGTCATGTTGACTGTGTGTAAACGCTTCCAGCTAAGACTAACTAAAGCTGACATGATAGAACTGGGACATCCGGGGCAAATATGCAAAGGAAAGCGCTCGTAAATGGGCACATAATGCAATGCTAATTCCCCCGACATCAATAGACTAGACTCGATATCGTGATATATTGTATGCCTTTGGGAAAAGTAGATCGATGCATAAGGAAATCATTTTAAACACATACATGCATTCATACATTTATATACATATTATACTCGGGGTGGTCCATTTGATGCAGCTTTCAACTATATTTCAATAATAATCTCTACTATTTGCATAATGCTCAACATATATTAACCACAAGACCCGACATTAGAAATTCTCCACAATTAGTCACGTGAAAAAAAATTATTTTTCCAAATAAAAAAATTCTTTGCAAAATTTCAATTTTTCATAAATAATAATAAAATTCATTGCAGGATTTCAATTATTTTTAATACAATTTTAAATAAATTCCTCAAAAATTTCAATTATTTTTTAAAAATTTTAGTAAAATTCTTTAAATTAAAAGAATTCAATTATTTTCAAAAATTTCAATAAAATTCTTCGTAAAAATTCAATTAGCTATTTTCCCAAATAATAATGAAAATAATAATAATAAAATCTTAAAATCCAATAATGAAAATCTTCGCAGAAATTCAATTATTTTCAATATCTATACTATTATTAATTTAATCTTTCCCAAAAGAATTCAATTATTTAAAAGAATCTTAATAAAATTCTTTGTAAACATTCAATTATTTTCATAAATAATAAAATTTATACTGAAATTCGCAATTAATTAAAATACAATTTTTATTATTGAATTTTTTCGAAAAACGTCAATTGTTTAAAAGAATTTTGAGGAAATTCTTCTTGGAAATTCAATTGTTATTTGAAAATTTTAAGCAACTCTTTCACAGAAATTCAATTATTTTTAAAAATTTTATTAAAAATCTAAAATATAAGAATTGCATTATTTTCAATAAAATTTTAATTAAATTAGTCGAAAAAATTTTGTAAGAATTCAATTAATTTAGAATAACATTTTCAAACAAATTTCGAAAAAATCAATTATTTAACAAAATTTTTTTTACAATTCTTTACAATAATTCAATTACTTTCACTAATAATAACATTTTTCATGGAAATTCAATTTTTTTTATAAAATTCTAAGCAAGAATTCAATTATTTTCATAAATTCAATTATTTAACATAAGATTTTTATAATACTTGTTATATTTCGAAAAATTTAATTATTTAAATAATATTTATAATATTCTTATAAAGAATTCAATTATCTTTAAAAATAACAAAATTTTTCACAGAAATTCAATTCTTTTTAAACATTTTAATAGAATTTTTCACAATAATTCAATTATTTTCATAAATAATAAAATTCTTCTCAGAAATTCAATTATTTTTGAAAATTTTAATAAAATTATTTGCAACTATTCAATTATTTTCATAAATAATAAAATTCATTGCAGGATTTAAATTATTAATACAATTTTAAATAAATTCCTCAAAAAATGCAATTATATTCTTAAAAGTTTTAGTAAAATTCTTTGAAAGAATTCAATCATTTTCAAAAATTTTAATGAAATTCTTCGTAAAAATTAAATTATTTTTGAATAATTTTGATGAAGTTCTTAATTCTTATAAGAATTCAAATTTTAAGAAACACTAGCAACAATTTGCGCTCTAAAGCCATTTTAAAAATAATAGAATAGAAAAATTTTCTAATTTAAATTTTTGTTGAAAACACTAAAAAAAAATTCAAGTTTGGAAAAATTACAAATAATTGCCGAAATTCAATTATTTAAAAAAAAAATAAAATTCTTCTTATAAAATTCAACTATGTTCGAAATTTGAAAAAAATTCTCGTAAAAATCACAATTATCATTATAAATAACAAAATTCTTCTCCAAAGTTCAATTATATTCATAAATGTAAAAAAAATTTTTGTCGTAATTTCAATTATTTTCAAAAATAAAATGCATTTTTCTAATTTCATTGATTTTCAATATCTACTATTTTAATAAAATTTCCCAAAAAGAATTCAATTATTTAAAAAAAAATTTTTATAAAATTGTATACAAACATTTAATTATTTTCATAAACAATAAAAATTTCACAGGAATTCAATTATTTTCATAAATAATAAATTTTTTTTAAGGAATATAATAAATTGCTAAAAAAAAATAATTTCAAATTCTAGAAAATAATAATTAAATTAAAATGATGAAAATAATTTTGATGAAGTTACAGTAACAATATTCTTATAATATAAAATAATGATTTTATCTCTCGGTCATCTTTAATTATTATTATATAAAACATGAAGAAATCGATCACTCCGAGTTTTCGACTCGGAGCAATCGATATCTTCATGTTTTATAACAATTTTTTATAATTTGTTTAATTTCAAAATGGTTTGAATTTGAATGTTTTGAGTGTCTTAATTCCTGTGGAAAATCCTGTTCCAAAAATAAGATTAAAAATAGGAATTTTGCAAATATTTTTCTTCTTTTTCTAAAACAAAATAATAATTTTGTTAAAAAAATTGTGATTCACAAACAAAAATAATGCAAAATAAATAAATTTTCTATTTCTTAATCACAGTTGTTTACCAATTTTCTAATTTTGCTTAGAAGTAAAGAACAAAAATCTGCGTAATTTCAATTTGACAAAACATAATATTTAACAAAATTTTAGTTTTTTTATGAAAAGAAGTGAAAAAAATTCTGATGATTTCTATTTGTCATTACAATTTTGAATTAATTATAAAATAATAATAATAATAATTATAACATAATAATAAAATATATAATCTCTCTAAAGTTAACAAAAAACAAAAGTATAAACAAAAGACAATTTCAGAGTGTGAGGGACAGCAAAATTGAATTATTTATATTTGTATTTAAATAATTGAATTCTCGTAAACTTTCTATTAAGAATTGATTTAAAATTGAATATTTTAGTTATAAAATTTTAGAAAATAATTGAATATTAGATACTTTATAGTTTAAATTTGTAGAAATAATATTGCAAAAGATTTTTTAATAGAAATCTATGAAAATTTTAATTTTTATAAAACTGTTATAATATTTGAATTTTTAATTTGAAATAAAATGATTAAAATTTTGGAAGAATTTTATTTCAAAATTTCAACAATAAAAAAATTTTAATTTTTGAAAATTTGCAGTTGTAATTTTTAGAAGTAGTTAAACTTCAAAATGGCTTTACATTAAAATCATTTACAATATTTTAATTCGTATCGAAAAACAAATACGTACCTATTTAAATATTTATTTGAAAAAATATATTCTATTTTTAAAGGTAATTTAATTTATCAAAATGATGAAAAAATTCAGTCGTCAAATTTAATTTTTCCAAAAATGTCGATCAAAAAGAAATTTATCCTAATTTTAAGGAAACAATTTGATCCACTTGGGTATTAATTTGATACTTTGAAGAAAATTTCTAGAAATTTCTAAACAAAAGAAAGAAAAAATTGCACCGTATTGCTACCAAAAATACTGGATCAAAGAAAAAATTGATCCTAACATTTGATATCAATTTGATCCACTTGGGTATCAATTTTGATTCTTTAAAAAAAAACTGTCAGCTTCTTTTATTTTCCATATAAATCTAATTCGAAGTTTATAAAGAATTTGCCCAGTTTTAATACAAACCCAGATTCTTGAAGATATTATCGAATTTTCAGTTAGGAAATACAGAAAGAGAATCAACGGCGGAGGTTAAACCAGTAGAAAAAATATTAGTTCAAGGGTTCAGATTCGTGAAAGGGTGGAATTCTCAGTGGGGAAACGGAAGCTTTAAATAACAAGAAATGTCGTTGAACTGAGACACGCACCAACACCGGTATAATGCAAACCCATCGTTGAGCAAATAAATCTTAACGAAAAAGGGAATAAAGGGGAGCGAATCTATAAATATTATTATCATCCCTGAATTTAGTGACGAAGACTAATTTTTGGGCCTTTTAGCGATGAAAGTAGAACATTTGGAACCATTCTTCAACCAATAGTTATAATCTATAGAAACAAGTTTTTTTGAAAACAAAAACAGGCCTCGCACTCATCTACTAAAACCTACTAATTTTTTTACGATACTTTTTTTTATTTTTTACACTAAAAGCTACTTTTTTCCAAGTTTGCACAGAAAAAAATAAGTGTTAAATGTGTTGCGTACAGTTTTCAGATAGTGTATTGTTTTAACATAATTTGGGTGTTATTTTAACCCCATTTAAAATGTATATTAATTTAACACCCTCGAGTGTTAATTTAACACACTCTATTGTTATTTTTTAGCACTAAAAGTAGTGTTAAAATCACTCAAATGTTAAAAATGGTTAAAAATGTTGTATGTAGTTTTAACACTACTTTCAGTGTTAAAATAACACTTCTTTTTTCCTATGTGAGAATTTACACTAAAGCTACTTAATTAATTATCGAGTATACGAAGCCTAAAAAAAGTAAAATTCCAATTCACTTGCGAATTACGAAAGAAGAATTCTGACCCTTTGGCATTTTACTCTCCTCGTCTCTAGAGGGAAAGAACTAATGACCAGCGTATAAAATCGAAAACAAGCGGAAGTGAATGCCAAAGTCAAGTTTTTAAGAGATAGGGTGTAAAGAGCAAATATCGCATATATGCGAATAGAAGCTGAGGAATTATGCAAATTTTCCATTTAAGCAAAGTGGAGCTCCATTCGAGAATTTATAAAAGGTGATAGGGGGAGAGGGGGGGGGGGGTGTTCAGTATAAACAAGCTTGATAAAGAAAAAAAAACTAACTTTTATTATCATTTCTCCCATCACTACAGGATACTCTGCTTAATACCGATTTTTATCTCGAACACCGATTTTTTTTTTTGTTGATATTCTTTTATTTTTCCCTCTAGTGTTAAAAAATTTTTTGTTTTCTTTTCGGGGATAAGCTCTTATATACGTGGACGAAAATCTGACGTGCACGTATCATAAACAAGCTTTTAAGGGATTGCAAAACTATATATATAAGATAGGGGGATGCTGCAGTACAATGCCCACATTTTTACGGATTAAAAATTCTCATTGTCATCACCATTGTCGTTTGGAAATTTTAACAAGCTACCGAAGAATTGAGCTATTATTTAAAATAAGGCACCCATTAGAATTATATACAGATGTCCCTATATAATACAGATTATGAGGTTAAAAATGTTGGCAGTTGTTATTTTTGAAAAAAAAACTTTTTAAAAAACAAAATATAAAATAATGATATTATCAATCGGTCGTATTTTAATTTAATCAATGACAATGTCAATCTCCATGTTTTATAATAAATTAAAGACGAAAATTGAATTTAAAAAAATTGTTTAAAATTATAACTTTAAATGTTTCTGTTGTCAGGGAATTAGGATTAAACAAAAATTTGTTTCCTATTTGCGCAACAGAGCAATTTACACTCCTGATTTGAAAGTAGAAAGCACACGGAATTTTATTAAAAAATTGCGCACTAATCATTAGGCTAGTGTTATAAAGTTGAATTTGTGTTGAGAAACATTCGTTATACAAATCTTTAATGCACTATTCGCTCATTCGCTGCGACTTTCCCCAAAGCATATTTGCATAGAGAATAAATAAAAGTTTTTACAACTTATTCCCCACTTTTTTTATATTGTATAACAAAAAAATAATAATTATCGCATAAAACCTTCTGAAACTTAATAATAACTAAAAATTACCTTTCAAAATTCAATTATTTTTATTATCATTTTACGAAAGTTCTTTTTTTTTTTTTTTCTTCGGAAGAATTCAATTATTTTTATAAATAATAAAATAACTAGCAGTAAAAATCTGCTTCTATTGTTCCGCTATACTGATAAATTTATCTTCAATGAATGTAACAGTAGAGAAATTAATTTTATCACCTTGAAAATATTGAGATTAAGATTAAATTACGAAAATTTTCGACGTAGGATTAGCAGAGAGTTAATTTCCCAAGTGCATAAAGAAATTAACGCGCGCGAGAATTTGTCATAACGACGCATATTTTTGACGAAAGAATAAAATCGTGGGTCGTGTGTGTGTGTTCATGGCTAGATTTTAATGACATCACGTCCGGAGGAATGTTGAACTTGATAAAAGTCGGAAAGCCTTTTTTCGCTTTACATCTGCTGTTTGTCTGCATATACATATATATGTGGGTTAATAAGAATGCGAATTCACGCTATGCTCATTTAAATATTCAAATGCATGTTCTACATATGCAATCGTTTCATCAGAAATCAAAATCAAAGATATTTTGTTTCTTTCTCATAAATAGAAATTAATAGAATTTTATTTGAACTCAAAATTCATTTTCCCGACTTTTAACCATTTTTTTAAAAATCTTTTTATTAACAACAATACATTTTTCTAGAATAGCGAAATTTTTAATTGAAACCTCTAAAAGTATTTAGCTACTAAAGTAGCATTTAGATTAAAATTTCTTATACAAAAAAATTGTAATAAATTTACCTCCTGCATTGAAGACATCTGTTGAAAAAGAACACTGATTCTTACCTGAAACAGAAAAAAATAAAAATTAGTATTTCGAATTTTTTTTGTAATTTTTTTGTAATTTACGGACCAATTACTGTCGAAAATATAACCAGTCCGAATCAAATAAGAAAATATTTTATTTGAAGGTATAAATTAAATTTTTCAAAATTCTATAAAACATGAAGAAATGGATTGCTCCGAGTCGAAGACTCGGAGTGATCGATTTCTTCATGTTTTTTAATAATTAAAGATGTCAAATTGATAAAATCATTATTTTATATTATAAGAAAATATAATATAATAATATAATAATATTCTTTCAAAATTATTTTCATGATTTCAATTCAATTATTATTTTTAAGAATTTTCAACTATAATTCTTCTTTAAATTATAATTAATTTTTAAACAAGTTCTTTGACAATTTTCAAATCCATTTGTTTACAAAATTCAATTTTACGAATTTAAATTATTCGTAAATTCTTTAATTAAATAAATATTAGAAAAAATATCTTAAAATAATTTTAAAAAAATTGATTTCAAAATTTAATTATTTCTAAAAGTTCAAGCTATATTTCTTCTAATATTCAATTATTATCTAACCTTTTAAATAAAATTCATTTTTAAATCAATTTTTATTAGAAAATTCGACTAGAATTCAATTATTTAAATAGAAAAATTAATAATTTATTCAATAATTGTATGTTACTTAAAATTGAATAATCATAAAGAATTTTATAAACAAATTTTTAAATAATTGAATTCTTTCGACGATTTTTAATAAAATTTTAATGAATAATTACATTTTCCGAAAAATTCGATTTAAAATTGTATTAAAAATAATTGAAATTCTGCGATGAGTTTTATTATTTATGAAAATAATTGAATTCCTAAGAAGAATTTTTTTATTTAAGAAAATAATTAAATTCCTAAGAAGAATTTTATTATTTATGAAAATAACTGAATTCCTAAGAAGAATTTTATTATTTATGAAAATAACTGAATTCCTAAGAAGAATTTTATTATTTTTCAACAATATTTAATATTTGTGAAAATAATTGAATTTCTGCAATAATTTGTAACTTCTTCAAAATTAAATTTTTCTTTTAGTGTTTTTATCGAACATTTTGGTCAGGGTATAGTTTTTCTAAAATTTTCTAATATTTTATTTTCTAAACAATTTTTTTTTGATAAAGGTGAATTTCTAAAAAACTTTTTTCTAATGAAGACGATTTTCTAATTTTCTTTCTTCTAATAAAGGTAATTTTCTAAAAATTTCTCTCTCTTTCTCTAATAAAGTTCATTTTCGAAAATTTGTTTTACAACAATATTCAATTTTTGTAATGACGATCAAATTAAAAAATAAAATTTACGAAAATTTTCTAATTCTAAACAAAAAAAATTTTTGAGATTTCGTTAAAATTTACAGACATTTACAAACTTGTAAGAAAAACTTTTTTTAGAAAACAGATTTCATTAGAAATTGATTTTTTTAGACAAAAAGGACCAGAAAATATTTTTTAGAAAAAGTGACCACCTACCAAAATTTTGTTATAAATTCATTATTTTTAATAAGTTCTGAAAAAGTTTTCTTAGAATTTTCAAATTTATTTGTTTTTATCAGAAATTCATTTTTAAATCAATTTTTATTAGAAAATTCTACTAGAATTCAATTATCTTATGCAAAAAAAATAATTTTATTGAATATTCGAATGTTTCTTCAAATTCAATTCTCATAAAGAATTTAATCAACAAATTTTTAAATAATTGAATTATTTTGATGAATTTTAATAAAATTTTAAAGAATATTTACATTTTTGATGAATTCGATTAAAATTTTATTGAAAATAATTGAAATTCTGCAATGAGTTTTTTAATTTATAAAAAAAAATTGAATTCCTAAAAAAAATTTTATTGTGCGTACCTACGAGAATAATTAAACGCCCCTATAATAATTTTATTATTTATGAAAATAATTGAATTATTGCGGAGAAATTTATAAAAAAAATTTGTAAATAATTGAATTCCTGTGAAATAATTTTTTTTTATTTATTAAATTTTTTTAAAAATAATTGAATTCTTTTGGAAAATTTTATTAAAATTGTAGATATTGAAAATCATTGAATTGAGGGAAATCTTTGAAAATAATTGAAATTTTGCCAACAATTTTATTAAAATTTTTGAAAATAATTGAATTCCTTTTGAAATTATTTTTTATTTGTTAAATTTTTTTTAAATAATTGAATTCTTTTGAAAAATTTTATTAAATTAGTAAATATTGAAAATCATTGAAATTAGAAAAATGCATTTTATTTTTGAAAATAATTAAAATTAGGACAAGAATTTGTTTGACATTTATGAAAATAATTGAATTTTTGCCGAAAATTTTATTAAAATTTTTGAAAATAATTGAATTTCGGAAAAGAATTTTATTATTTCTAAACATAATTGAAATTTGTAAGAGAATTCTTTTTTTATTTTTGGAAATAGTTGAATTTCTGCGAAGAATTTTTTTTATTTTTTTTTTAAATAATTGAATTTTCAAAAAAACTGATTTTAACGGACTTGAAGCAAATTTACGAACTTTTACGGGATTTACGGACCCAGTTCGAGCCCTGAACACAGGGATTTTTTTTCTATCGTTTCAATAATATAAATCACTTATTTAATATTTTCTGGCAAAACAAACATTAATCTCCATCAATAGATTTGAATATAATAAATAATCCCTCAGAAAGGTATAGTAATAATTTTTAATCTAAAAAAAAAATTGTTTCCACAGAGTTAAAAAAAAAGGATGGAAAAAATTCCTCTTTCTGAACGTAAGGGATGCTGGTGGGCATACTGATGAGTAAAATAATTTGCCACGCTTTAGGGAGAATATAAATAAATATACAGTGGGAGTTTGGTATAAATCATATATTGTAGAGCTGAAGAAAAGTGAGTAAAATTTGCCTACGAGGCGTGGAGTCATGTCAAAATGTTCGACGATCCCTTTTTAGAAAAATGTCCTAAATACACAAACAGAACATCCCTTCGCTGCACGCCGTCTATTGTAGATCATAATGGAGGGGATGTGCACGGAACGTGTATAAACATTAAACAAACTACAATTAGACAGTTTTCAATTCATTTCAACGCATAAGTCACACATTTTAATTTTTAATGGATGCGCGTCTGTCACACAAGCCCCAATATATCCCTAAATAGTAATGAAAGAAAAATGGTGGAAATTAAATCAAAGACATTTATTTACATGGAATAAATGAACGATATAATTATTTGGAATCGCTGCTAATTATTAGTGCTATTGATGATTAAATAAAACCTTCAAATAATATAAAAGAAAATTTAATTAAACTTTTTCAAAAAAATTAATTTCAAAATTCAATTATTTCTAAAAATTTACGCTACATTATTGCTTCTAATATTCAATTATAATCTAAAATTTTAACTGAAATTCATTTTTATGAAATGAAAAACAATTTTTATTAGAAAATTCTACAAGAATTTAATTATTTAAATTTTAAATGCAAAAGTAAATAATTTATTAAATAATTGAATGTTTCTCAAAAATTCAATTCTCATAAAGAATTTTATTAACAAATTTTTAAACAATTGAATTCCTTTGTCGAATTCTATTAAAACTTGCATCAACATTATTACTTTTGCCAAGGAATTCAATTATAATTGTATGAAAAATAATTGAAACGCTGCGATGAATTTTATTATTAGTAAAAATAATTAAATCCTTAAGAAGAATTTTATTACTCTTGAAAATAATTGAATTTCTGCAAAAATTTGTAACTTCCCTAAAATTAAATTTTTTTCTACTGTTTTTAACTGTAAATCAATAAATAAATAATAAAATAAATCAATAAATCCATTATTTTTAATAATTTTTTTTAAAAAGTTCTTTGAGAATTTTCAAATTCATTCGTTTACAATTCAATTTTACAAAATTTCAATTATTTGAAAATTGAAAAATAAAAACTTGAAAAAATTTCAGTTATTCGAAAATTAAAAAATAAAAAGTTGAAAAAATTTCAATAAAAATCCTATTAAACTTTTAAAAATAATTAATTCTACAGAATTGTTTGTCAAAAATATGAAAAATTAAAAATTTCAATGATTTTAATTTGAAACTTTTTCAAAATTTAATTATTTTTAAAAATCCACGTTATAATGCTTGTAATATTTAATTATAATCTAAAATTTTAACTGAAATTCATTTTTAAAACCATTTTTATTAGTAATTTCTACGAGAATTCAATTATTTAAATACAAAAATAAATAATTTATTAATTTCATGGTTCTTGAAATTAAATTCTCATAAAAAATGTTATCAAGAAATTTTTTAAATCATTAAATTATTTGGACAAATTTTAATAAAATTTATAAGAATAATTACATTTTTCGAGGAATTCGATTAAAATTGCATTACCTAAAAATAATTGAAATTAAGCAATGAGTTTTATTATTTATGAAAATATTATTGAATTCCTATAAAAAAAAATTTATTATTTATAAAAATAATTGAATCCCTGTAAAAATGTTATTATTTATGAAAATAATTAAATTATTGCGAAGAAATTTATAAAAAAAAATTTGTAAATAATTGAATTCCTGTAAAAATTTTTATTATTTATGAAAATAATTGAATAATTGCTAAGAATTTTAATAAAATTTTCAAAAATAATTGAATTCCTGTAAAGAATTTTATTATTTATGAAAATAATTGAATTTTGCAAAGAATTTTATTAAATTGACTCAAAATAATTGAATTTACGGGAATAATTTGTTATTTATTATCGACATAATTGAATTGTTTCGAAGAATTATTTATTAATTATTTATTAATTATTTATGTAAATAATTCAATTCTTGGGAAGAATTTTATTAAAATCTAAAAGAATAATTGAATTATTTCAAAATAATATAATTAAAATTATATATAAAATAATTAAATTCCTGTGAAAAAGTCTCATATTTTTGTAAATAATTGAATTTTTCCAAAGAATTTTTTAATTATCAATTTCTGTAAAATTGTATAAAAAATAAGTGAAATCCTGCGATGAATTTTATTATTTATGAAAATAATTGAATAGTCGCTATAAGAATGTTATTAAAATTTTCAAAAATAATTGAATTCCTGCGAAGAATTTTATTACTTATGAGAATAATTGAATTATTGCGAAAAATTTTATTATTTATGAAAATAATTGAATTCTTCCAAAGAATTTTGAAAAAACATTTTTTTAAATAATTAATTTCTTCGAGGAATTAAAATTAAATTTTTAAGAATAAATTACATTTCTCGAGCAATTCCTGTAAATTTGTTTAAAAAATAATTGAAATCTTGCGATGAATTTTATTATTTATGAAAATAATTGTATGGATGCTAAGAATTTTATTAAAATTTTAAAAAATAATTGAATTCCTGAGTAGAATTTTATTATTCATATGAAAATAATTGAATTATTGCGAAAAATTTTATTAAAATGTTTAGAAAGAATTGAATTTCTGTGAAAAATTTTATTATTTTTGAAAATAATTGAATTCTTTATAAGAATTTTATAAACATAGTCTTAAATAATTAATGTTTTCGAAATATAATAAATATTATAAAAATTTTATTTTAAATAATTGAATTCTTGTGGAAAATTTTATTTGTGAAAATAATTGAATTTTTCTATTAATTAATTTAAAATAGTATTAAAAATAATTGAAATGCTTCCATGCGAGTTTCATTATTTTTGAAAATAAATATTGAAAATCATTGAATTTTAGAAAACTTTTGAAAATAATTGAAATTTTGACAAGAAGTTGATTTAAATTTTGTAAAATAATTGAATATTATCAGAGAAGAATTTTATTATTTATAAAGAGAATTGAAATTTTCACGAATATTTTTTTAAATTTTTGAACACAATTGAATTTAGTAACAATTTTACTAAGTTCGTTAGTAAGTTACTAACTAACTTACTAACTAACTTATTAACTTATTATTCTCCCTGGAGAAGCTAAATTCGTTGATTTTTTACAAATCGTTGACTTTGGTGTTTTATTTAAAGTAAAATTTCATTCATAGTTAAAAATAACACCAAAATAGATTATTATTTTAAAATTACATTGTAAAAAAAAATTCAAAAGTGATTTTACATAAAAACTGGCCCTCTACCCTATTTTCGTTTGATTATACTTTAAAATTAT
This sequence comes from Leptopilina heterotoma, assembly GCF_015476425.1. Lineage (NCBI taxonomy): Eukaryota > Metazoa > Arthropoda > Insecta > Hymenoptera > Figitidae > Leptopilina > Leptopilina heterotoma. Next base: position 1,831,104 of record NW_025111011.1, read on the forward strand.
TTTTTAGGGTTTTGCAAAGAATTTTAACTATGGAAATGTAAAATAACCGAAAAGTTGTAAAAATATAAAAAAAAAATACAAAAAAACGTCAATCTAAACGTTAGACTTCCATTTTTGGGTATTAATTACCAAATAAGCAATATTTCACAATAAAAAAAAAATACCACTATATTTATTTAATAAAACAAAAAAATGAAGAGTTGAATTGTATTTTGAATGAAGGAAGCATCTTTTGACTATACAGAGGATTTACTTACACGCTTCACTGAAAAGAATAAACACGTGCCTTGTCTATGTAAACCAATTGATCACTCGCGTAGACAGTTCCAGCTTCGGGTTTTTTTTCCTTTTTTATATTAGATAATATTAGACAAACTTGTGCTTTTTGGGGTGGATCTATTAGAACCCTATTTATAGCGTAAATGCCGATATTATATACACTATGGAATTTTGATGTGGGGTGAATCTGCTTCGAGTTTGGTAAACTTGAAAAAAAAAATTGAAAGAGCAGGGTTCTCCCTGTTCTTGTAAATAATCTAATGACTCTTTACTCTAAAACTCTGGAACCATCTGAAATAACAGAACACAGTATTTGTGATTTCCATCAATTAAATATATTCCGTCACATTTTTTTTAAATTTCCGAAAAAAAAAATGCTTTTTCGCCAAACGAGGGTTGCCACGCTTTCAAAAAAGAAAAAGGGGAAAAAAAAGAAATTTCCCTGACTTTTCCTGGTTTTCCAGGTTAAAAAACGGTTTTTAAAACTACATTTATATTTTCCAAAATTAAATAATTAGTCATTATAATTTTTCCATAAGATTTAAGATTTTCAAAAATTTTAAATTCAAACCTTCTGAAAATTTTTAATTTCTTTTTTTTCTTTTAATTTTTAATTAATTAATATTGTGGATTAATTTTTGAAAAAATAGAAAATACAGACGTATGGCTATAAGAATAGGAATTGACCCAAATTCCCCCTGTCGAAATAAAAAACAAATCCGTTTTCTATAAATAAATAGAAATAAAAATCCTATTAAGTATAGAATACTCTATCGAAATTGGAAAATATGGCAGGATTTTATACACATTTGACTAAACGCGGCAATAATTCATTCGGTCCTTTCGCACTGACAACATTGTCACTGGAATATAGTAATGATGGTTTGATTTTTGATTTTGTAGGAGGGAGGAAATCTATATATATATATGTATGCATCCTATAAATCCAGGTGTGACATTTACCACGTGCCCTAAATCCCCAGAATTATAGTTCCGCCCGCAGGTACAGTCATAGATTGATGTTTGCATTGTCCTTCAGCACAAAACTTGATTCATTGCATTCGTATCCAACTGCGAAATTTATCCGCAAGTCAGCGAATTTCAGGAAAAATATAGAAAGAATTTTGTCGGGAGAAAAAATGCATTTTCACTTGGGGGTGGAAATTTAATGATAATGACTCACACAATGTTCACAAGAACATGTTGCAAGAAAAGAAATGTCTGAATGAAAATGTCAAGTTTACAAATTGGAAATGACAATCTGGAAAATTACGACTATTTCAATTTTAGTTTTTAAAAGTTCCTCTCTACTGGAAAATGGGAAAAAATTTTTTTTTTTTTATTTCAGTTCTTTATTTTCTGCTTTTTTCTCGTTATTTTTATTTATTATTCAATCTTAGTTTTTTTATTTTTGTGTTTTTATTAAAGATATTTTCTTTCTCTTTTTCATTTTAGTTTTTTTTTCATTTTCGTTTTTGTTTTAGTTTTTTTTTCATTTTTGTTTCTTTATTTTATCAGGGTTGCCACAAAAATGTAACTTTGTTTTTCCCTGACTTTTCCCTGATTTACAGACAGAATTTTCACTTTTTCCCTGACACTAAAGAATATTCTGATTCACTCTGAAAATGATTAAAAGCTCAAAAAAATTTTCGAATATTTGCGAATTTCTTTAATTGTAAAATAATTCGAAAACAATTGTTTTATTTATTATAATTATTTAATCATTATTATTTTTCCATTGAAATTAAGATTTTCAAAAATTTCAAATTCAAATCTTTTGAAATTTAATAACTTCTAAGAATATTATTAAAAACATGAAGAAACCGATCACTCCGAGTCTTCGACTCGGAGCAATCGATTTCTTCATGTTTTTATAATAATAATTAACGATAATAAACCAGGAATAAAATTATTATTTTATATAAGAATATTGTTACTCATAACTTCTTCGAACTTATTTTCATAATTTAAATTCAATTATTATTTTCTAGAATTTTTAACTAAAATTCTTCTTTAAATCAATTATTATTTAAAAGAACGAAAAATTTAGAGTTTCAAGGATTTGAATTTGAAACCTTTTCAAAATTTAATTATTTCTAAAAATCCATGCTAAAATACTCTTAATATTAAATTATTATTTAAAATTTTAACTGAAATTAATTTTTAAATCAAATTTTATTAGAAAATTCTACGAGAATTCAATTATTTAAATACAAAAATAAATAATTTATGGAAATAATTGAATTTTATAACAATTTTTCAAAATAATTGAAATCTTTTTTAAGAATTTTATGAAAATTTATAAAAATAATTGAATTCCACAGAAGAATTTTATTAATAATTTATGAAAATAATTGAATTCATGTGATGAATTTCATTTAATTTTTTTTTTTAATAATTGAAGTTTTGACAAGAAGTTTATTAAAATTTTTGACAATAACTTAATTTTTGAGAAGAATTTCGCTACCTATTTATAAATTTAATTTAATTATTTAACAAGAATTTAAAAAAATTTTGAAAATAATTTAATTTCTGCAAAGTATTTTATTACTTTTCAAAAAAAATTGAATTCTTGTGATAAATTTTGATATTTGGGAAAATAATTGAATTTTGGAAAATAATTTTAATATTTTATTGAACAATTGAATGTTTATTAAATTTGAATTCTTTCGTCAAGCTTTAATAAAATTTTTAAAAATAACTGCATCTTTCGAGGAATATATTTAAAATTGTTTTAAAAATATTTCAAATTTTGTCGTGAAAATAATTGATTTCCTAAATAAAATTTTATTATTTATGAAAATAATGAAATGTTTTCGTAGAATTATATTATCAAAAAATTTTTCCAGTAATTAAATTTTTTGAGAAATTTTATTGAATATTAAAAATTATTGAAATGCGAAAAACTTTTAAGAATAATTGAAATTTTGCAAAGAATTTTACTTAATTTTTTTGAAAATAATTGAATTTTTGGCGAAAAATTTTGCTATTTATAAAAATAATTGAATTCTTGACGAAATAGTCCTTAAGATTTTTAAAAATAATTGAATTTCTCTGAAGAATTTTATTATTTTTTAAAATAATTGAATTCTTGTGATAAATTTTGATATTTATGTAAATAATTGAATTTTGGAAAAGAATTTTATTAAAATTCCTTTAAATAATTCATTTTATGGGGAGAATTTTGTTGTTTAACAAGATAATTAAATTCTTTTGCAGAATTAGTTAAAAAAAATTTTTAAATAATTGATTTCCTGAGACGAATTAAAAGTAAATTATGAAAATAATTGAATCATTGCAACGAATTTTAATATTTTATTGAATAATTGAATGTTTATAAAATTTGAATTCTTGCGTCAAGTTTTAATAAAAAATTTTTAAGAATAACTGAATTTTTCGAGGAATTTATTTAAAATTGTATTAAAAATATTTCGAATTGTCATGAAAATAATTGAATTCCAAAATAAAATTTTATTATTTATGAAAATAATTAAATGTTATCGTAGAATTTTATCAAAAATTTTTTCCAATAATTAAATTTTTTGATACATTTTATGAAAATAGTGAATATTGAAAATTATTGAAATGCAAAAAACTTTTAAAAATAATTGAAATTTTACAAAGAATTTGATTTAAATTTTTTGAAAATAATTGAATTTTTCGCAAAAAAATTTGCTATTTATAAAGATAATTGAATTCTTGACGAAATATTCGTTAAAATTTTTAAAATTAATTGATTTTCTTCGAAGAATTTTATTACTTTTGAAAATAATTGAATTCTTGTGATGAATGTTGTTATTTATCAAAATAATTGAATTTTGCAAAAACTTTTTTTTGAAATTCCTAAAAATAAAATCTTTGTGAAGAATCTTGTTATTTATCAAAATAATTGCATTAAAACTTTTGAAATAATTAAATAATATTAAAAAATTCATTCTGGTCAGAAATAGAAAAAGATTTTGAAGGTTTTGTATTAGAATTCGTGGTAGTTTCATAGTTTATGAGGCAAACAAAAATTGACACTAAAAATCAGAATTTTTTTATGAATTACAAAAATTAAATTTTTTCAGTACTTTTAATAAAAATCCCTGACTTTTCCCTGATTTCCCTGACCTGTGGCAATCCTGTTTAGTTTTTTCATTTTTGTTATTTTATTTTAGTTTTCTTTTATTCTTGTTATTTTATTTTAATATTTTTATAACTAGAAAAAAAAATTATTTCTCTCCATTCGAAACGGTAATTGTACGTTTTGTTAGTTATGAAAAATTGCGAATCATAAAAGAGTGGAGAAAGGAGAGACATTCATGATGGGCAATTTTGCCTAGATAAATAGGAACTAAAAGAAGTGCAATTAAAATTTATTATTGCTGGATAGAATCAGCATTAATTAGCCAATATTGATGATGATGATCATGATCATATTCTGTCATTCTGTGAAAGCGCAATTTATAATGAGAGGCCTACATATTAGATTTAAACGCGGCCTGGAATCTCTTTATGCTGATTTTATACTCCTAACTATATATAATCGCAGTTACATATATACAGACCGAAGAATTAGAAATCAATTTCAATTCAAATAAAAATTATATCTTCCAGCAAATAAAACATTTTCGACTTTATTTTCCACACTGAAAAAAAAATTATTTGATTCAAATAATTTTCACTTAATCTTAAATCATATTTGAAGCAATAATTATATTTGAATCAAATAAATTTTTTTTCATTGCAATTAGAATCAAAAATTGGTTAAAATTGTTATTAAACAAAAGTTTTAAAAAATTCTTTAATATACAACTTGTTTTCTTATTTCAATAATAATTTCAATAATAATAATTCAATAATAATTTCAATAATTATCGAAAAAAATACTCAGACAATAAATACAAATGTTAAGCATACAGATTTCAAAAATAACCCTTTTTTCTATACAGAATCTTATTCTTTTTTCCCCCAAAAAAACTTGTCGTACCAATTTAATACAATGATTGAACACCTCCTCCCTTCCTTCCTTGTATACTATATATTTATACACTCTTTTCTCAAAAAAAAAAAAAAAAACAAGAAAAAAGAAAGGAAAAAAATGAATCGAAACATTTATAAAAGGAGTAGCGCATCTGTTTTAATCACGCACACGCACAATATCCCTAAAAACATACTTTCTTTTTCCCCCTCGAAAAATCTTTTGTCGAATTTTTCCTCTTTTACGGAAGCGTCGTTTTGATATAGAGATGTATGTCACTAAAAAAAAAACGGTAATCGCGAAAAAATTGCGATTAAATACGGCCGATAATGAAATAATTCGTTGAGGAATTTCGTAACGGTAGATTGTATTCCTATAAAGAATCATTGAATTATCATGATGGATCTCAACGGACGTACATATGGAAAATTGATAACAGATGTGTAACATCTCATTTCCAGATGATTTGTATCCTGCGTGAAAAATGATGCAGCATGATAATTTGATTTCACGTTTTCTCGTGTGAATTAAATGCTTGAGAGTTGGGTTTTTTTAATTTGAACGAGGAGAGGAGAATAAAATTGTAAAAGTGGGTTATTGGAATAATTTTATAAATGAAGATGAAAAGAAAAATGGAATTGACAATGTTGAGATAATTGCTGCAAAGAGTATTGTTATTCGGAAGTGATGATCATTGGGAAAAAAATGGGAGATGTAACCAGTGGCAGTTGTATGACTAATGGTAGTTCGAACTAATGATGGTTTAAACTTATGATAGTTTAAACTAATGATTGTATAAACTTATGATAGTTTAAACTAATGATTGTATAAACTTATGATAGTTTAAACTAATGATTATTTAAACTGATTGTTTAAACTTAAGATAGCATTGAATAGTTAAAAATACTATTAATATTAATATTAACAAAAGCTTCTAATTATTATTTTAGCTGCTATTATTAATTACTATTAACTACTACTACCAACTATAGTTGGTATAGTATACTTTATACATTAACTGACAATGGTTTTAACTACCAACAACCAACATAGATAAAATTCATCCAAAATTCAATTATTTTCATAAATAATAAAATTTTCACAGGAATTCAATTAATTTAGAATAGCATTTTTAAAAAAATTCGAAAAAGTCAATTATTTAACAAAATTTCTTTATAAAACTCTACTTTCACTAATAATAAAATTTTTTATGAAAATTCAATTTTTTAAAACAATTTTTGATAAAATTCTAAGCAAAAATTAAATTCTTTTTAAACATCTGAAAAAAAATTTTCGCAACCTAATTCAATTATTTTCATAAATAATAAAATTCTTGTCATGAATTTTATTATTTTTGAAAATTTTAATAAAATTCTTTGCAACTATTCAATTATTTTTACAAAATAATAAAATTTATTGCAGAATTTCAATTATTTTTAAGGGCATTTGAACCTTTATGACGTCACAGTTTTGAGAATACATATACCTTTGCACAATGTGTGATGACATAAATGTTACAAAAACGCCCTTAATACAATTTTACAGGAATTGCTCCAAAAATGTAATTGTTCTTAAAAATTTAATTTCAATTCCTCGAAGAAATCAATAATTTCAAAAAATGTTTTTTTTAATTCTTTGGAAGAATTCACAGGAATTGAATTATTTTCAAATATTTCAATAAAATTGTTCGAAAGAAATCAATTATATTAAATACAATTTAAATTAAACTTTTTTAAAATAATTCAATTATTCTTTTAGATTTTAATAAAATTCTTTGCAAGAATTCAATTATTTACATGAATAATTCTTCGAAACAATTCAATTATTTCGATAAATAACAAAATTATTTCCGAAAATTCAATTATTTTGAGGCATTTTAATAAAATTGTTTGCAAAATTTAATTATTTTCAAAAATAACAAAATTTTTCGCAGAAATTCAATTCTTTTTAAACACTTTAATAAAATTTATTATTTTAAAAAAATATTTTTTTAAAATTCTTTAAAAGAATTCAATTATTTCCACAAATAAAAAGTTTCGCAGTAATTCAATTATTTTCATAAATAATAAAATTCTTCGCTGAAATTCAATTATTTTTGAAAATTTTAATAAAATTCTTAGCAACTATTCAATTATTTTCATAAATAATATCATTTTACAAGAATTGCTCGAGAAATGTAATTATTCTTATAAATTTAATTTCAATTCCTCGAAGAAATCAATTATTTAAATAATGTTTTTTTTTAAATTCTTTGGAAGAATTCAATTATTAACAAAAGTATTAGAATTTTGCCCAGGAATTTAATTATTTTCAAATATTTTAGTAAAATTCTTCGAAAAAAATCAATTATTTCTATAAATAACAAAATTATTTCCGAAAATTCAATTATTTTGAGGCAATTTAATAAAATTCTTTGCAAAATTCAATTATTATCATAAATAACAATATTCATGACAAGAATTCAATTATTTTTAAAAGTAATAAATTTCTTCTTGAAAATTCAATTATTTTAAAAAATTCCAATAAAATAGTTTGCAAGAATTCAAATATTATTTACATAAATAATTCTTTGAAAAAATTCAATAATATCGATGGATAACAAAATTTTTCCCGAAAATTCAATTATTTTGAGGCATTTTTATTAAATTCTTTTCAAAATTCAATTATTTTAATAAATAACAATATTCATCACAAGAATTCAATTCTTTTGAAAAGTAATAAATTTCTTCTTGGAAATTCAATTATTTAAAAAAATTCTAATAAAATCGTTCGTAAGAATTCAATTATTTTCATAAATAATAAAATGCTTTTTAGGAATTCAATTATTTTCAAAAAAAATTTAACAAAATACCACACAGACATTCAATTATTGTCAAAAATTTTAATAGAATTCTTTGTAAAATTTAATTATTTTTAAACCAATTTCTATACTATTTTCATGAAATTTCCAAACAGAATTGAATTCTTTTAAAATTTTTTTGTAAAAATCTTCATAAGAATTCAATTATTTTCATGAATGATAAAAATGTCTCAGGAAATCATTTATTTAAATTAGAATTTGCATAAAATTATTAGTCTAAAGAAATCAATTTTTCAAAAATTTTTATAAAATTCTTCGCAAGGATTAAATTATTTTTATAAATATTTAAATTCTTTCATGAATTATAAAATTTGTTGCAGGAATTCAATTTATTAGTAGGATAAAAAAGAAGTAAATTTTTTTTTATGATAATTAGGAAAAAGTCAGGAAAAAAATTATATCAATTAATTTTTTTGGGAAAACATATTCATTAGAATCTTTTTGATAATTTTTCTTAAATTTTTGTAGATTTTCACAATCTTTTTAAGGAAAAACATTTTTTCCAGAAATCAATAGCATATTTTTCTGCAGATATCAAATTGAGACAATAAACGAATCAAAAATGTTGCATCGCAACATTTTTGATTCGTTTATCGTCTCAATTTGATATCTGCAGAAAAATTGTCGAAGTTGACAAAATTTTTTTTTTTGCAAACACGTTTAAAAAATCGAATATCGACAGAATTTATTTTTTTTCTTTGTAATTTTTTTGAAAGGCAAATAGTGCGCAAAGACGCTGCTGATTGTGAGTATTATAAACATGAGAGAAGGATTCGAGGCACGTGATAGAATCAGTTTCTTGTGAACTGCTCAGCAACTGCAGTCTGAACCAATCAGGAATCTGATTCAATGGCAATTTATATCCTCATGTTGTTTGAAAGAACCAAACTTGCTTTTCACGGTAATTTTTTTCTCCTTCCTTGTTTTTTTTCGTTCCTAACTTTAAAAAAAAGGTTGATTTAAACTTTTAAAGAAACCGAAAAGGAAAGACTGGTTACAAAGAGAAGGGAGAAAAAGAGAAAAAGAAAGCTCTATGGAAAATATTTCTTTTAAATTACATTTTGAAAGATTTTCTCTCTTAAAAGAAAAGGTTTTTTCTTCTTTAAAAGATTAACTTTTAACTTTCTCTATAGAAAGAATTTTATAAATAAATACCATATATGTATTTATTCTCATATACAATTATGTATATGATTCAAAAACCTTTTTTTTTAGTCATTTAATCTTCTTTCAGAAATATTCATTTTTCAATTGTGATTAAATATATTAAAAATTAAAATCGTTGTTTGGAGAAGAAAAATAATTGTCACCACACTTGTAAAATAATTATTTTCTTTTTACAACAAGGTGTGAATATGAATAATGATCTGTTGGGAATAGAGAAATTTACAGATCATAAATTTAAGTATTAAAATCTTTTGGATCATAAGTCTTCTTCTTATTCCTTTTCTATTTTCTCTTTCCCTTTTCTTTCTTTTTTTTTGTGTGTGTGAATGTCTTGAAAGTGCTCTTAAAGAATATGTATATACAGTAAATGACAGAGATAGAGATAGATAAAGATAAATAGGTAAAGAGAGTGAGGTGGGGGGTAAGGGGGGAGTGCAGTGTGAGAAAAGAAGAATTGTAAGGAAGCGATGAAAAGGTATTTTCTTGGCTCGTTTATGAAAGACATATAATAGAAGGAACCCCTTGGTTTTTTTGAAAGAGAAAAAAAGCCGCGCTCGCTTTGTAGACTGAATAACACTCTTGTTTCGCAGCTCTCGCCTATGCAATTCGATGCAATCCAATACGTAACCCTCTTAACATTTTTTTTTCTACTAGAGCCATTCATATTTTTGAAAAATTGAAAAGTTCTTTTAGGTTCAAAAAACAATTGGCAAAATATTTTTTAACTACCACTATAGTGGTATGTAGTTAAAAAATATTTTTGCCAATAAGCCATAAGTTACAACTATATTTGTAACTTATGAAATTTTTAACTAACAAGTATTTTAAAAATATTGATTATTTTAACAAAAAAACTATTTGTAAATATCTATTTTAAATCCAATTATTTTAACTGTACCAGTCCTTTTTAACTACCAGTAGTTAAATAAATTAGTGATTACTACTGGTAGTTGTAAATACTCTCTGAATTTTAATTACTAAAAATATTTTGACTTGTTGCTTTTGAATTAGTAAATTTTACTAGCAAATGGTAATTTCTACTAATTTATTAGTAAAATTTGCTAATTTCAGACTTTGCACTCGATAATTAATTTTAAAAAAGTAGCTTTCAAACTAAAAAAAGTATAGTAAATAGAAGCCATCGAACAATTAAACTTGACGACCAAAAAAAACTCATTTTAGGAACTTGACAAAACCGACAATAATTCCATTCTATATTTTATTTTCCTGATTTTTCCCCCTAATTTTCATCAAAAAATATTTACTTCTTTCTTATCCTGGTAATATATTCAATTTCTGCAACGAATTTCATTATCCATGAAAGAATTTAAATATTTATAAAAATAATTTAATTCGTGCGAAGAATTTTATAAAAATTTTTGAAAAATTGATTTCTTTAGACTAATTTTATGCAAATTCTAATTTAAATAAATGATTTCCTGCGAGACATTTTTATTATTCATGAAAATAATTGAATTCTTCTGAAGGTTTTTACAAAAAAATTTTAAAAGAATTCAATTCTGTTTGGAAATTTCATGAAAATGGTAGAAATTGAAAATCATTGAAATGTAAAAAGTTTTTAAAAATAATTATACAAAGAATTCTACTAAAATTTTTGACAATAACTAAATGTCTGTGTGGTATTTTGTTAAATTGTTTTGAAAATAATTGAATTCCTGTAAAAAATTCTAATATTTATTAAAATAATTGAATTCTTGTGAACGATTTTATTAGAATTTATTAAAATAATTAAATTTCCAAGAAGAAATTTATTACTTTTAAAAATAATTGAATTCTTGTCATGAATATTGTTATTTATGATAATAATTGAATTTTGCAAAGAATTTCATTAAAATGATCCCCAAATTTGGAACGTTCAAATGAACGAAATATTTTTTATTGCAGATATTTTTATAAATTACTAATTACAAAAAAATTAAAAAACTGAAATTTTACGTTTAGGAACTCAAAAATTAATTTTTTGGACAATGGCACAAAATAATAAATTGCAATAAAAATTTAATTTGTAGAAAAAATAAATAAATTTCGTTCATTTGAACGTTCAGAACTTTAGGATCTTTTATTAAATTGCCTCAAAATAATTTAATTTTCGGGAATAATTTATTATTTATTATCGCGACATAATTGAATTGTTTCGAAGAATTATTTATGTAAATAATTGAATTCTGGAGAAGATCTTAATTAAAATCTAAAAGAATAATTAAATTATCTCAAAATAATGTAATTAAAATTATTTATAAAATAATTAAATTCCTGTAAAAAATTCTAATACTTTTGTAAATAATTGAATTTTTCCAAAGAATTTTTTAATTATCAATTTCTGTAAAATTGTATAAAAAATAAGTGAAATCCTGCGATGAATTTTATTATTTATGAAAATAATTGAATAGTCGCGCTATAAGAATGTTATTAAAATTTTCAAAAATAATCGAATTCCTGCGAAGAATTTTATTACTAATGAGAATAATTGAATTATTGCGAAAAATTTTATTATTTATGAAAATAATTGAATTCTTACAAAGAATTTTGAAAAAACATTTTTTTAAATAATTAATTTCTTCGAGGAATTAAAATTAAATTTTTAAGAATAAATTAAATTTCTTGAGCAATTCCTGTAAATTTGTATAAAAAATAATTGAAATCTTGCGATGAATTTTATTATTTATGAAAAAAATTGTATAGATGCTAAGAATTTTATTAAAATTATAAAAAATAATTTAATGCCTGAGTAGAATTTCATTATTCATGAAAATAATTGAATTATTGCAAAAAATTTTATTAAAATGTTTAAAAAGAATTAAATTTCTGTGAAAGATTTTATTATTTTTGAAAATAATTAAATTATTCATAAAAAATTTATTTAAAAAATTTTTTTTTAATTTTATTTTAAATAATTGAATTCTTGTAGAAAATGTTATTTGTGAAAAGAATTGAATTTTTCTATTAATTAATGTAAAATAATATTAAAAATAATTGAAATTCTTCGATGAGTTTTATTATTTATGAAAGTAATTGAATTCTTGCTTAGAATTATTTTATTAAAAATTTTCTTTTAAATAATTGGATTTTCATGAAAAATGTTATTATTAGTGAAAGTAATTTAATTATTGTGAAGAATTGTATAAAAATTTTGTTAAATAATTGATTTTTTCGAAATTTTTTTGGAAATGCCATTCTAAATTAATTGAACTCCTGTCGAAATTTTATTAATTTATGAAAATAATTGAATTTTTGGATTAATTTTATCAATTTTTTAAAAATAATTCAATTGTTTTGCGAAATTTCATGAAAATACTAGATATTGAAAATAAAATTGAATTTCGAATATCTTTTGAAAATAATTGAATCGATTTAAAGAATTAGATTATAATTTTTGAGAACAGTTTTTTGATTTCTAATATTAGCGAATTTAAAGTAGTGGACATTCTAAAAAAAAAAAACGGAAATAGTAGCTTTTTAGTGGCTGAAGCCTGTAATTCAAAAGCAAAAAGTCAAAATATTTTTTAATTCAAAATTAGAGAGTTGGTAATCATAGCCAAAGGTTGTTAAAATTCTCTATAGTTACAATGAATGATCCACAAGTTTTGAACCTTCAAATGAATGAAATATTTTTCAAAGATATTTTAAAAAATTACTGAGTACAATAAAAATTAAAAACTTAAATTTAACATTGAGAAACTTTGCAATTCAATTTTTTTTATATGAGACTTAAAATTATATTGTGATAAAATAAAAAATCTTTTTTTATTGCAACTGAAGTTGCAGCATAAACGTGGGTTATTTAATTATTTTGAAAACGTTGGGAAGTATGGTCGAGGGGAGTGTAGAGTATTTTCGTTTGGGTCCGGTGTAGCAGAGAGTGGCGAGGCAGGTGCCTCGTGTTTTCTATGGAGATGCTGGTTCTCAGTGCATATAAGTAGGTCCCTGAAAATCTTGATGAAGGTCCACGACCCGATCGAAAGGATTCGAGAGACAGGACACATTAATGTATCTCTCTGATTGGAATGGGATTTTCTTTCTCTCTCTCTCTCTTGCTCTCTTGTCGCGTGGCCTCAACCCGCAAGTATTTATTTCTCAAAAGAAAAACAACCGTGAAAGCCTCATTTATACGCTGCATGCTCCCAACTAATAACTCTATATGCACTAAAGATCAACCAAGCATCGAAAACTTTCATACGCGCACGCTATTCGAACGCAAGAAAAAAAAAGGAGAAGAAGAAAAAGTTTAAATAAAAGATATTATAATATCGAGATTCACGGAAAGTACCTCACTAACTGCTTGCACATATTTTCACTTCATTATGATTGTTTAACAATGTACTCGATTTATACGCTCATTAGTTTAGATTTGGATGAGGAAAACAAAAACCCTTTTTTTTATCTGATTTCCCTCTCTGTAAATTTGAATTAGTAAATATATTTACTAAATTGAATTAGTGAATGACTTTTTGCTTTGGAATTTGTAAATTTTACTAATAAACAGTAATTACTATTAATTTATTAGTAAAATTTACTATTAGTAAGATTTACTAATAGTAAATTAGTGAATCTTACCAATAAATTGTAATTTCTACTAATAAATAGTAATTTCTACTAATTTGTTAGTAAAATTTACTATTAATAAGGTTTACTAAGAGTAAATTAGTAAATCTTACTAATAGATTGTAATTTCTACTAATTTATTAGTAAAATTTACTAAATCAAAAGCAAAAAGTCAATCAGTAATTTAAATTAATATTAATTTACATTATAATTATTAATAATACTGTATAAATCTGAATTAGTAAAAAATAACTAATTATTAGTAAAATCGTAGCTGACTTTTTGCTTCAAGTTTTAATAAAAAATACAACTGTTACTAAAAAATTACTAATTCTCAATAAGAAAATAAATATCAAAAAGAATTGTCAAATTTCACTAATTAAATTAGTATAAATAACTTTAAGACTAAAAAAAAGGAGTAAAAATAAAAAAAAATAATTTGACGACTAAAAAAACACTTTTTATTCGGTTTAGAAAAATCACAAAAATTTTATTCTGTATTTTCCTAAATTAAATTCCTGTAAAATTTTTATTATTTTATAAAAATAATTGAATTATTGCACCAAATTTAATTAATTTTTTTTTAATTTAATTATTGCAACAAATTTTATTAAAAATTTTTTAAATAAATGAATTATTGCAACAAATTTTATTAAATTTTTTTTAAATAATTGAATTTCTGAGAAAAATTCTATTATTTGTGAAAATAATTGAATTTTTGAAAAAATTGTATTAAATGTTATGCAAAATAATTGAATTAATTAAAATAATTTAATTAAAATTGTATTAAAAATAATTAAATTATTGCAACAAATTTTATTAAAATTTTTTTAAATAATTGAATTTCCGAGAAAAATTCTATTATTTGTGAAAATAATTGAATTTTTGAAAAAATTGTATTAAATGTTCTGCAAAATAATTGAATTATATTAAATAATTTAATTAAAATTGTATAAAAAATAATGGAATTCATACGCTAAATATTAAAGTTTTTTTAAATAATTGAATTTCTATAGAAAATTTTATAATTTATAAAAATAGTTGAATTCTGTCGAAGAATTTTATTTAAATTTTTAAAAATAATTCTATAATGGAATTTTTGAAAAAATTTTATTAAATTTTTAAAAATAATTCTATAAATGAATTTTTAAAAAAATTTTATTAAATTCTTTGAAAATAATTAAATTCTTTCCAAAAATGTTATTAAAATTAAAAATATTACTTTTGAATTATTTTGATTAATTTTAATAAACCAGTATTAAAAATAATTAAATTCTTATGCCATAAATTTTATTCTATTTATGAAAATAAATAATAATACTTTCGAGAAATTTATTAAAAATATTGTATTGTAAATAATTAAATTCTTATAAACAAAATTTCTCTAAAACTTCTGTTAATAATTAATTTCTTTCAAAGAATTTTATTAAAATATTCTAAATAATTGATTTTTTCCAAAAAAAGTTTATGAAAATTGAATTTTAAATAATTGAATTCCAGTAAAAATTTCATTATGTACGAAAATAATTGAATCCCTGTAATGATTTTATTGTTTATGAAAATAATTGAATTATTACGAAGAAATTTATAAAAAAAATTTGTAAATAATTGAATTCTAGTAAAAATTTCATTATTTACGGAAATAATTTCATTACATTACATTTGTAAAAATAATTGAAAACTTGCAAAAAATTGAAAGAAAAATTTGAAAATAATTGAATTTTCTTTATTTTAATTATTAACGGATTTCAAGTAGTGTAAATTTGTAATTGTTGCAAATAGTCGCATATTATGTAAAATAACATTTTTTAATTGAAAAAAATTTCTTGATAAAATGGTGATTTAATTTCTCCACTTGAGAACGCCAAGGTCGCCACCAGATGGCAGTGAAAATTCCAAGAATTGTGAAGTGCCATCTAGCGGTGACCTTGGCGTTCGCAGGTGGAGAATAACGTCTCCATATTAAATCTTAATCTGTTCGTATAATAATTTTACTATTATTTCTGACGATTTTTTTTACGATTTTATAAATTTTTTGACTAATTTTATGAACCTGGTGATTTGGTGAACACTCCAAATAAATATTAAAAAGGAATTTAAATTTGAATTCACTTCAATTTGCCATTTTGCAAGAAATTAAAAAGACATTTTCCTATTCAATTAACAAATTTTTTTTTTCCAGGGGAAAAAAAGGAGAATGAGAAAAAGAGAAATTACAACATTGGAAATGAAACAATATCTCAGGAATTTTCCGGTTGGGAAAAGTATGTATAATATTTTTGAAGGAATGCTTATAAAGAAACGAATTCTCATTGTTATATAAATTATTTAAAAAAACAGGAAAAGGGGAGCCGAGAGAGAAAGAAAGAGAGCCACAATGGAGATGGAGGGAAAAATCGGTATTCAGTATTCGCAAATCGGATCCCGTTATATTCGAACGGAAACAAGAACGGTTGAACGCAATAAAACTTCCTTCTTTTAATTCTCGTCGTATTTTCGCACTCAGACCATTGTAATTAACGTATTCCTATTTTCGTGTCTGACATAATAATTGTCAAATGATTTTTTTTAGTCACGGTTTGCTGGACGAAATTCCAACGAAAAGCTATTTAAGTCGATAGACAATCTTTATACTAATAATAGTAGAAAGTGTCGTCCAACAATTATTATCTTTTCCCATCAGGTCATTATTTCAAGTCTTTTTGAAAAAATATTTTCAGTTTTCATATTCTCGTTTCAGTTGCATTTTCATTTTTTATTTATTTTATATTATTTATATTTATTTTATATTTTTATTTCATTTCATTTTCATATGCACAATTTTTCTAAGGACATCAAATTGAGACAAAAAAAAACGTATCAAAATTGTTGCGAACAATTTTGATACGTTTCTTTGTCTCAATTTGATCCTAAAAAAAATGGGTAAATAAATTTTCAAATATAAATAAATATTTAATTTTCACTTTGTTATTTTTCGATTCTACGCATTTCTTTAAAATTCAGATTTAAATTTCAATAGACTGTTTTAAAAGTCCGCCCTTCGATAAAAGAGACGCATTTTTTCGCTCGGATTTATTTTTTCTTTCTTTCTTCGTCTTCTTCTTAAATTGATGAAGAAACGGTGCAAAGTGATGAATAAATAATAAGAATTCGCCTCTTCGCAGTCTTGTATGTAATACCTTGTCCTTAAATAATAACGAGCCCACGGGAACAGCTCATACATTATGGAACAACTCTTTCGCCTACTTTTGACTCCCCTTATAAACCAACATGCAATATCTTCCAAAGCCCTACTTTTTTCCCACGTGTATATTTTATTATTACTATTATTATTATTATTTTTATCATCATTACTATCAATTTTTACTACTTTTTATTTACTATTTTTATTTACTATAAGAAATGAATTAAAAAAAGAAGAAGGATTAAAGATAATTTAATTTTAAATTTTATTAATTAATCATTCATAATTGTGAAAATAATTATTATTTAAAATATTTGGCTCTTATTCCTAAATTATAGTGTCATAATTCAAATTTAAAGAGTGAAAAATTTTTTCTCACGCAACATAAAATTTTTTGAAAATTTTACGTTGCTATACTTTTTTACGAGGGGCGCGCACATGGCATAATTTGTAATTATAAAGAACAAAAAATTATACACTCCACAATTTAAACGTATTGAGCCCTTCGTTATTTCGTAAACAAAAATAAATACCCTGGTGAGTCAATATCTTATTTTTTTTTATCTTCAAGAAAAATGCGCTGGGACAAGATAAAAAGTTTCAAAAGAAAATTTTACTTTGAATTCGTTGAAAAATAAAAAAAAAAAAATTTCTCCAAACAATTCCAACTGTATTAGTCATTTTATATTATTACAGATTATCTTTTCTTGTATATTTTTGCAATTTATCTGAAATGTGGAGAAATATTTTACATTCCCATTGCAATCGATCGTGAGAAAAATGAATCACTTGAGAATAAAAAGGAAGAAAAGGGAAAATGTGTAAATGACATTCTTTCGTAATATATATAGTGTAATACCATTTTGTTTTGTCCAAAGAAAAAGAAAAATGATTTATGAATAACATTTTTCACACGAATTTTCTTGTCCTACTAAATAAAAATAATATAATTCTCAGCTTTATCATTCAAATATAATCAGTCCGAATCTTCTTCAAAATTATTATTATCATTTCAATTCAATTATTATTTTTAAGAATTCTTCTTTAAATTAATTAATTTTCAAAAAAGTTGTTTTTTAAAATTTTAACTGAAATGTGTTTTTAAATCAATGTTTATGAGAAAATTCTACTAGAATTCAATTATTTAAATACAAAAATAAATAATTTATTCAATAATTGAATGTTTCTTAAAATTCAATTCTCATAAAGAATTGTGTAAACAAATTTTTAAATAATTGAATTCTTTCGACGATATAATATAATAATTGAATATCTGTGTGGTATTTTATTAAATTTTTTTTTCAAAATAATTGAATTCCTAAAAAGCATTTTATTATTTATGAAAATAATTGAATTCTTGCGAACGATTTAATTAGAATTTTTTTAAATAATTGAATTTAAAAGAAAAAATTTATTGCTTTTAAAAATAATTGGATTCTTGTCATGAATATTGTTATTTATAATAATGATTCAATTTCGCAAAGAATTTTATTAAATTGCCTCAAAATAATTGAATTTTCGGGAATAATTTTGTTATTTATCTTTAATAATTGTATTCTTTCGAAGAATTATTTACGTAAATCATTCAATTCTTGGGAGGAATTTTTTAAATTCTAAAAGAATAATTGAATTATTTCAAAAAAATTTAATTAAAATTCTATTTAAAATTATTAATTTCTTTCGAACAATTTTATAAAAATATTTGAAAATAATTGAATTCCTGTGGAAAATCCTAAAATTTTGTAAATAATTGAATTCTTCCAAAGAATTGAAAAAAAACATTTTTTTAAACAATCGATTTCTCCGAGAAATTGAAATTAAATTTTTAAGAACAATTACATTTCTCGATCAATTCCTGTAAAATTATATAAAAAATAATTGAAATCTTTCGATTAATTTTATTATTTATGAAAATAATTGAATAGTGGATAAAAATTTTCAAAAATAATTGAATTCCAGCAAAGAATTTTATTATTTATGAAAATAATTGAATTATTGAGAAAAATTTTATTTGTGATAATAATTGAATTCTTCCAAAGAATTTTAAAAAACATTTTTTTAAATAATATATTTCTTCGAGGAATTGAAATTAAATTTTTAAGAATAAATTACATTTCTCGAGCAATTCCAGTAAAATTAAAATTAAAATTGTATGAAAAAAAAATTGAAATCTTGCAATGAATTTTATTATTTCTGAAAATAATTGAATAGTTGCTAAGAATTTTATTAAAATTTCCAAAAAATAATTAAATTACTGAGAAGAATTTTATTATTTATGAAAATAATTAAATTATTGCGAAAAATTTTATTAAAATGTTTACAAAGAATTGAATTTCTGTGAAAGATTTTATTATTTTTGAAAATAATTGAATTCTTTTGTATGGAATTTTATTAAAATTATTAAGAATAATTATATTTTTTGAAAAATTCGATTAAAATTTTATTAAAAATAATTGAAATTCCGCCATGAGTTTTATTTATTTATGAAAAAAATTGAATTCCTTAAAAAAAATTTATTGTGTACGAAAATAATTGACTGTAAAAATTTTATTTTTTTGACAATAATTGAATTATTGCGAAAAAATTTATAAAAAATTTGTAAATAATAATTGAATTCCTGGGAAATTTTTATTATTTTATGAAAATAATTTAATGTTTGGGTAGAATTTTATTACATTTTTTCAAAATAATTGAATTCTTTTAGAAAATTTTATTAGAATAGTAAATATTGACAATCATTGAATTATTGAGGAAAATTTTTGAAAATAACTGAAATTTTACCAAGATTGTTATTAAAATTTTTGAAAATAATTGAATTTTGGAGAAAAATTTAATTGAAGATTAAGAATTTAATTCAAAGATAATAATTGAAATTTTGACGAAACTTTTCAAAATTTTTGAACTTAATTGAATTTTTGCGAAGAATTTTATTACTTTTCGAAATAATTGAATTTCTCCAATCATTTGCAGTTTCTCTAAAATTCTCCAAATTATATCGTCAAATTTACGAATTTTTCGTATAAAAAGAGACTAAAATAAACAAAAATTACGAATTACTGCACTTTTCACAAATCAAATTTTAGAGACTGAGCATTAAAAAAAATATTCCTTTAGAATAATTTTCCCTTTATTTGATATTTGAAAAATAAATAAATATATATATTGTATATACAAATAAGACGATTTTTCATTATGCTGATGATATGATAAATTATGTATTACTTCATCATTCATCGTATAAATTTTATTGCATCATTTAGAATATTATTAGAATTATCGTTTTCTCTCACAACATCCTTGAGAATCCTGCATAGAAATTAAGCGTTAAAGGAAAATGATAGCATAGTATGTATATAAGTTTTCGAAAAACCGCGCATACAGAATAATGTGAAATTATATATAAATATGATAATTATGAAACAACTACTTTATGTAGTTTTGTTAGACTTAATTGTAAAATATGGAGAAAGATGTTGCTCTTAGATCCTCTATTGTTGAAATTATTATTACTTATAATGACTTTTATATAATAAAAAAGTAACAGTAGTGGCAAGAGAAAAACAGAAAAAATTAATGAAACAGCAGTGGCAAAATTAGAACAGTGGTAAAATTAAAGTAGTCACAAAATCAAAATAGAAATAAAATTAAAATTGTAGAAAAATCAAATTAAAATAGTAATGAAAACAATAGTTTCAAAATTTAGTAATAATAATAATAATAATCTAAAATTATGAGCAAAATATCTAGTTCAAAAATACCACAAAAAACAAAAAGTGCTATTCTCTACAATTATTTCAACGTTTGTTTTTCCCAAGAAGCAGAAACCGTTTCTAAAATAACTTCCGATTGCTATGAGAAAATCCGAGAAAAGAACAAGTAGCACTAAAAATATTGATCAATTATTATAGAAGTCGAACGATAAAAAGAGAAACTATATAATTTTCGTGAATTGATGAAAGAGCTACAGCACAAAACATCTGTTTGGCAATACTACAACTAAACAATAACTTTCAAGAATCATTTGCAAACTGTTTTGCGTACGGCAGAATAAAAAAAAAACTATAGCTTACTGAATTTCTATTTTTAAATTTGAAAATTGCAACGATTTTTTTTTTAATCAGTTTTGCTTTACCTAATTTGCAAGTTAATTAGTTTTGGGAAATCAAAGCAACATTATTTATGGATCCAATGATCATTTAAAATTTTTGTGTCAATTTCATTTTTGCGATTTGGTACCAAGATTCTGTTTTGTAAAAATTTGATTTCATTTGGTACCACTTTGATGCACTTTTGGTATCAAAGTTTCTGTTCGGTTCTGTTTGGTAGCAGTTTTATTCAATTTGGTACCATGTTACAATTTTAATTAATCAGTAATTAATTAATTTAGTAGCAGTTTGATTCGTATAAACTGGATTTAATTTGGTACCAGTTTGATTCAAATTTGTAGCAAATTGATTCCATTTGGTACCAGATTGATTCAGTTTTAAGTAAATTTGCTTTAATTACCAGTTTGATGCAATTTTAAATCTGTCTGGTACCATTTTGGCAAAGTTAAACCAAAAATTTTGCCAATTTGATTGATACCAATTTAATTCAGTTCTGTAACAACTACATTCGATTTGGTACCAAATTGATTCAGTTTTGTACAAATTGGATTTAATTACCAGTTGGATACACTTATGCATCTATTTTGTATCAGTTTGATACAAATTGGTACCAGTTTATTTCAATTTTCCGCACTAATTTTATTTCAATTTGGTACCAATCTGCTTCCAATGTCATCAAATCACTAAAAATTTTGGTTCAGATTTGGTACCAATTTTTTACCAACTGAAAGAAGTACCAAAAGATTGGTACCAAATTTCTTAAGAAGAAACAAAGAAGAAAAAACTGAAAGAAGTACCAAACAATTGGTACCAAAAAGTGAAGGAAGTACCAAAAAATAAAACAAGTGCCAATGATAAAAATACAACTGTTCAATTATTGTTTCCTAAAATTCAATTTTCAATTAAAAAAAATCATCACCTGAATGAATCCCGGCATCGACATCAGTCTCCTTAAAAACACATCCATCTGGACACTCATTCCTCCCAATGGTATCATCGAGACTATCCTTTTCATGATCACCCGAAAAATCCTCATGATTACCAGAATCATCAAGAGTATGCTGCCTCCCAGCTCTAACCAAAGCACTTGTACTCCTCGCCAATTTTGTACTATGCGTCCTTCTTATTAAATTCGCGAAAGTCGTACTATTATTCCCACCACATTGTTTTGACATTTTCTGCTCGACAATTGATCTCGATTCCCTAGTTCTCGATTTAATCTTCGGCACAGTTGTTCTCCTTTCAACATCCTCATTATCATCCTGATTCTGATGCTGATGACGATCGTCACTTCGATTTTTACGTCTAGCATCATCATTACAATTCTCAGTATCAATGGAACCTAAACTATTATTCAGTCTGTTGTCCTTTCTCGCAGCATCTTTCTTACCGGTAAACCGGCTCTGAAATCTTTCTATCGTCTTAAAGGACCTGGTCCTCTCAACCTTCTTTTTCTGTTGTTGCTGCTGCTGTTGCTCCAAACCATCATCCACTTTCGATGTCTCGAAAATTCTCGTCAACGATTGCACCTTACCGCGTGGCTCAATCTTCTCACTACTTGTCAGATTATCATGATTACTCAAAGTGCGTGTCAAATTATTCACCACTTTTGTACTCGTACCAATTGGAAATGTATTACAATATTTCTCCGAATTGGGGGAAATTGTTATTGTCCCTTGACGCGATTCTCCATCAAGTGAAACATAGAATGTCGATCTCCGCTTTGGAGAATCCTCCTGCTCGAGCATTTTGACTCAATTACATTTCAAATTTCGGCAGAATTTGAACCATTCCAAATGTTCCCAATGTTTCTTTGGGATTATTTTCTAATCGGGAAATTCGATGTTAAAACAGGATGCTGAAGGATGCTAAAGATTGTGAAAGGATCTTAAAGTTTGAGAAAGGTTGTTAAAGGATTTGTAGAGTTGTAAGATGTTAAAGGTTGTTAAAAGATTTAAAAGATGTTAAAGATTGTTAAAAGATGTTAAACTTGTTAAAGAATGATGAAACGTTTCATCAGTGAGAAATTGTACGCTCCTGATATAGGGACAGGTTAAATGCTAAGAAGGTAGAGAGAGAAAGAAAAGGTCGCCTTTCCTCTTGGCCAATCGTGAGAACGCTATAAGAAAAAGGGATATCTCTTTCTCGCTTGACTGTCAGATCAATGGCTCTCAGGAGGACATATATGTGAACTATAAAACTTCTCAACCAAGAGTGAAATATCGTAAACACACTGTGGCACAACTCCCACCCTAAAATGAATTCAAGTAGTGCTAAAAGCACGTGGATGCATCACACGAATTGACATTCGTCGTGGTTTAACTCCTTCGAATCAATTCAAGTTCAAAACAAGTTTCAAACAAGTATTTTCTCCTCTCCTGTCTCAAGATATCCTTCTTCACTCTCCACGACAAAGTATTTCGATTCAAACATTCAACTTCTTCGGCACACAAAACACTCAACTTGTCACATTTCCTTTTTCTATAGACACTTTATTTATTTGTTGCATTTAACATTTAATCGATTTTACTATTTATAGTTTAAAAAAAAAAGGGAAAGAAAATAGAAAAGAAATTATGTTGGGTAGGTATTGTAGGTGGTATTGTTGGGGTACTAGTGGTATATACTAGTATTTTGCTAGTATTTTTCTAGTGTATTACTGGTATTTTGCTCTACAAGTATCACTGGTATATTAGAGTAATTTTTTTTGAACTGGTATATTGTTAGAGTATTACAATAATTCACAAGTAATTCCTCTTTCGAAAAAGAAAATACAGATTCTTTATTCGTTTAAGGACTGGTTTTCTCAAGAGGACAGGTTTTCAGATTGTAAATTCTCTAATATATTTGCAAAGAGAATTTTTGTTTTTTTATCCGCCGATGTGTAAAACACTAGAGGAATTATTGTCTAAAATTTTTTTTAACGAAAAAATATTCCTGTTGTTGTTTTTTTTTGAAAATTAAGTGAAAAAGCGTGCACAATCGCGGATACGAGAGCGCGATATAGACAACCTCTTGCCGAACGAAGTCACGACTATCTGCTCAGGAGTGTCGACTTTTTCCTACTGAACACTCAGCGCCTCTGATGGCAGGCCGTTAAGACTCGCGACGCATTTCGTTTACTACGATGCACTCCTCCAGACTTCCATTGTATATTATTATATTATGAGATTTCTCTCTCTCTATCTTTATCTTTTTTTCTATCTTCAATTTTCTCTCCAATTTTCTCTGGATTTACTCCTTTTGATATTTTTTGCTGCAGTGGGCTCGTTGATTTTTGTTAATTTTAAATAGGCAAAATATTTTTTTAAGAACAATTTTTTTTACAACAGGAACAATAATAATAAAAATTGTATGTTAAAAATAAAAAAAAATAAAAAATAATAATAATAATAAAAATAATACTAATAATAATAAAAGTAGTAATAATCATCATACATTTACAAATTGAATTTTTAAAAAAAACTTTATTACATTTTGTAAAAATAATTAATTTCTCTCGAAAAAAATTATTAAAATTTAAAAGAATAATTAAACTATTTTTAATAATTTATCTCAAATTGTATTAAAAAATAATTAAATTCTTAAGATGAATTTTATTAAAAAAATTTCACGGAGAGAGAATATATATTAAATTTTGTAAAAATATTTTCAAATTGGGGAAAAAGTGCGACAAAGCGAAATTTTGATATAAAAAATACTAAACTTTAAAAAAACTTATGTGAAATTTAGTATAATTATATCAAATATCAAGAATATTAATTAAATTCTAATATAACTTTAATAAATTTCACAAAACTTTTTTTAAAGTTTAGTATTTTCTATATCAAAATTTCGCTTTGTTGCACTTTTTCCCCAATTTGTAAAATACTTTTACAAAATTTAATATATATTCTCTCTCCGTGTTCAAATAATTGAATTCCTGTAAGAAATTTTATTATTTATAAAAAATTAAATTGAATTTCTGCTACGAATTCTATTATATTTGTGAAGGTAATTGAATTGTTGAACAAAATTTTCTTAAATTTTTTAAAAAATAATTAAGCTTTTTCAGAAAAATGTTATTAAAATTTAAAAGAATAATTGTATTTTATTTGTTTAATAATTAAATTAAAGTTTGTATTAAATATAATAAATCAGGGTTTCCACAAAAATTTTATTTCGTTTATCCCTTAATTTTCCTTGATTTTCCAGACAAAATTTTAGCTTTTTCCCTTACTAGAAAAAAATTAAGATTTTCAAAAATTTCAAATTCAAATCTTTTGAAATACAATTGTATTTCAAAAGATTTGAATTTGAATTGAAGAAAACCCAGTGAATTAATAATAAAATTAATTCTACGTAGAATTATTATAGTTAAAAGTAAGAAAAATTCTGATTTTTAAAAATTTGAAAATCGAAACCTTTTCAAAATCCAATTATTTCTAAGTATCCCCCCCCCTAATGTTTTTAATATTTAATTATTATCTAAAATTCTAACCGAAATTCATTTCTAAATCAATTTTTATTAGAAAATTCTACGAGAATTTAATTATTTAAATACAAAAATAAATAATTTATTCAATAATTGAATGTTTCTTAGAATTTAATTTTTACAAAGAATTTTATTAACAACTTTTGAAAATAATTAATTTCTTTTAAGGAATTTAATTAAAATTTTACTAAAATTTATCATATTAAAGAATTTTATAACAATTTTTGAAAATAATTGAAAACTTTTGGAAGAATTTTATTAAAATTTTTTTAAATAATTAAATTCCTGAGAAAAATTTAAATATTAATTTATGAAAATAATTAAATAAATTCATGTGAAGAATTTTTATTAAATTTCGTTTAAATAATTGAAATTTTCCCAAGAATATTATTAAAATTTCTGACAATAATTTTAATTCTTGAGAAGATTTTCGCTATCTATTTATAAAAAAAGGTAATTTAATTCTTAACGGGAATTTTTAAAAAAAATTCGAAAATAATTTTATTCTTCGAAAGTATTTTATTAGTTTTCAAAAGAATTGAATTCTTATGACGAATTTGGATATTTATCGAAATAATTGAATTTTGGAAAAGAATTTTATTAATATTCCTTAAAATAATTGATTTTATGTGGAAAATTTTGTTGTTTATCAAGATAATTGAATTCTTTTACAAAATTACTTAAAAAATTTTGAAAATAATTAATTTCCTGTGACGAATGAAAAGTTATTTATGAAAATTTTTGAATTATTGCAACGAATTTTATTATTTTATTGAATAATGAAATGTTTCTTAAATTTTAATTTATTTAAATCCTTAATTTATTTAAAATTAAAATTATTTAAAAATCATTGAACTGCGAAAAACTTTTGAAAATAATTGAAATTTTGAAAAGAGTTTCATTTAAATTTTTGAAAATAATTGAATTTTTGGCGAAAAATTTTGCTATTTATAAAGATAATTGAATTCTTAACGAAATATTCGTTCAAATTTTTTAAAATAATTGAATTTCTTCGAAGAATTTTATTACCTTTGAAAATAATTGAATTCTTGTGATGAATATTGTTATTTATGAAAATAATCGAATTTTGTAAAGAATTTTTTTAAAATTCCTAAAAATAATTGAATTTTTGTAAAGAATTTTGTTATTTATCAAGATAATTGCATTAAAACTTTTGAAATAATTAAATAATATTAAAAAATTCATTCTATAGTCAGAATTAGAAAAAAATGTTGAAGGGTTTGTATTAGAATATTCAAATATAAATGAAAAATAATTGAATTCTTGCGATGAATTTTATTATATTTATGAAAATAATTATATTATCGAGGAATTTATGAAAAATTGTATTGAAAATAATTAAATTCTTGTAAAAAAAATTCTATCAATTTTTTTTTTTTTGTAAATAATTAATTTCAATCAAAGAATTTTATTTAAATATTCTCAATAATTTTTTTCGAAAAGGTTCATGAAAATGGAATTTTAAATTAGTGAATTCCAGTGAAAATTTCATTATTTAATTGAATTACTTACGAACAACGTGAAATTCAATATGGAGACGTTATTCTCCACCTGCGAACGCCAAGGTCACCGCTAGATGTCAGTTCAGTTCCTTCTTAGAATTTTCACTGCCCTCTGGTGGCGACCTTGGCGTTCTCAAGTGGAAAAATTAATTCACTAAATTTATTATTAAACGCTGAGTTAAAAATCGCATTTTTAACGCATGAATGAAAAATATAAAACTATTAGTTATATAAATAAAAATATAAAAAATGTCTCATCTTTATACAAACAAACAAAAAAAATTTTAAAAAAGGTGAAGTAAAAAATCAGCGCAGTCTCTCTAAAAACTATTGTCAGCGGGAGGTGAAACAAAAAGCAGAACGTGTCCGCCCTTCGAAATTTATTATTCATAATGTTGATATATGTTGGCCACTAAATATCAGCATAAAGAGTTCTTTATGTCGAACATTTTAGCGAGACTAATGATGCCGAAAACGTTAATGTATTTAACATTCAGAAAGAGAGAAGTTATTTAATTACAATCATCAAAATTTCGATTATCTCGTTCAAAATAATAATTTCGAATAATTATCTCGTTCCTCATTTTTTTTCAACAAAATTTATTTATGCAATTGTGTAAATTTTACCATTTGCAATTATTGACAAAATTTATTTATTGGATAAATTTTACCACCTGTATTTTTTGTACAGGTGGTAAAATTATCATTATCTATTCCAAAAAGAATAGATAATGATTAGTAAAAAGAAATTATTTCTCAATCCTTCAAGAAGGAAAGGTTTAAATTTGCGCTAAATTATAAATTAAAGAAGTTCGTGTCGAAAATGAGACGAAGTTTAAATTTACGAAAGCTTTCCCCACGAAAAAAAAATGTTCTCGAGTCATTTAACTTTTATATGATATATTGAAAAACTTTACGAAAAGAAGACCCGCGTGGAATTTAAAATTAGCAGCATAGGCTTCAAGAAAGGCGTCTTTTCATCCGCAGGATGAACGCACATATTTTGATACTTTTTAAAGTGCTTCCGAGATAAAAGTGTGTCTATACATATATATATACAAAAGGGGGAT
This sequence comes from Leptopilina heterotoma, assembly GCF_015476425.1. Taxonomy (NCBI): domain Eukaryota; kingdom Metazoa; phylum Arthropoda; class Insecta; order Hymenoptera; family Figitidae; genus Leptopilina; species Leptopilina heterotoma. The sequence continues at coordinate 1,859,293 of NW_025111011.1, forward strand.
AATTTTTGTACTTATGCACTGCACCTACTATCTATTTATACATGTCACACTAGACGCCAATTTCCTGTCTGAATTTTGTGAATTTTGTCTTTTGGCTTCAAAGTAAGTAAAACGGGTATATATTGGTATATACACAGTGAATACTTATACAAGTCGAAAGACCGCGAGTCTTCCTGCATATATATAAGATACAGTGAGAGAGGAGAGCTAAAAAGGGTAAAAAAAAAAATGAAAAAAAAAGTCGACGCCCAACTCGCGACAAAGAAGCAGGATTCGTGCCAGCCGGTCATTCAAGATCTCGTTACAGCTTTTTTAAACGATTTTTCATTCCTTTTTTTCTTTTCTTCATTCCCGGCATTTTAAGTGATGATCTACCTACCCTGTTGAAAATATTACTGAAATCTTGCAAAAGAACGGAGATCCAATTAACAGTTTTAAATGACGACGTCTTTATTGAGAAAAAAATTGAACCAATCTCCCGAATATCAATTTCTTCGCTGGGAGAAAAAAAAGATCATATATAATTACTTTTATTATCGCAGTTATTTACAAGTAATTTTTGGTATTTTTCTGAGTAATTATTTATAATTAATAATTATTATCTAATAGTTATTATTTACTATACTATATTATTAATTATTGTTGTTTATCATTACATTCTCCAGGGCTTGAAGTAGGTCCGTAAATACTGTAAAAATCCGTTTTTTTGAAAAAAAATCCGTAAAGCACGAAAGAATGAAAAGTTATGGTAAATTGTACGATTTAATTTGGATAATTTTAGAGAAATTACAAATGAAAATTACAAAATTTTCCTCAATTCAATGATTTTCAATATCCACTATTTTCATAAAAATTTTCCAATAGAATTCAAATATTTAAAATTTTTTTTATAGAATTCTACACAAACTTTTAATTATTTTTAAAAGATAGGTAATAAAAATTTCACAGGAAATACATTATTTTCAATTTTTTTTTATAAATTTCTTCGCAATCATTCAATTTTTTTCATAGATAATAAAATTTTTGCGGGGATTCAATTATTTTCGTAAAGAATAAAGTTCTTTTTAGGAATTCAATTATTTTCAGAAATAATAAAACTCATTGCAGAATTTCAATTATTTTTTATACAATTTTAATCGAATTCCTCGAAAAAATTCTTAAAAATTTTATTAAAAATCGTCGAAAGAATTTAGTTATTTAAAAATTTGTTTACAAAATTCTTCATGAGAATTGAATTTTAAGAAACATTCAATTATTGAATAAATGATTTATTTTTGTATTTAAATAATTGAATTCTAGTAGAATTTCTCATAGATATTGATTTAAAAACACATTTCAGTTAAAATTTTAGATTATAATTGAATATTAAAAGCATTAAAAAGTAAATTTTTAGAAATAATTGAATTTTGAAAAAGTTTTAAATTAAAATCATTGAAATTTTGAATTTTCTATATTTTTTACTAACAATTCTGTGGAATTGTTAATAATATGATTAGGGATTTGATTGAGTAATTTGATTAAGAAAAGACGAAAAGATTTTAAATTGGACGATATAATTTAGAGAATTTTAGAGAAATTACAAAATGCTCGCAGAAATTCAATTATTTTCAAAAGTAATAAAATTCTTCGCAAAAATTCAATTATGTTAAAAAATTTAGAAAAATTCCCGTAAAAATTTCAATTAGTTTTAGAAATAATGAAGTTTATCTTTGAAATTTAATTATTTTAAAAAATTTTAATAAAATTCTTGGCGAAATTTCAATTAGTTTTAGAAATAATTAAATTCATCTTTGGAATTCAATTATTTTTAAAAATTTTAATAAAATTCTTGGCAAAATTTCAATTATTTTCAAAAATTTCCCCCAATTTAAAGACTTTCATTAACTACTATTTTAAAAAAAATTTCCTAAAGAATTCAATTTTTTTAAAAAAACTTAAATAAAATTCTACGAAAACCTTTCATTATTTCCATAAAATAATAAAAATTTAACAGGAATTCAATTATTTACAAATTTTTTAAAAATTTCTTTCCAATAATTCAATTATTTTTATAACTAATAACTTTTTTACAGGAGTTCAATTATTTTCGTAAATAATAAAATTCTTTTTAGAATTTAAATTATTTTCATAAATAAATAAAACTCATAGCAAACATTTTCAAATATTTTTAATTTAATTTTAATCGAATTTCTCGAAAAATGTAATTATTCTTAAAAATTTTATTAAAGTTCGTCAAAAGAATTCAATTATTTAAAAATTTGTTTATAAAACTCTTTGTGAGAATTTAATTTTAAGAAACGTTCAATTTATTCAATAAATTATTTATTTGCATTTTTACATTTAAATTTGTATTTAAATAATTGAATTCTAGTAGAATTTTCTAATAAGAATTTATTAAAAAATGAATTTTGTTGAAAATAAATGAATTTGAAAATTCTTAAAATACTTTTTCAAAAATTATTAAAAATAATGGATTTATAGAAAAATTCAATTATTTTTATAAATAATAAAATTTTTACAGGGATTCAATTATTTTCGTACATAATAGAATTCTTTTTAGGAATTCAACTTTTTTCATAAATAATCAAACTCATCGCAAAATTTTAATTATTTTTTATACAATTTTAATGGAATTTTTCGGAAAATGTAATTATTTTTAAAACTTTTATTAAAAATCGTCAAAAGAATTCAATTCTTCAAAAGTTTTTTGATTAAATTCCTTTTGAGAATTCAATTTTAAGAAACATTCAAATATTCAATAAATTATTTTTTTTAGGTATTTCAATAATTAAATTCTAGTAGAATTTTGTAATAAAAATTGATTTAAAAATGAATATTTTTTAAAAACAAATGAATTTGAAAATTCTTCAACAACTTTTTTAAAAATTATTAAAATTATATGATTTATGAAAAAATTGTAGTTAAAAATAATTCTTCTTAGGAATTCAATTATGTTCATAAATAATAACAACTCATCGCAGAATTTCAATTATTTTGAATACAATTTTAATCGAATTCCTCGAAAAATGTAATTCCTAAAAAATTTTATTAAAAATCATTGAAAGAATTCAATTATTTAAAAATTTGTTTATAAAATTCTTTATGAGAATTTAATTTTAAGAAACATGCAATTATTCAATAAATTGTGTTTTTTGTATTTTTTAAATAATTGAATTCTAGTAGAATTTTCTAACAAAAATTGATTTAAAAATTACTTTCAATTAAAGTTTTAGATAATAATTGAATATTAAAAGCAATATAGCGTGAATTTTTAAAAATAATTGAATTTTGAAATTATGTTTTTTGAAAGAAGTTTAATTAAATTTTTTTTTATTATTTGAAGTTTTTATTTTCTAATTTTTATTTAATGGAAAAATTTACGAATAATTGAAATTCATAAAATTGAATATTGTAAACAAATGGATTTGAAAATTATCAAAGAACTTTTTCGAAAATTATTAAAAATAATCGATTTAAAGAAGAATTTTAGTTAAAAATTTTTGTAAATTATAATTGAATTGTGAATGATTTTATCACTCGGTCATCTTTAATAATTATTTTTTATAAAAAATTTAATTTATATAGTTTGAAGTAAAATGTTTTCTTATTTAATTCTGACTTATATTTTTGTCAGTAATTGGTCCATAATTTTTCATTTTTGGCCCGTAAAGTCCGTATTTTTAAATACTTTCACTGATTCGAGCTCTGATTCTCTCTAAATTCGGATTAGTAAAAATTACTATACTTATTCAAAAGCAAAAAGTCAGTCATTAATTAAAATTTAAAGAGATAATTAAGATAATTATAATTAAGATAATAAGACAATAAGATAATAATAATAAGATAATTATGATTAATTATTATTGCTATACAATTATCTTGATTATTTAAATAAATTTAAAGATTTAGGTGTTTTAATTTAGTTTTGATATTAAATTTTATATTTGGTAATTTGAGTATTATGGAACATAATTATGTTCCATTGTCGTTGACTCATTAAATTGTGAGACATGTCTATATAAACGACAAAGATTATATTTCTTCTTATTTAAAAATTGCTCCGGCGGATGTTTCTGACTTCCGCTTCTCTTTCTCTTGTAAGTAATGTTATTGACAGTAAAGAGTAAATGCCCTCTCTCTTTACACGTGGATAAAAAAAAAACTAGAACGCAACACGAATACCTCTGAATGTTTATAAGATTCATTTAAAAACCGCATGTGTCATCTACTTGACGAGTGTGCTCTTTTTCTCCTTATCGAATTTTTGATCAAAAATATAAATTATTATCTTTTTTCAATTGCAAATCTTAAGCTTTTTAATATCTTAATTTACTATGTATATTACAGTTGAATTTTTAATAAAATTTCTTTTACGTATTTCTAATTCGAAAGTAATTCCAATTCGAAAGTTAAAAAGAAAAAATCCACTCGGGAATAGAGAGAAATATTTCTAATTCTTTAGGTAATATTTTTTATTATGTCTAGTGGAAAAAAAAAATGTTTTCAACTTAAATATAAAAGCCAAAATATCCGCAGGATTACTATAGGGTGGGTTTCGAAAAGATTTAAGGGCCATGAACGTCTAATTTATGAGAGCGTTCACCAACGCAACGGAAGAACAAAACCTGGAGGAGCGCAAATTATTTACTTCTTGTTCTTCCTTTTTTCCACAATACACGCTTGTAAATAGTTTAAAATACCAGTCTGCAGAGTTAAAAAATAAAAACAAAACACAAAGTTCTAAAAATGTAAAAATAAAGTCAAATAAATTTTTCCCCCGCAGTCTAATCGAAAAAAATTAAATTTGACAATTGAAAGAAAAAAGAGTGCAAAAAAAAAAAATCACCAAAGCACAGGGACAATTTGAATGCGAGAGAGACCTGTAATATTCTCTCTCGTGAATTAAAATGATTACAATGTGCCCTTTATGCGTGTGTCAGAATGGAAGCAATTGCAGAATATGCACAAGATCTAAGTAGTAATAACTGCATTACGACACGAGTAATTTCTTTGAACGTGAATAATGGACGCAATATCGAAGCCAGGACCAAGAGGAAGTAGCAGATGTAGAATGCCACTTTCAATTGGGGGAGCTTGATGTTCCATTTGCATATAAGGTTGACGGACGTTGGTCAGCATACTTATTTTGGATTCAGAAATGACGGATGTCCCAAAGCACACAAGGTATACATTTTAACTGACCAAATTAGTTACAGTTGATTTTTTCATTCTCGTCCCATGCAGAAGAAACTAAATCATTCAAATTTCACCTCACATTTTCTCTAATAGTCTAATTGTAATTCTTTTTACAGATTTTTATGTGAATTGCAATTTTAAAAATTATGCTGATAACAGAACTCGAACTAGTGAAAGTATTTAAAAATACGGACTTTATTGACAAAAAATGAAAAATTACGGAACATTCAGTGACCAATTATTGCTGACAAAAATATAACCATTCCGAGTCAAATAACAGAACATTTTACTCAAAACTGTAAACTAAATTTTTTATAACTATAATTATAAATAAATAAATAATAAATAAATTATAACTAATTATAAATAATTACTAAAGATGACCGAGTGATAAAATCATTTACAATTGAATTATTATTAACTAGAATTTTTAACTAAAATTCTTCCTAAATCAATTATTTTTAATAATTTTCGAAAAAGTTCTTTGACAATTTTCAAATCCATTTGTTTACAATATTCAATTTTACGAATTTCAATTATTCGTACAATTCTTCAATTAAATAAATATTAGAAAATAAATCTTCAAATAATAGAAAAAAAAATTCAATTAAACTTTTTCAAAAAAATTAATTTCAATTAAAATTCAATTGTTTCTAAAAATTCATGCTTTATTTCTTCTAATATTCATAATTTTTATGTAAAACAAACAGAAATTCATTATTAAATCAATTTTTATTAGAAAATTCTACTAGAATTCAATTATTTAAATACAAAAATAAATTATTTATTGAACAATATTGAATGTTTCTTCAAATTCAATTCTCATAAAGAATTTTAGCAACAAATTTTTAAGTAATTGAAATCTTTCGAAGCTTTTTAAAAAAATTTTTAGGAATAATTCCATTTTTCAAAAATTCTATTAAAATTGTATTAACAATAATTGAAATTCTGCGATGAATTTTATTATTCATGAAAATAATTGAATCCTTAAGAAGAATATTATTATTTTTGAAAATCATCCAATTTTCTGCGAAGAATTTTCTTACTCTTGAAAATAATTTAATTTCTTCAATATAGTTTGTAACTTCTCAAAAATTTAATTTTTTTTAGTGTCTTTTAACTAAAATTTCTCTATAAATCAATTATTTTTAATAACTTTTAGAAAAGTTCTTTAAAAATTTTAATATTCATTTGTTTGTAACAGAAATTCATTTTTAAATCAATTTTTATTAGAAAATTCTACTAGAATTCAATTATTTAAATACAAAAAAAAATTCATTGAATATTTGAATCTTTCTTAAAATTGAATTCTCGTAAAGAATTTAATCTACAAATTTTTAAAAAATTGAATTCTTTTGACAAATTTGATTAAAATTTTTATGAATATAATTACGTTTTTCGAGGAATTTGATTAAAATTGTATTAAAAATAATTTAAATTCTACGATAAATTTTATTATTTGTGCCTTCAATTAAATATATATTAGAGAATAAAAACTTGAAATAATTTCAGGAATTGGAATTTAAATTTTTCAAAAAAATTAGTCCTACAAAATTTTTTAATTAAAAATATGAAAAATTCAGATTTTTAAAGATTTCAATTAGAAACTTTTTCAAAATTCAATTATTTCTAGAAGTTTACTCTCTAATGCTATTAAAATAAAATTTTTAGGAATAATTATATTTTTCGAGAAATTCGATTAAAATTGTATTAAAAATAATTAAAATTCTGCTATAATTTTTCATCTTTATGAAAATAATTGAATTCCTAAGAAGAATTTTATTACTTTTGAACATATTTAAACTTCTGCAAAGGAAATTACTGTTGAAAAAAATTCAATTTCTGCAATAATTTGTAGCTTTTCCAAAATTAAACTTTTCTTTCTAGTGTTTTTAACTAAAAATTTTCTATAAATTCATTACTTTTAATGATTTTTGAAAAAGTTTTTTAAGAATTTTAAAATTCATTTGTTTTTAACAGAAATTCATTTTTAAATCAATTTTTATTAGAAAATTCTACTAGAATTCAATTATTTAAATATAAAAATAAATAATTTATTTAATAATTAAATGTTTCTTAAAATTCAATTTTCATAAAGAATTTTATAAACAAATTTTTAAATAATTGAATTCTTTCGACGATTTTTAATAAAATTTTTAAAAATAATTACATTTTCCGAAAAATTCGATTAAAATATTAAAAATTAAAAATTAAAAAAATGAAAAATATTATTACTAAAAAAAATAATCTTTTTGTTAACAACAATACATTTTTATAAAATAGCGAAATTTTTAATTGAAACCACCAAAAACTTTGCTACTAAAGTAGCATTTTGGTTAAAATTTCTTTTCGTAATTCCAAAAAAAATTGTAATAAATTTACCTCCTGTATTGAAGACATCTTTTGAAAAAGAACACTGATTCTTACCTGAAACAGAAAAAAATAAAAATTAGTATTTTGAATTTTTTTTGTAATTTTTTTGTAATTTACGAACCAATTACTGTCGAAAATATAACCAGTCTAATAAAGTTCATTTTCAAAAATTCGTTTTATAACAATATTCAATTTTTGTAATGACAATCAAATTAAAAAATAAAATTTACGAAAATTTTCTAATTCTAAACAAAAAAAATATTTGAGATTTCGTTAAAAAATTATAATAAAAAAAAGAAATTATGGAAATTTTTTAACGAAATTTTTAAATAATCTAGTAATTTTATAAAAATTTTTTTATTTTTCCAAAAAGAAACATAATTTTGTAAACAAAATTGTGATTGAGAAACAGAAAATATGCAAAATAGTTTCTATTTCTTAATCTTAATGTTTTAAAAATTTTCTAACTTATTTATCAAAATTTATAGAATTTTAAAAAATTTTAGGAAAATAAATATTAGGAATCATAACTTTTTAAAAAAAACTTTTTTTAGAGATTAAAACTTGTAAGAAAAACTTTTTTGAGAAAACATATTTCATTAAAAATCGATTTTTTTTTAGACAAAAAGGATTAGAAAATATTTTTTAGAAAAAGTGACCACCTACCAAAATTATTCTATTAATCCATTATTTTTAATAATTTTTGGAAAACTTTCTTAAGAATTTTCAAATTTATTTGTTTTTAACAGAAATTCATTTTTAAATCAATTTTTATTAAAAAAATCTACTAGAATTCAATTATTTAAATACAAAAAAAAAACAATTTATTGAATAATTGCATGTTTCTTAAAATTGTATTCTCATAAAGAATTTAATCAACAAATTTTTAAATAATTGAATTCTTTTGACGAATTTTAATAAAATTTTTAAGAATAATTACATTTTTTGAGGAATTTGATTAAAATTGTATTAAAAATAATTGAAATTTTGCCATGAGTTTTATTTATTTATGAAAATAATAATTGAATTTCTAAGAAGAATTTTATTATTTACGAAAATAATTGAACTCCTGTAAAAAAGTTATTATTTATTATAATAATTGAATTATTGGAAAGAAATTTTTAAAAAATTTGTAAATAATTGAATTCCTGTTAAATTTTTATTACTTTATGAAAATAATGAAAGGTTTTCGTAGAATTTTATTTAAGTTTTTTTTTTAAAAAATTGAATTCTTTTGGAAAGTTTTTTTAAAACAGTAGATAATGAAAATCATCGAATTGGGGGAAATTTTTGAAAATAATTGAAATTTTGACAAGAATTTTATTAAAATTTTTGAAAATAATTGAATTTCGAAGAAGAATTTTATTATTTCTAAAGATAATTGAAATTTTGACTCGAATTTTTTTTTTTTAATTTTTGAACATAATTGAATTTTTGCGAAGAATTTTATTACTTTTGAAAATAATTGAATTTTTGCAATTTGTAATTTCTCTAAAATTCTCCAAATTATATTGTGCAATTTACGAAATTTTCGTCTTTTCTCAATCAAATTACGAACATTACGGACTTCTTTTTCAAAAACACTGACTTTTACGGACTTGAAGCAAATTTACGGACCTTTATGGGATTTATGGACCTGGTTCGAGCCCTGTGATAATTGATTAACTGAAATTATGCCCAAACTCGGTTTCAACTTTTCGGTAAAACTAAAGATTGGTTATTTTTCAGAAAATCTAATTAAAAAGAAAGGGAAAAGTAGAATGATATTCGGAAAAATAATGAATTCTTAAAGTCTCTATTAAGCATGTGTTGTATCATTAAAATTTTCAACACAACTGTCTGATCACTCATTTGAGATGTAATTTGATTCTGACAGTCACGTGATCCATCGCAGCCCACCTGTTGTTCCACTCACGATATCCATCAGGAAGTATACTGTTCAAGTGTCATCTTGACGATAAACAACTAATGGTCCATGTGATCCGCACGCCCACAAATTCTACACTCTTGATGAAAACGAGACACCTCGAAACTTCCACTCCCAAGAATAATAATTATAATCACAATAATTATGAATTTTAATTAAAAATTCAAATCAACAAGAAATATGTTCATTTTATTTGGATACATTTTTAGAAATAAGAAAGGAAATACTTTTCTTTTGGTCCGAACAAAAATCAGAATAGCTTCTACAGTATGAAAATAAATCTTTTTGATTTTAGGAAACATGGTATTTTAAATTTGACTTGACAAAGTTTTATATCGTAGTAGGTTTTCTCTATTATACTTTAAGAGGTAGAAAGAATACGAAAACTCTTGAGAATCTTCAAAAGGACAACATAACAAATCTCCTGTTCTTTTAAAATTCCATTATTTTTTGATGTTTCCAGAAAAAAGGGATTCAGTTCGGGCAGGAGAAAAAAGGTATATAAATCGCCGCCGAGCTGGGAAGTAAGTCACACACACACATGTAACCTGATATTTTCCATTGTTGACGGTTGAATTTGAGAAAAATGCCAAGACCACACCTTCTCGAGTGAAAAAAAAATAAGTTCTTATCATCTCAAATCTCAGCCGAGGACAAACGACCAACGGTAGTCAATAAGGTACTTTCATCGGATTATTTTGTCAATTTATTCTTCCGGTCAGGACCACCAACAAAGTCTACACAATTTATACTATTTATTGACACAATTCTATTGGTTAAATAAATTATAATTTTCGTGTCTTTTTTATTTTACTCATAAACTATATATATAAAATCACCACGAATTCTAATAAACATTCAATTTTTTTTTCTATTCTTGACAACAGTATATTTTTTGTAGCAACCTGCAACTCTGAAGTAATTATTTGAAAGTGTATAATTTCATACAAAGTATATCCTATAATTTACTAAATCAGAAAATTGAGAATATATATATATATATTGAGAAGTTTACAGAAAATTTTTAACTTTGATGTCGAATGCAACTCTTTCGCCAAAGTCACGCAAAGTACAACAGACAAAGAAGCTGTTAATCAACTCGCAGTTTCCAACACGTGCTTGCAAAATCCCGTGAAATATGACGACAGCTATCCTATTGCTTCTGCCCTTACGGAGAATTTATTTTCATCTCAAAAAAATTCATCCTTTATGAACTTTTAAGTCATATTCATCCACGCATTTATTTCTCGAAAAACTTTTCCATATTTTTATATTTATTGTAAAAAAAAGCGTAAAAAGGAGGAAGTACAAAAATTAATTAATTATTTACAAATTAATTTATATATTTGATAGATAATATTATACCTACTTCTTTATTTTTTTTACTATTTTTTCATTTAATAATATTATTTTTATTTTTTAAATAATTCAAAAATACTTTTATTCATCTAAAAAAATTATTAATGTTATTATTCATTATTTCTTTGTTTCTAAAAAAAAATAGCATTTTCTAACAAACGTTTTAGGTAATTAACAAATGTAAATTCTGCAAAATATTATCCTTTTTTTTAATATGAAAAACTTAATTGTTTGAAAAAAAATATTTACAAAATTTCTATTTGTTAAAACTTAAAAACGATTTTAAAATTATTCGAAAACATCAATAACTTATTTTCTAAATAAATATTGAATCATTATTATTTTTCCATAGGAATTAAAATTCTTCAAAAGATTCAAATTCAAACCTTTTTTTTTTATTTATTTATAATAAATTAAATATAACCGAATAATAAGATTATTTTATATAAAAGGAATATTTTAACTGTAATTTTTTAAAAATTATTTTCATCATTTTAATTCAATTATTATTTTCTAGAATTTTAAAGTAAAATTCTTCTTTAAATCAATTATCTTTAATAATTTTTAAAAAAGTTCTTCTTTGAGAATTTGTTTACAATTAAATTTTACGTGAAATTTCGATTATTCAGAAATTCTTCAATTAAATACGTATTAAAAAATAAACACTTCAAATAATTTCAAAAGAAAATTCAATTAAACTTTTTAATAATTAATTAATTAATAATTAATAATTTAATAATTAATTCCACAGAATTGTTGGTTATAAGTATGAAAAATTAAAATTTTCAAAGAATTTAATTTGAAACCTTTTCAAAATTCAATTATTGAATTCTCATAAAGAATTTCATCAAAACATTTTTAAATAATTGATTTCTTTTAGCATTTTTTTCTTTACATTTTTCATCCAATTTCTAAAATTAAATTTTTCAATTTAATGTTTTCAACTAAAATTCATCTTTTAATAATTTTCGAAAAAGTTCTTTGACAATTTTCAAATCAATTTGTTTACAATATTCAATTTTACGAAGTTTTAATTATTTGTAAATTTTTCAATTAAATATATATTAGAAAATAAAAACTCAAATAATATAAAAAAAATTTTATTAGACTTTTTCAAAAAAATTAATTTCAAAATTTAATTACCTAGGTATTTCTAAAAATCTAAAATTTTAACTGAAATTCATTTTTAAATCAATTTTTATTAGAAAAATCTACTAGAATTCCATTATTTAAGGGCATTTGAACCATGATGACGTCACAGATTTAAAACTAATGCTTTGCACAAACTGTGACGTCATCAAGGTTCAAATCCCCTTAAATGAAAAATAAATAATTCTTGGAATAATGAAATATTTCTGAAAATTGAATTCTCATAAAGAATTTCATCAAAACATTTTTAAATAATTGATTTCTTTTGACGATAATAAATAAAATTGTTAAGAACAATTGCATTTTTCGAGGAATTTGATTAAAATTGTATTAAAAATAATTGAAATTCTGCGATGAATTTTATTTATGAAAATAATGGAATTCCTAAAAAGAATTTTATTATTTATGAAAATAATTCAATCCCTCTAAAAAAATTTGATTATTTATTTAAAATAATTAAATTATTGCGCAGAAATTTATAAAAAAATATTGTAAATAATAGAATTCATATGAAATTAAGAAAATTTTTTTTAAATAATTGAAATTTTGCCAAAAATTTTACTAAAATCTTTTAAAAAATTGAATTTTGCCAAGAATTTTATTAAAAAATTTTTAAATAATTTAATTTTCGAAAAGAATTTGATTACTTTTGAAAATAATTGAATTTATGCAATCATTCATATTTTTTCCAAAATTCAATTTCTTTAGTGTTTTTGAGTAAAATGCGTCTATAAATCGACTATTTTTAATAATTAATTAAATATATATTAAAAAATTTAACAAATTACCGAAGAATTTGGATTGTTAAAATGTTTAAAAATCTGAGTAATTTTGAAAATTTCTAATGAAACTCATTGAAAATTGTAATTTTATAAAATAAATTTCAATATTCATCTATTTATGAAAACTTTAAGAAATTGAAAAAAAATAAAGGTACAACGACCTGGACCAATTGCTTCGTAGTTGCATACTGCCGGTCAAGTCAGAAAGCGAGAAAACTTGTTGAGTCATAAAACGTCAAAAATGGTGAATCGGGAAGAGAAAGATGAAATACAAAATAGTAATAATACAACAAAAGATTGAAAAGTACATTAAAATTATACTTTACCGCATATTCTATTTTTGTACGGGATAAAAATATACAGTAACATTTTTCTTTTTATTTACAGCAACAACTATCTAAATATCACCTTCAAATTTGAATTTAATTTTAAATCATAATTGTAAAATTACGAACAACTTGGGATTCTTCTCCACCTGCGAACGCCAAGGTCACCGCTAGATGGCAGTTTACAATTCTTGGAATTTTCACCACCATCTGGTGGTGACCTTGGCGTTCTCAAGTGGAGAAACTTAACCACCATTTTATTAAAAAATTTCTTTCAACTAAGAAATGTTATTGCAATTATCTTTTAAATCTTTTCAAAATTAAAAAGTATTCAAAATTCTTGTAAAACATTACAGAAAGAGACTTTAAAATATGAAAAGAGAAAAAAAATACAGAGATACAGAACAGAACGAGGCAAAGAATATAAATGAATTGAAATAAAATAAATCCTGTAAATTTGGCAAAACAAAATTTTAGCAAAATTTCCTTATTTTCTTGTATAATCATAAAAGTTACAAGAAAAAAAAAACAAAAAAAAGGAAACATAGCCATTCATTGTGGGGTGAATTTTTTATTATAATGTACTTTCGTATGGGGGTCACGACATTGCCAATAATATGTATGAAAAGAGCAAACAAACTCTTTTATACTGACGGCAGGAAGTTGTTGCGTTCCATTGGGAATTCTCGAGCAGTGTTGGACTGCCTCCAGGATAAAAGACAAAAGAAATAAATTCGTCAGGAGTGAGAGCGGGAATTAAGAAGATTGCCAAGCATTATAATTAAAAACTATATTTATATCACAAAAAAAAAGATTGGTAAAAAAAAGAAATTTTTTTTCCAAAATTTATATAAAAAAAACCTTTTTTTGCTTTATTGATAATTGTAATAAACAAACAAAGATTTGTTCAGTAGTTTTTTAATTTTTATCTGTTTCTTTAATTATATTTATCCCCTATTTATTTTATTTCGTATTAAACAAAACAAATAAATAAATTAAAATGATAAATAAGAAAATAAATAGAAAATACAATAATAAATAATAATAAATAAAAAAAATCATTATTTATTTTACTTCGTTAATTATTTTGTTTCAAACAAAAAAAAACAAATTAAATGATAAATAAGAAAATAGATAGAAAATTCAATAATAAATATAAAAAATAATAACTATAATAAAAAAACAATAAACGATAAATAAATAATAAATAATAATAATAATAATAATAATAATAATAATAATAATAATAATAATAAAAATAATAATAAGAAGAAGAAGAAGAAGAAAAAGATATAATAAATAAAATAAAGAAAGAAATAAAAACAAATTTTATTTATTTAAGCTCAATTATTTTATTAAAAAAAATCTAAATCAGAAGAGAAGTAAAAAAAGTGAAAATATAATAGAAAGTAAAAAAATAGAAAACAATGTAGAAAAGAACAAATAAAACTAAAAGTACAAGAAAAAAATGAAAGAACAATATAAAATAAAACAATTTTTTTTTTAACGAAACGGTAAATTTTGAAATTATGAAAATTACGTAAATAAATGTAAACTACTGCGAAGGCATGACTTTAGAATGATTTGCTTGACAGAACGGAAGTAACAAAACGTGATTTGTACACACGAACACGCGACTTCCGTTCGTTTGACACGGGGGGGAGTGAGGGGGCAGGGTATTTAAATGATGACTATATACATACTGTTGGAATCAGCCATTTTTCACCAGTCATACTTCCGGTAATAAACAAATTACAAAATATGTGCAAAAAAAAAATTTTTTGTTCCAATTTTAAAAAATAGGCAAACTACTCTCTAGAAATTAAGAGAAAAGTCTGCAGTCACTAAATTTCTAATTATTTTCACTTATATTTCAGTAAAATTTTGCTAATTAACATATTTTACTAATTTTAGTTAAAATAAAATTGTTAAAACAAATTTAACATATTTTACTAATTTTAGTTAAAATAAAATTGTTAAAACAAATTTAACATATTTTACTAATTTTAGTTAAAATAAAATTGTTAAAACAAATTTAACATATTTTACTAATTTTAATTAAAAAAATTTGTTAAAAGTATTGCAGAAAAATAATTTAGGAAGCAGGAACATAACGGACCAGCTTCCTTATAAATCTATAATTGATTTTTTTGTTGTTGTTGACTATTTAAAGACTTCTGCTTCCTCTGTAGATATCGACGGAAATTATTTCCGTAGGAAATAAAAATAATTAATGAAATAAAATAAATTGGGGGACGAAAATAATTAAAATAAACAAAAAGATAGAAAAAATATAAAAAGAAAAAGAACAAAAAAAGAAAACAATTTAATAATCTATCTTTAAAATAAAAAAACCAAAAATACAAAAAAACCACTGACAAAAATTTATTTGATTCAAATAACCGATTACTTGATTATTATCAATTAAATATTTACTTGAATCAAATAATTTTTTTTTATCAATTCAATTTATATTTGCTTCAAATACTGAAATTATTGGTTTAAATATACCATTTAATTGATTCAAAAAAAAAAAATATTTGATTCAAATAAATATTTATTTGACAATAGACAAGTTGTCCGTTATTTGAATCAAATACATTTTTTTTCATTGTAAAAATTGAGTCTCAACACAAAAAAAAATATAAAAAACACAAAAATACAAAAAGAGATAAAAAATAAGGTCTCAAAGTTATAAGAAAAAATATAAAAAGGCACAAGAATACAAAAAAAAGATAAAAAGGTACAAAAGTATTAAAAAAAGATAAAAAATAAATCGGCGTAAAAATACAAAAAAGAGATGAAAAAAAGGAAAAAGGTGTAAAAATACAAAAAGAGATAAAAATGTGAAAAGGCGAAAAAATATACAAAAGGAGATAATAAATAAAGAGATTTCAAATATTTAAACAGATTAAAATGTATAAGAAGAGAAGTTAAAGAAAACAAACAGAAAAAAACGAAGAATCTCAAGAGATAGAAAAGGAAATCCAAAATAAAGAATAAACTAGTAATAATTCACACGGCTAACTTCTTACTGCTTTTTTTAAATAAAATTATCAATTTTAAAAAAAATTGAATTTAAAAATTTTCTAATTAAAATTTTTGATGAAAACACTCAAAAACTTATTCAATATTGGAGAAATTACAAATAATTCCAGAAATTCAATTATTTTCAAATAAAAAAAATAAAATTCTTATAAAATTCAACAATGTTCAAAATTTGAAAAAAAATTCTCATAAAAATACCAAATTATTTTTATAAATAACAAAATTCTTCTCCAAAGTTCAATTATTTTCATAAATGTCAAAAAAATTCTTGTCCTAATTTCAATTATTTTCAAAAATAAAATGTATTTTTCTAATTTCAATGATTTTCAATATCTACTATTTTAATAAAATTTCCCAAATCCTGTTCCAAAAATAAAATTAAAAATAGGAATTTTGCATTTATTTAAAACAAAAATTTAATTTTTTATTTAAACAAAATAATAATTTTGTTAAAAAAAATTATGATTCTGAAGCAAAAATAATGCAAAATAAATTTTCTATTTCTTAATCACAGTTGTTTAACAATTTTTTTATTTTGTTTAGAAATAAAGAACAAAAATCTGCATAATTTCAATTTGACAAAACATAATATTTAACAAAATTTTAGACTTTTAATAAAAAGAATTGAAAAAAATTTTGATGATTCCTTCAATTAAATACGTAATAAAAAATAAACACTTCAAATAATTTCAGAAAAAAATTCAATTAAACTTTTTCGAAATAATTAATTCCACAGAATTGTTGGTTATAAGTATGAAAAATTAAAATTTTCAAAGAATTTAATTTGAAACCTTTTTAAAATTCAATTATTTCTTAAAATTCCCGTTATAATGCATTTAATATTTAAATATTATTTTAATATTAAAATAATTTGAATAATAAATATTCAAATCTAAAATTTTAACTAAAATTCATTTTTAAATCAATTTTTATTAAAAAATTTTACGAGAATTCAATTAGTTATAAAAGCAAAAATAAATAATCTATTGAATAATTAAATATTTCTTAAAATTGAATTCTCATAAAGAATTTCATCAAAACATTTTTAAATAATTGATTTCTTTTGACGATTTTTAATAAAATTGTTAAGAACAATGACATTTTTCGAGGAATTCGATTAAAATTGTATTAAAAAAGATTGAAATTCTGCGATGAGTTTTATTTATGAAAATAATGGAATTTCTAAAAAGAATTTTATTATTTATGAAAATAATTCAATCCCTTTAAAAAAATTTATTATTTATTGAAAATAATTAAATTATTGCGAAGAAATTTATAAAAAAAATATTGTAAATAATAGAATTCATATGAAATTGAGGAAAATTTTTTAAAATAATTGAAATTTTCCCAACAATTTTTTTATAAATTTTTAAAAAAATTGAATTTTGCCAAGAATTTTATTGAAAATTTTCAAAATAACTGAATTTTGGAGAAGAATTTAATTACTTTTGAAAATAATTGAATTTATGCAATCATTTTTAATTTTTTCCAAAATTCAATTTTTTTAGTGTTTTTGAGTAAAATGCGTCTATAAATCGACTATTTTTAATAATTAATTAAATATGTTTTAAAAAAATTTACAAATTTACGAAGAATTTGAATTATTAAAATTTTTAAAAACCTAAGTAATCTTTTAAATTTCTAATGAAACTCCCTGAAAATTTATAAAATTTTAATAAAATTGTATCCAAACATTTTATTATTTTTATAAATAATATAAATTTCACAGGAATTCAATTATTTTCATGAATAATAAATGTTTTTTAAGGAATCCAATTATTATTTTCATAAAAAATAATTTATAATTCTAGAAAATAATAATTGAATTAAAATGATGAAAATGAATGTAAATGATGAGTCTTCGACTCGGAGCAATCGATATCTTCATGTTTTATAAGAATTTTTTTTATTTTGTTTAATTTAAAAAAGGTTTGAATTTAAAATTTTTGAGTGTCTTAATTCCTGTGGAAAATCCTATTCCAAAAATAAGATTAAAAATAGAAATTGTGCAAATATTTTTCTTCTTCTTCTATAAAACAAAATAATAATTTTGTTAAAAAAAATTGTGATTCATAAACAAAAATAATGCAAAATAAATAATAAATTTTTCTTTTCAAATATTTTCAATTTTTAAATTAATATATTAAATATCATTGAATTGTTGCAAAGAATTTTATCAAAAAATTTGATAATAATAGAATTCTTTCAAATAATTTTATTATTTAGGAAAATAACTGAATTCTCGCCAAGAATTTTATTAAAATTTTTAAAAATCCTAATTAAATTCTTTTGAAGAATCTCGTTGAATTTTTTTAAACTAATGGAGTTTCTTTAATAATTTTAATTTGAAAATTTTGAAAGCAATTGAATTTTATGAAGAAAAATTTTATTGAAATTGTATATTGAAAATAATTGAATTCTTGCGAAGAATTTTACTATTTATAAAAATAATTGAATAGTTCCGAACAATTTATGAAAATTTTAGAAAATAAATAAATTTTATGTTGATATTTAAAAATTTAAATTCTTTCGCGAAAGAATTCTATTAAAATTCTTTTGAAAATAATTGAATTTCTGCAAAGGATTTTACTATTTATAAAAATAATTAAAATGTTTCGAAGAATTTATTAAAATTTTAAGAAATAATTAAATTGTTATAAAGAATTTTATAGAAATATTTGAAAAATAATGAAATTTTTTCGAGAAATTCAATTAAAGTTGTTTTGAAAATAATTGAATTTCTTTAAAGAATTTTATTAAAATTAAGTATATTCAAAATAATTGAATTCATCACAAGAAAATTTTAGTCGTTTAATGGAAAAGAATTGAAAAAAAATTCTTTTTTTCGAAATGAAAAATAAATCATCTAATAAATTATTTCCGAAAAATTGCCAAGTTTCATAAGTGCGCTAATCATATAGAGAAAAAAACACTACGAGCGCATCACTCAGTCTAGGGACAGGATTGAGAGAGAGAGAGAGAGAGAGAGAGAGAGAGAGAGAGAGAGAGAGAGAGAGAAATAATAAATGTAAGATTAATCCCAGACAAGAAAGAGCAAGAAAGAAGGATGCTGTCCGAGAAAGGGAGACACACACACATAAAAAAAAGTGAATGGAAAGAGAGAGAATACATATAAGATCGCCATAAGAGAATAAGGATGCTGTATAAGGGAGTAGAAGATGAGTGCAATGTTTATACTTTAAACACAGAGGGATCAGACGTAAAACAGAAAGAGATAACAAGATATAGACGGAGAAAGGGAGAAAAAAAAGGGAAAGGAGATAAAGAGAGAAGGAGAGAATTGCTTGCGGTTAGAACGGGACAAAGAGAGAAAATATACGTGACTCTGCAACCGCAGGCACGCTCGACTCGAAACAAGTTCCAAGCGAAAAGGTTCTCTCTCCTTAGGGTCATACTTTCTTGAATGTATATCAAGTTAGCAGTGCAACTTCACAAAATTCAAAAATGAACAATACTATAATTTGCCGTTAATTAATCGCTAATTAATTGTGAAAGAAATAATTTTGTCGTTTAAATATTTTTTTTTATACAGGGTGCCCTGCTAACTTGATGTCAAGTTAGCAGGGCACCCCCTTGAAACTGTTAAATCAATATATTTCGCAGAATTTCTTGCGCAAGAATTTACCGTTTTTTATCCGTAACAAATCCCATTAATCCTTTTGAAAAATAATTAAAGTTGCGAGGGCAAACAAAAGTTTTCGGCTTTAGAAGTGTAGAATAACCACTTTAACCGCACTCATAGGGTTATTCCTGTGTTTTAAATTTACCGCTTGTCGAATTTAAATTAATTGTGTCCGGGAAAAAATCGTATGATTATTTTCAACTTAACATTAGATAATATCAAGTTAAGCCAACCTCCTATCTCAATTTTTTATATTTGTTTTCATTTTTATAAATTCCACACTTTCGCCACTAGTTGTGCAATGTACTATTGTACCAAATGATCAAAATATTAGTGTACGGAACCCGCTATTTCAGTGCAAGTGAAATTCGCACTTGCCCAGTTTTTTTAAATGCCGTCTAACATAAAAATAAACAATTATGAAAAGATAAAAATTACTTCGGAGGCGAGGGAATATTAATTTAGTTAAAATTTCTAAAATTTTTGTAAGATCCTGGAAAAAAATTTCAAATATAGTGTTTTTCCTACCTTGGATCCTCTTGCAATTTTTTTTAATTACTTCATACATTAAAATTTACAATTATCAAAAGAAAAAATTGTTTCTAAGGCATGAAAATGATAATTTAATTGAATAAACAATTTAATTTAATACCGAGATTTTTTAAAAAATCATAACTATTATAAATGGTACAATATAAATTAAATTTATCAATCTTTTTCTGTGAAAGTCAGGTGGCAGATTGCACCCGTAGTAATTTCTTAAATCATTAATGCGCGCATAGAATTTTACTAGTAAATTGAATAAGTTAATAAAATATCTCTGAATATCTATAATATATTTAAAATATAAGTAAATAACGTAAATATTTTTTCCCATTGACTATAAACGTTGTAAAAATAATCTCAGGGCATTCTAGCGATATTTTTATTATATCCCTAGGATATCCTGTGAATATCCTCTAGATATACCAAGGACAGCTATAA
Organism: Leptopilina heterotoma; assembly: GCF_015476425.1. Taxonomy (NCBI): domain Eukaryota; kingdom Metazoa; phylum Arthropoda; class Insecta; order Hymenoptera; family Figitidae; genus Leptopilina; species Leptopilina heterotoma. The sequence continues at coordinate 1,880,080 of NW_025111011.1, forward strand.
GATATCCCTACACTGTAAAAAATTTATGGAGTTAACGGACTCGGGAGTTGGGAGTGAAATTTTTTGAGTTAAAAATCAACTCTAGAAGAGAGTTAATTTACTAACTTCTACTAACTCCCTTTATCACAAAATTTTATTCACAACCATTGTTTACATGATTCTTTATGTTTTTTTATTATTGTAGATTATGTAAATGCAATATTATAAATAAAAAACCAAACGGTCCGGTTTACCCCAGGGGGTGGGGCAAACCGGACCGTTTGCAAAATTTTTTAAAGTTAACACAGCAACTTAACAATAAAAGATAAGGTATATGTGTCTCTGGGAAAAAGTTGCGCAATTAAATGATCATTCAAACAAGCCATCGAAAAGTGAAATCAGTTGATTCGTTTGGTCACAAGAGTCAAAAAACCGTTAGGGGGTCCGGTTTGCCCCACTCTACCCTATTAATTATTTTTAAGAAATAATCTTCTAAAAATTGAAAATTAAAGATTTTTAAATTCAAAAGTTAATAAACTAAAATAAATAAAAAATAAGTATAAACCAACTATTTACTACTTTTTTTACGTTATGGTACTATATATTTAAGTACTTTTTTTTAGATTTCAGCAACTCGAAGCTACTATTTCTTTTTTTTTTTGAGAATTTGCACTACTTTAAATTCGCTAATACAAGAAATAAAAATATATTTTAATAAAATTTCGCAAAGAAATTCAATTATTCAGAAAAAATTGATAAAATTTATCCAAAATTTAATTATTTTCATAAATAATAAAATTTCTCCATTTTAAACATTTTAATAAAATTCTTCTTAGGAATTCAATTTTTTTTAAATTTTAATAAAATTCTTTACTATTACTATTTCTTTTCTAATACTATTTTAATTGAAATTTTGAAAAGAATTTAATTATTGTCCGAATTTTAATAAAAGGCTTCGCAGTAATTCAATTATTATTCAACTCATTAACAAAATTTCTGCAAGGCATTTAATTATTGTTATAAATTTGAATAAAATTTTTTTTAAAAATTCAATTATTTTCATGAATGATAAAATACTTTACAGAAATTCAATATTTGTGTTGTTACTTAAAATAATAAAATCCTTTGCAGAAAATAAAATATTCTCGTATAAATAACATTTTTACAGGGAATCAATTATTTTTATAAAAAATAAAATTCTTTTAGGAATTCAATTATTTTCATAAATAATAAAACTCATTGCAGAATTTCAATTATTTTTTATAAAATTTTAATCGTATTTCTCGAAAAATGTCACTATTCTCAAAAATTTTATTACAATTTGTTGATAACGATTCTTTATGGGAATTGAATTTTAAGAAACATTCAATTCAATTAAAATTTTAGATTAACAATTAAATATCAAAAGCAATATAGCGTGAATTTTTAAAAATAATTGAATTTTGAATAAATTTAATTGAACTTTGTAAATATTATTCTAAGTTTTTATATTTTAATATTTATTTCATTGAAGAATTTAGGAATATTTGAAATTTTGTAAAACTGAATATTGTAAACTATAATGGATTTAAAAATACCATCCTTCTAATTTTAGGTTAGGATTTTTGTCAAAATAATTGTGCGAATAAATTAACCGAGTTGAGTTGTACAATTCGAAACTCCGATTTTCGAATTGGCTAGTTTGATTCGAATTTACTTTCGAATTGGTAGTTCGATTCGAATTTTCTTTCGATTCGAATCGGCCAATTCGAAATTGAACACTTGAACAAAAGGAACTTCAAGCGTATAGAAATATGGATAATAGATATATACTGCCCAAAAAGAAAAATTGATATTCTAAAATTAAGAATTTAATCACCGACAGATTAGCTCAGTCGGATAAATGCCTCGCTCGGCGAGATGGACCAAGGGTACTTGGTTCGCGCCCATTAGCCTGGGATTTTTCCGGCACGTGAGATAATCTGAGCGGGCGATTTGAACGTCGAGGACTTGGTTGTGTAATATTCGAGACTTCGAATTTATACATCCAAGACTCGGCGTCGATAAATCGGCTGTACTCAGTTAAAGGTTTTCCGTAGTTTCCCTTAACTATGGCCAGAGAGGGCCATGTGAATACGAGTACTTCTAATAAAAGTCGGCTGCGGACCGCAAATAGGGGGTATTTGGGGAAATCTGGGGAAATTTGGAGAATAATAGGGGGGTTGTCAGATATGTAAAAACCCGAATGGGGTATACATGAAGAGCAATTATATACTATAAAAAAAATATAAACAATAAAGAAAGAATACAAAGTCATTTTATAATTAATTAGATTTAAAAAATTATATTTTTAGGAAAACATTTTTCTTAAAATTTAGAAAATTTTGAATCAAAAAAGTTAATTTATTACAATTAAAATTTATTTGTAAAAATTATAATTATTTACTTGATTTAAATACAACTTATAATTTTGTTATTAATTTAAAAAAATTTTATTTAATTTATTTAATTTAAGAAAACAAATAATTTACATTACTATAAAATAAAGAACACATCTAAGTATTTTTTTATGATAATATAAAGAAGTTAAATAAATAAAAATATGCTGAAATATTATTGTATATTTAAAATTAAATTTATAATAATAACGTAACTTTATAACCATGGAAATTTCTAAAAATTTAATTTTATAATTGCTTATTTTTGAAAATTAAAAATAAAATGAATTCTTCCTCTATAATAAATATACATTTATTTTTCTTTATTAACTTTATAATTTTCAAATTTTTAATTTTCAATGTTCAGAAAAATATTTGTTATTACTTAAAAATAATTATTAATTATTAATAAGAAATATTAAAAATTATTGGTATTTGTATGTTGTTTATATATTAAAATTATAGAATTAATAAAAAATATATAGACAATTTTTAAGAAAAAGTTTCAAAGTACTATAGATAGCTGTATTATGAATATCAGCCTACTAATTTTAGGTTAGGATTTCTGTCAAAATAATTGTGCGAATAAATTAACCGAGTTGAGTTGTACAATTCGAAACTCCGATTTTCGAATTGGCTAGTTCGATTCCAATTTACTTTCGATTCGAATCGGCCAATTCGAAACTTCGAATTCGTATTTCGATTCGAATTTTCTTTCGATTCGAATCGGCCAATTCGAAATTCGAAACTTCGAATTGGTATTTCGATTCGAATTTTCTTTCGATTCGAATCGGCCAATTCGAAATTCGAAACTTCGAATTCGTATTTCGATTCGAATTTACTTTCGATTCGAATTTTGCACTACACCTCTATTAAAAACATTTAAAAACTTTTTTGCAAAAGCAAGGAAGATTTTTTTTTATTAAAACAAATTTCATCTTCAATTTAAAAAGGGATTTTAAAAAAACAATTTTTCTTTGTTTTAAACAAATTTTTTCTGGGTGCAGAGTTAAAAAGGTGTTATTTAAATGACTTGCAATGCAAAGAAAATAGAAAGGTTATTTTAATAACGAATTTGGTGTTAAAATAACAAGCAACAACCCTTACAACAAAAGGATATCTTTAGGATATCCTCAGGATGTCCTGTATAAATGTAAGATATCCCGAGAAAGTAAATTCGAATCAAACTAGCCAATTCGAAAATCGGAGTTTCGAATTGTACAACTCAACTCGGTTAATTTATTCGCACAATTATTTTGACAAAAATCCTAACCTAAAATTAGAAGGATGGTATTTTTAAATCCATTATAGTTTACAATATTCAGTTTTACAAAATTTCAAATATTCCTAAATTCTTCAATGAAATAAATATTAAAATATAAAAACTTAGAATAATATTTACAAAGTTCAATTAAATTTATTCAAAATTCAATTATTTTTAAAAATTCACGCTATATTGCTTTTGATATTTAATTGTTAATCTAAAATTTTAATTGAATTGAATGTTTCTTAAAATTCAATTCCCATAAAGAATCGTTATCAACAAATTGTAATAAAATTTTTGAGAATAGTGACATTTTTCGAGAAATACGATTAAAATTTTATAAAAAATAATTGAAATTCTGCAATGAGTTTTATTATTTATGAAAATAATTGAATTCCTAAAAGAATTTTATTTTTTATAAAAATAATTGATTCCCTGTAAAAATGTTATTTATACGAGAATATTTTATTTTCTGCAAAGGATTTTATTATTTTAAGTAACAACACAAATATTGAATTTCTGTAAAGTATTTTATCATTCATGAAAATAATTGAATTTTTAAAAAAAATTTTATTCAAATTTATAACAATAATTAAATGCCTTGCAGAAATTTTGTTAATGAGTTGAATAATAATTGAATTACTGCGAAGCCTTTTATTAAAATTCGGACAATAATTAAATTCTTTTCAAAATTTCAATTAAAATAGTATTAGAAAAGAAATAGTAATAGTAAAGAATTTTATTAAAATTTAAAAAAAATTGAATTCCTAAGAAGAATTTTATTAAAATGTTTAAAATGGAGAAATTTTATTATTTATGAAAATAATTAAATTTTGGATAAATTTTATCAATTTTTTCTGAATAATTGAATTTCTTTGCGAAATTTTATTAAAATATATTTTTATTTCTTGTATTAGCGAATTTAAAGTAGTGCAAATTCTCAAAAAAAAAGAAATAGTAGCTTCGAGTTGCTGAAATCTAAAAAAAGTACATAAATATATAGTACCATAACGTAAAAAAAGTAGTAAATAGTTGGTTTATACTTATTTTTTATTTATTTTAGTTTATTAACTTTTGAATTTAAAAATCTTTAATTTTCAATTTTTAGAAGATTATTTCTTAAAAATAATTAATAGGGTAGAGTGGGGCAAACCGGACCCCCTAACGGTTTTTTAACTCTTGTGACCAAACGAATCAACTGATTTCACTTTTCGATGGCTTGTTTGAATGATCATTTAATTGCGCAACTTTTTCCCAGAGACACATATACCTTATCTTTTATTGTTAAGTTGCTGTGTTAACTTTAAAAAATTTTGCAAACGGTCCGGTTTGCCCCACCCCCTGGGGTAAACCGGACCGTTTGGTTTTTTATTTATAATATTGCATTTACATAATCTACAATAATAAAAAAACATAAAGAATCATGTAAACAATGGTTGTGAATAAAATTTTGTGATAAAGGGAGTTAGTAGAAGTTAGTAAATTAACTCTCTTTTAGAGTTGATTTTTAACTCAAAAAATTTCACTCCCAACTCCCGAGTCCGTTAACTCCATAAATTTTTTACAGTGTAGGGATATCTTATGGCTGTCCTTGGTATATCTAGAGGATATTCACAGGATATCCTAGGGATATAATAAAAATATCGCTAGAATGCCCTGAGATTATTTTTACAACGTTTATAGTCAATGGGAAAAAATATTTACGTTATTTACTTATATTTTAAATATATTATAGATATTCAGAGATATTTTATTAACTTATTCAATTTACTAGTAAAATTCTATGCGCGCATTAATGATTTAAGAAATTACTACGGGTGCAATCTGCCACCTGACTTTCACAGAAAAAGATTGATAAATTTAATTTATATTGTACCATTTATAATAGTTATGATTTTTTAAAAAATCTCGGTATTAAATTAAATTGTTTATTTAATTAAATTATCATTTTCATGCCTTAGAAACAATTTTTTCTTTTGATAATTGTAAATTTTAATGTATGAAGTAATTAAAAAAAATTGCAAGAGGATCCAAGGTAGGAAAAACACTATATTTGAAATTTTTTTCCAGGATCTTACAAAAATTTTAGAAATTTTAACTAAATTAATATTCCCTCGCCTCCGAAGTAATTTTTATCTTTTCATAATTGTTTATTTTTATGTTAGACGGCATTTAAAAAAAACTGGGCAAGTGCGAATTTCACTTGCACTGAAATAGCGGGTTCCGTACACTAATATTTTAATCATTTGGTACAATAGTACATTGCACAACTAGTGGCGAAAGTGTGGAATTTATAAAAATGAAAACAAATATAAAAAATTGAGATAGGAGGTTGGCTTAACTTGATATTATCTAATGTTCCCAAGTAGAAATGTCCGGAGTTAGGACGGAGTTAAACACCGACATGGTACTGACTCAGTACTGACCGTCGGTACTGACTTTCGGAACCCGATCAGTACTGGGAGTATACTGACTCCAAAACCGAATCAGTACTATGTCGGAGTTAGAAAAGTTCTAAAATCAGTACTGGCAGAAAACTGGCTTAACACTAAATCAGTACTGCGAAGGAGTTAAAAAAACAATCAAAATTTGTTATAATGTAATTAAACATTAAACATCGTTTTATTTATTAACAATTAAAATATTTGCAAAGATTTGTAAAAACATTATTCATCAACAATAATATCAAACATTTTATTAATTTATTATTAACTAATAGATATATTTTAATAATATAATAATAAATTATTATTAATTAATTATTTTTAGAATTATTACGTATTATTAATAATAAAAAAAATTTTATTTTTTAAAGCTGTATATATATTTTTATTTATTTACTTAACAAAAATTTTTCTTAAATAAATTTTTTTTTATTATTATTTTAATAAATAATTAGATTATAAATAATTTATAAATAATTATATTAATAATTTTTACCATATTATTATGATGTATCTATTAATTACTACATAATGACTTGATAAAATGTATATAAAGATATATGTATAATAATTTTTCTTGAAATAAATATAATATGCAGTGGATTTATTATTAAAGCACTGTATATATCGGTCCCACAATTCAAAAGGAAGTTTATGCGAGATAACTCCCGAGCTTGCGTGGCTATGCGGTATGTGTATTCGACTTGCGTCCTCGAGGTCTAGGGTTCGGTCCCCCGTGCGTGCGATATTTTTCCGTCTTAGTTTTAAGTGTTTTGTGTATAATTCTTAACAGTGTTACATAAAGTATAAGTTTAAATAATTAATAACCAGTAATAATAATAATTTAGTCATTAATTTAAATAAATAAGATTTAAATAAATAATGAAAAAATAAGAAAAATATTTTTTTAAAACTTATTTTAATAAAAGGAATTCTAATAATTAATTAATAATAATTAATACTAATAATAATTATTAGTATTCAATAAATTACTCCCCATGCTTTAATAATTAAATAAGGAGCTTATACTGACCGCCGGTAAAAATCAGTACTGGACAGCGTTACCAGCCAGGGTTTTCCCAGTACTGACTTAGTACTGGAGTCAGTACTGCAATACTGGCAGTCAGTACAAGATCAGTACTATGCCAGTATTACATTTCTACTTGGGTTAAGTTGAAAATAATCATACGATTTTTTCCCGGACACAATTAATTTAAATTCGACAAGCGGTAAATTCAAAACACAGGAATAACCCTATGAGTGCGGTTAAAGTGGTTATTCTACACTTCTAAAGCCGAAAACTTTTGTTTGCCCTCGCAACTTTAATTATTTTTCAAAAGGATTAATGGGATTTGTTACGGATAAAAAACGGTAAATTCTTGCGCAAGAAATTCTGCGAAATATATTGATTTAACAGTTTCAAGGGGGTGCCCTGCTAACTTGACATCAAGTTAGCAGGGCACCCTGTATAAAAAAAAATATTTAAACGACAAAATTATTTCTTTCACAATTAATTAGCGATTAATTAACGGCAAATTATAGTATTGTTCATTTTTGAATTTTGTGAAGTTGCACTGCTAACTTGATATACATCTTTCTTGAGACATTTAAACGTTGTTCTCTGGTCAGTTCACGTCCAATAAATCAAGTGAACGATTGCATAATACGATAATAAAACATGATCGATTATTGATCCACGGAACCAAGGAGAGAGTGAGAGAGAGAGAGTTTCATTGAATGATATTGTTTTATTTTTTTATTTATTTATTTTTGTTTTTTTAATGTCAAATCGATTGTGTCACTTATCGGGAGATCATTTGTGTTATAAATGTCAAGTGACTTATCAAAATTTCATTCACTGTCTATTTCATTCACCTGTTCTTTTCTCTAATTTAGATTATTTCTATTTTTTCTATTTTTTATTTTTTTATTTTCTGTTGTCTTTGCATTAATTTTCTAATTTTTGTCCATTTTCTTATTGTTTATTGTTTATTTCTTGTCCAGTTGTTTATTAATTTATTTTATAATTTTCTATTTACTTTCAATTTTCAATTTTATTTTATTGCTTGTATTTTTTTCATCGAATTTTCTTTCTGTATTTTATTTGATAGTTTTTGTAAATTTTTGTATTGTTTCTTTCAAATTTATTTATTTCATAATTTATTTTGCATTTTTCTATTTACTTTTATTTTTTTAAATTTTATTTTATTGCAATTTTTCGGTTTTTACTTTTGCATTTATTTTAAAGTTTTTGTTTATTAATTAATTAATTAATTAATTAATTAATTAATTATTTTAATAAATATAAATTTAGATTATTAATTTAAAATTAATATTAAATAATTCAATACGAAATAAAATTAAAGTAAATAAATAAAATTATACTTATAATAATGATCCACAAGTTTTGAACGTTCAAATGAACGAAACACTTTTTATTAGAATTAATGTTTTGGTAATTTATTGTTTGCAATAAAAATTAAAAACTTAAATTTTACACTTAGAAACTTTATAATTCATTTATTTTATATCGACAAAAAATTATTTTAATAAATATTTAAATTAAAGAAGAAAATAAATAAATTTCGTTCATTTGAACGTTCAGAACTTTAGGATCATTTATAATATAAAATTCCTCTAAATTTATAAGAAAATAATTATAAAAAATTAAAATAGAAAAAAAATTGTAACTTTCCAATTCGGTTCTAATTATACCATTCCGATGGTATAGTTGCAATTAAACGGCAGTTACTTTATAAGTAGGTAGCAGTAAAAGAGAATATAAAACTATAGTAGAAAGAATAGTGGTGAATAATTTTCCCCTCTGTAATTATTACCTATGCGGTTTGATAGTTTAGTGAATGTACCTATATATGAGAGCATTGTTGAGGTTGATAAAAAATTCATAGCACAAGAGGTATTATATAGTATGCGTGTAACACATGTTTTTTTTTTGTGAATCGATAAATTTTAGTGCTAGTGCTTTAGTTTCAAGTGACAATAATTTGAGAACATAATTTCATTAAAAGCCCCTTTGGTTTTAGTTCCGATAAAATTTTTTGCGTCGCCTTGACAACAATGTGTAAAACAACACTTACTATGTAAAGTCGATATTCTACATTTTAATTATGTATAGCGTTTGAAAAATAAGAATAACAATGTTTTAACACCTGATACATATTTTTCATCTATTTCTATTGTATACTTGGTAAGAACTTTTTTACTAGTAGTCCAAAATTTATAATGTAAATAAAATCCATTTCTAATGTTTATTGTAGATTTTATTATTTATAATGTCAATTTAAATTATTTAAACTAATATTAATTATTTACGTTCAATTTATTGTTTACTTTCGTTTTATTGTTTATTTCAATTTTATTTGTTTACCTTCGTTTTTTTGTTTAAATTAAATTAAATTAAATTAAATTAAATTAAATTAAATTAAATTAAATTAAATTAAATTTCAATTTAAAACTTTCGTTTTATCGTTTATTTTAATTTTATTTGTTTACCTTCATTTTATTGTTTACTTTAATTTTAATTATTCACTTACATTTTACTGTTCACTTTAATTTTATTCATTTACAAATTTTTTAAGTTTTTCAAAAATATTTTTCGACACAAACAAACAATTTATTGGATTATCTTTTTTCTCTTTAAAGTTCGAGTTAAATTTTGAAAGTGGAATAGTTTAGTTATTAGTTGACAACCACTGATCGTGTAGTTGAAGAAAAATTACAAAGGGGGCACCACTAGAAAGAGAATCTGTTTTATCGGCGCACTCGCAAGTAAACTGGATTTCTACAGAAAAATGGTAACGGATAACAAAGATTCCTGTCCCATAATTACGTATTTTAAAAAGTATTTTATCTAAACTTAAAAATTATTTTTTATTTTTTGTATTATTATACTATTTTTATTACCTAATTTTATAATTTATTATCACCTATTTTTATTCTTATTAATAATTATTTATTTGATAAACTGTCTCATGAAAAATTAATAAAATATAAAAAAAAGTACTACACACTATTAATTGCTTCTGTCAATTATTTTCTAATAAAAAAAAATTATTCGCATTCACTTAATACCTATTTAATAATAACAAATACAATAATTTTCTTTCTACACAAACCTAGTCTAAAATTTTTGTTTTATAAATTACAAGACAAGATAAGTAACAAAATTATGTAAATTTTTTTCAATTATAATTTCCGTTCTAATTTTACCTAATATTTTTAATTAAACTCTATATTCTCTCGAGTCTTGTTTTCTTTCGAAAGTCGTATTATTGTATATAAATCGGAGAAAAGGCAACAATATCAAAAGGCCTTTTTGTTACAGTTGATGAATATTTACAAAAAAAAAAAAAGAAAGAAAAAAATTGTTGACTCTAGTTACATTTGGCCAGGGTATCATACAAAGGTAATTAAATCCTCGCCACGGTCATGTGAAAGGAAGTAGGGATATATAGTGTAATGCAGAAAAGAGAGGCGGAAAAAGTAATTAAACGTCCACTCGTAAATTCCATGGCTCGTGTCAGGGTCATCTCTCTTTCTCGTCTGCGAATGCCCATAGAGAAAAAAAGAGATGAATCAAGGGTGTGACAAAAAAAGGCGTTTTGTCAGACTTGGATCATAAAATATGATCAGAGCAAGAGGATATGCGCAACTACCATATTAAATATTAAAATGAACAAAAATAAACGTTCTTCACACTATCAAGAACAATTGAGTTAAATCAATTCCTAATTATATTCACTTTTTTAATTTTCGAAGGATTTAAAACGTAATCACAATTTCTTAATTGAAAGAAAATAAGAAATTGAACAGGGTTTGAATCAGTGAAAGTATTTAAAAATACGAACTTTACGGACCAAAATTGAAAATTACGGACCAACTACTGATAAAAATATAACCGATTCGAATCAAATAAGAGAACATTTTACTTAAAAGTATAAATTAAATTTTTTCACAACTATAAAACATGGAGATATCGATAACTCCGAGTCTTCGACTCGGAGAGATCGATTTCTTCATGTTTTATAATAATTAAAGATGTCAAATTGAAAAAATAATTATTTTATTTTATAAGAATATTGTACTTCTTCAAAATTATTTTCATCATTTCAATTCAATTATTATTTTCTACAATTTTTAACTAAAACTCTTCTTAAAATCAATTAATTTTCGAAAAAGTTCTTTGACAATTTTCAAATCCACTTGTTTACAATATTCAATTTTACGAATTTCAATTATTCGTACAATTCTTCAATTAAATAAATATTAGAAAATAACATCTTCAAATAATAGAAAAAAAATTCAATTAAACTATTTCAAAAAAAAAAAAATTTCAATTAAAATTGAATTATTTCTAAAAATTTGAGCTATATTTCTTCTAATATTCAATTATTATTTAAAATTTTACCTGAAATTCATTTTTAAATAAATTTTTATTAGAAAATTCTACTAGAATTCAATTATTTAAATGGAAAAATAAATAATTTATTGAATAATTAAATATTTCTTAAAATTGAATTCTCATAAAGAATTTCATCAGAACATTTTTAAAATAATTGACTTCTTTTGACGATTTTTAATAAAATTCGTTAAGAACAATTACATTTTTCAAGGAATTCGATTAAAATTGTATTATAAATATAATGGAAATTCTGCGATGAGTTTTATTATTTATGAAAATAATTGAATCCCTAAAAAGAATATTATTATTTTTGAAAATCATTAAATTTCTATAAAGAATTTTCTTACTCTTAAAAATAATTGAATTTCTGCAATAATTTGTAACTTCTTCAAAATTCAGTTTTTTAATTTAGTGCTTTTAACTAAAATTCTTCTTTTAATAATTTTCTAAAAAGTTTTTGGACAATTTTCAAATCCATTTGTTTACAATATTCAATTTTACGAAATTTCAATTATTCGTAAATTCTTCAATTAAATAAATATTAGAAAATAAAATCTGCAAAAAATAGAAAAAAAAAATTCAGTTAAACTTTTTCAAAAAAATTAATTTCAATTAAAATTCAATTATTTCTAAAAATTCATACTTCATTTCTTCTAATATTCATAATTCTTATGTAAAACTAACTGAAATTCATTATTAAATCAATCTCATAAAGAATTTTAGCAACAAATTTTTAAGTAATTGAAATCTTTCGACGCTTTTTAATAAAATTTTTAGGAATAATTCCATTTTTCGAAGAATTCGATTAAAATTTTATTAAAAATAATTGAAATTTTGCGATGAATTTTATTATTCATGAAAATAATTGAATCCTTAAGAAGAATATTATTATTTTTGAAAATCATCCAATTTTCTGCGAAGAATTTTCTTACTCTTGACAATAATTTAATTTCTTCAATATAGTTTGTAACTTCTCCAAAATTTAATTTTTTTAGTGTTTTTTAACTAAAATTTTTCTATAAATCCATTATTTTTTATAACTTTTGAAAAAGTTCTTTAAAAATTTTCCTATTCATTTGTTTGTAACAGAAATTCATTTTTAAATCAATTTTTATTAGAAAATTCTACTAGAATTCAATTATTTAAATACAAAAAAATAATTCATTGAATATTTGAATGTTTCTTAAAATTAAATTCTCGTAAAGAATTTAATCTACAAATTTTTAAAAAATTGAATTCTTTTGACAAATTTGATTAAAATTTTTATGAATATAAGTACGTTTTTCGAGGAATTTGATTAAAATTGTAGTAAAAATAATTGAAATTCTACGATAAGTTTTATTATTTGTGCCTTCAATGAAAAATATATTAGAAAATAAAAACTTGAAATAATTACAAGAACTGGAATTTAAATTTTTCTAAATAATAAGTTCTACAGAATTTTTTAATTAAAAATATGAAAAATTTAGATTTTTAAAGATTTCAATTTGAAACCTTTTCAAAATTCAATTATTTCTCAAAATTGCATAATTATTTTGTAACTTCTCCAAAATCTAATTATTATCTAAAACTTTAACTAAAATTAATTTTTAAATCAATTTTTATTAGAAAATTCTACTAGAATTCAATTATTTAAAAAGAAAAAAAATAATTTATTGAACATTTGAATGTTTCTTAAAATTGAATTCTCATAAAGAATTTAAGCAACAAATTTTTAAATAATTAAATTTTTTTGACGAATTTTATTACAATTTTTAAGAATAATTATATTTCTCGAGGAATTCGATTAAAATTTTATTAAAAAAAATTGAAATTCTGCAATGAGTTTTATTATTTATAATAATTGAATTCCTAAAAATAATTTTATTATGTACGAAAATAATTGAATTATTGCGATGAAATTTATGAAAAATTTGTAAATAATTGAATTTCTAAGAAATTTTTGTTATTTTATAAAAATAATTAAATGTTTGCGTAGAATTTTATTAAAATTTTTTTAAAGAATTGAATTATTTTGGAAAATTTTATTAAAATAGTAGATATTGCAAATCATTGAATTGAGGAAAATTTTTGAAAATAATTTAAATTTTGCCAAGAATTTTATTAAAATTTTTAAAAACAATTGAATTTTGGAGAAAAATTTAATTATTTCTAAAGATAATTGAAATTTTGAAGAGAATTTTTTTTTAATTTTTGAACACAGTTGAATTTCTGCGAAGAATTTTATTACTTTCAAAAATAATTGAATCTCTGTAAAATATTTTATTATTTATGATAATAATTGAAATATTGCGAAGATATTCTTTTAAAAATTTGTAAATAATAGAATTTCTGTAAAATTTTTTTATTATTTATGAAATTAACTAAATATCTACGTACAATTTTATTAAACATTTTTTTGGAAAAAGCTTTTTTACGTTACGAATTCGAAAAGTTGTTCTCTTACCATTTTTTCAAAATTCTACAGAAAAAGAAACTTTACTAAAAGTTTTCTTTTAATTTGAAAATAGAAAATTAAAAAATCGATGAAAGTTTTTACTGAAAATGGTTTAATTTCTTCACTTGAGAACGCCAAGGTCGCCACCAGAGGGCAGTAAAAATTCCAAGAAGAAATTGAACTGCCATCTATCGGTGACCTTGGCGTTCGCAGGTGGAGAATATCGTCTCCATATTGAATCTTAATCCATTCGTCAATATTCGTAATTTTACCATTATTTATAATCAAAGTTTGCCAATAAATAGGATTTAAATCTTCAATTCACTTTCATTTGACATTTTTTATCATCTATTCTTTTTTATAAATTCCTCTTTAGTCTTCGAATTAATTTGTTTACCAAAAAAAAAGTTCTGAAAAAGAATACTTCTTGTGTTCTAGAAAAACTTTTTTTTAATCACTAAAAGAAAAAGAACGATAAGCAATTGATTGTCATAAATAGAAATTATTATATGAATTAATTCTGAAAAAATTATTATTATCGCGCGCCCACTGAATTCCACTTTAGCCAACCTTGCAATTAATAACCACGGCGGTATCTAACGGTTCATGCATACGTAACAATACTCTGCTCAGAATTATTCATGAATATAACGTCTAAATAAGAAACAAAGACTATGGGACAAGATCCGGTATACAATAAAGTGTAAAATAAAAAAAAATCGTCAAACAAATCAATTTGAAATAAAATCTATGAAAAAAAAAATTTATTCAATTTTATATAATCGCATCTATTATTGATTCGAGTTATATTTTTTCCAAAGTGTTTCGTAATTGTTATTATTTTCATATTTACTGCGTTTTAAATAGTATTACGTATTATTACTATTATCATTTTTTATTTACTGTAGAGAATTATTACGATTTTTAATACAATAATTTTTTTTTGTCTTTTTATTTCATTTTTATCTTAATTCATCGATTATTTAGTAGATTATTATTATTATTATTATTATTATTATTATTATTATTATTATTATTATTATTATTAGGGTAGAGTGGGGCATTACTATTCGCGGGGCGTAACTATTCTTTGTCCTGGAGAGAAAACTATTCAGCCGATTAAAGTTTTTTTTACACTGTATACTTGTCATGTGAAATAAACATTGTATGCCACATTTGAGCTTCTAGCGCCATCTATCATAGGAGTTAGGTACCCAAATGTGATTTTGATATACTCGCTTACTTGTTTTCACTCATTTAGTCTGCCATTGTAAATAGTGATAAACGGTCGAAAAAATTATCGGAGAAAATATTTCCAAAGTCAAATTTAGTGCTGAACACGAATATCATAATAGATTTTTGATATTCTATTGTTCAAAAATTTTACAAGTGTTTTTTCAAAAAATGAGCGGATGGGGCGTAACTATTCTTCCACTGATGACAGCAAAAACTACAAAACAGTGTATTTTTTTTTATTCTCCTTGTTTCTAGGTTAGAATGGTAAGAAATTGTCAGAAAAAAACCAGACAAAATCCTTCAATTAACAAATTATTTTTTATATTTTTTTAGTATTATATCATTAATAGCTGCAAGAATAGTTACGCCCCTCGTTTTTTTCGACATCAAAAAAAATTTTTTTTCGTAAAATCGCTGTAGTTCGGAATAGAATCGAGTTACAGCAAAATGATACATGGCAAAATTGTAGCTAAGAAGTCAAGCTTTCAAACGGTTCTACTCATTTTTTTATTTTTTTTTAAATACATTTTCTAGACTCAAAAATCCAAAAAAGAATAGTAATGCCCCACCCTACCCTATTATTATTATTATTATTATTATTATTATTATTATTATTATTATTATTATTATTATTATTATTATTATTATTATTATTATTATTATTATTATTATTATTATTATTATTATTATTATTATTAATATTTATGTCAGATTTCATAAAATGCTAATTAGTAGTATAAATTTTAATGGTGAAACGAAACAAATAGTTTATTGATTATGATTAATCACCTGCTGTGAATAAAGCAATCTTTTTTTTTATTTTTTTTTTATTCAATATGTATGCGGGCAGAAAACTATTTTTTCGAATTTAATATGCGCAATAATATTATTATTATTGTAAAATCGTAATATTTTTCTCGGCTGTATTCCATTTTTTAGTTCAATTACTGGGGACAATGACTCAATAGTCGGGCAATAATCTACCGGTTTAGTTTCTCAATCGAGAGCATTGTTTGTTAGTTGAGTCCTCCCTTTAGAGAATATTATAACCGCGTAGGTCTCGCACCAAGGCGTCAAATGCAAAGGATGATATGGTGTGCTTTTGCCACAAAATATATTACGAAAAAATATATTTTATTCATTTGTCTATATGTAATGTAGTAAATAAGATATATTTATATTTTATTTATTTTTTTCATTGCAGATATAATAAATTTTAATTTTTCTAATTTTTAAATTTTTTTTGGAAAAATTAAAACTCTGCTGAGGATTGAAACTAAAAAATGAATTAATAATAATAAAATTCATTATGAATTTATTTATTTGTTACGCTTTTTTCTTTTCTTCAAATTTATAAGATGAGTCAGTGGAAAATTTGTATACGTGACAAAAAATTTAATGACTTCACTCCTTATTTAAATGCTACAGAATATTATAATTATTTGGAGTCATACCTTCTGCATTACGATGTAACTTTTCATATTTTGAATTTCGAGGAAGAGATTTTGCTTTGGACTCACCTGAAACAAAGAGAAAATTACACCATTAAAATTTTTTTGTTCAATTTAGATTTTCTTTGCGTATAGAAACATTGAAAATAAACAAAACCATTATTTAATTTAGTATAGCATTATAATTCATTCATTACAATCAATTAATTTATTATTTAATTAATTCATTACAGAATTCATTCATTACTTAATTAATTTATTACTTAATTAATTATTAATAAATAATTATTGTAAAATTAATAATTAGTAACGAAATGTTAAGAATTATTTATAACTAGCTAAAATAACGCGCGCTAATTCAATTATTTTTAAAATTTTTAATAAATTTCTTAACAAAATTCAATACTTTAAAAATTTTTAATAAAATTTTTGCCAAAATTTCAATTATTTAAGAAAATTTTTCTCAATTCCATATGAATTTTATTACTTACAATTTTTTTTATAAATATCTTCGCAATAATTTAATTATTTTCAATAAATATAATAAATTTTTTTAAGGGATTGAATTATTTTCATAAATAATAAAATTCTTTTTAGGAATTCAATTATTTTCATAAATAAAATTCATCGCAGAATTTCAATTATTTTCAATACAATTTTAATCAAATTCCTCGAAAAATGCAATTGTTCTTAACAATTTTATTAATAATCGTCAAAAGAAATCAAATATTTAAAAATGTTTTGATAAAATATTTTATGAGAATTCAATTTTAAGAAATATTTAATTATTCAATAAATTATTTATTTTTGCATTTAAATAATGGAATTCTAGTAGATTTTTCGTATATATATATATTGATTTAAAAAAGAATTTCTGTTAAAAACAAATGAATTTGAAAATTCTTAAAAAACTTTTTCATAAATTATTAAAAATAATGGATTTATAGAAAAATTTAATTTTGGATAAGTTACAAATTATTGCAAAAATTCAATTATTAAATAAATTATTTATTTTTGTAGTTAAATAATTGAATTCTAGTAGAATTTTGTGATAAAAATTGATTTAAAAATGTATTTCAGTTAAAATTTTAGATTTTTAGAAGTAATTAAATTTTGAAATTAATTTTTTCGAAAAAGTTTAATTGAATTTTTTTTCTATTATTTGCAGATTTTATTTTCTAATATTTATTTAATTGAAGAATTTACAAATAATTGAAACTTTGAAAAATTGAATATTGTAAACAAATTTATTTGAAAATTGTCAAAGAACTTTTTCGAAAATTATTAAAAGAAGAATTTTAGTTAAAAACACTAAATTAAAAATTTAATTTTGGATAAGTTACAAATTATTGCAGAAATTAAATTATTTTCAAGAGTAAGAAAATTCTTCGCAGAAATTGGATGATTTTCAAAAATAATAATATTCTTTTTAAGGATTCAATTATTTTCATGAATAATAAAATTCATCGCAGAATTTCAATTATTTTTAATACAATTTTAATCGAATTCCTCGAAAAATGTTATTGCTCTTAACAATTTTATTAAAAATCATCAAAAGAAATCAATTATTTTAAAAATGTTTTGGTAAAATTCTTTATGAGAATTTAATTTTAAGAAATATTTATTTATTCAAAGAATTATTTATTTTGCATTTAAATAATGGAATTCTCGTAAAATTTTCTAATAAAAATTGATTTAAAAATGAATTTTAGTTATAATTTTAGATTTGAATATTTATTATTCAAATTATTCAAATATTCAAATACTATTTGAATATTAAAAGCATTAGAGCATGAATTTTAAGAAATAATTGAATTTTGAAAAGGTTTCAAATTAAATTCTTTGAAAATCTTAATTTTTCATACTTATAACCAACAATTCTGTAGACTTAATTATTTCGAAAAAGTTTAATTGAATTTTTTTCCAATATTATTTGAAGTATTTATTTTTTAATACATATTCAATTAAAGAATTTCCGAATAATCGAAATTTCACTTAAAATTGAATTGTAAACAAATGGATTTAACAATTCTCAAAGAAGAACTATTTCAAAAATTATTAAAGATAATTGATTTAAAGAAGAATTTTATTTTAAAATTTTAGAAAATGATAATTTAATTAAAATGATGAAAATAATTTTAAAAAAATTACAGTTAAAATATTCCTATTATATAAAATAATGATCTTATCACTCGGTTATATATTCTTATAAGTTGTTAAATTTCAAAAAGGTTTGAATTTGAATCTTTTGAAAAATTTTAATTCCTATGGAAAAATAATAATGATTAAATATTTATTTAGAAAAGAAGTTCTTGATGTTTTTGAATAATGTTACAATCGTTTTTAACAAATAGAAATTTTGTAAATATTTTTTCCGAAATAAATTTAACATTTCTGAAACAAAATTTGATTTATAACATTTTCCTTTACTTAAAACTTGTACATTGTTTATGAATTGTAATTGAGAAGCAGAAAATGTGCGAAATATTGTCCACTTTCTAATTTTACTTTTCCAACCATTTTTCAATTTTTTTTTAGAAAAAAAGGAAAAAATAGCTGCAAAAACTATTTGTCAAACAATTAAGTTTTTCATATTAAAAAAAGGATAATATTTTGGAGGATTTACATTTGTTAATTACCTAAAACGTTTGTTAAAAAATACTAATTTTTTTTAGAAACAAAGAAACAATGAATAATAAAATTAATAATTTTTTTAGATGAATAAAAATATTTTTAAATTATTTGAAAAATAATATTATTAAGTTAAAAAAATAGTAAAAAATAAAGAAGTATAATATTATCTATTAAAACTTTAAAAAATCAAAAGCATGCACAAAAGTCTAAACTTCAAATGTGGACAGAATACAACGATTATTATAGTTAATTAACACTGTAAATTTGCGATGTTCATCATTTTCACTATTGAAAAAAAACATTTTCCATTTAGAAACTTTCCGAAAGAACATAAATCAAAACATTTTTGTGACAACACTCTCTCACTGGACATTAAAAAAAAAAAAGAAAAGAAAAGCACCCCATAAAAATGCAGAAGCACTTCCCACGGTAATACTGTATCTCGTTATAAACGAAGATTACAAAATAGTCGTAATTGGCAAAAGAATTCTTGTTGTTGTTGTTGTTGTACACTATCTATATATATAAATTTCAAGAGTTTTGCTTGCTCATACATATATTGCCTTACCTTCGAATGTAGCGTCTGACATAACAAAAAAACTGCAAAAAAAAACAGTAAAAACCAAAAAAAAAAAAAGAAAAAGAAAAGTTTATAAATAAATAAATAAATAAAAATAAACTTCAAGTGTATACAGTTTCAAGTATCGCACTGGGGGCGCCTGAATGAAAAATAAAACACCATACAGCGAGTCTGCATATATTGTACGCTAGTAAATAATTGACAGAGAAAACAAATTACGAGTCGAACTGTATTACATGTATGTATTGCCGTAGGTGTAATTATGACGTGCGAGCGGGGTAAGAAATATATATATATTGTACCCAGCAAATGTATAGCAATAATCGAGAGGCACACAAGGTGCCTGCCTTTGTATATAGTATAGGAAATAATCCTAGGAAAAAATTTTCCTATTCTCCGACTCTTAATAATTTTTATTTTTTACCATAAAAATTCAGAGAAAAAGAAGTAATCTTTCTCCGTAGATTATTATTTTCACTTATACCATATGTTTATTATCCTGAAAGAATTTTTTTTAAATAAATATTATTTCAAATATTTCCTTATTTTATTTGCAGGTCCTAGAATATTTATACTACAATTATTGCAGAACAATTATTTACAAATTATTACAATTTTTTTATTATTTATTTCAATTTTTTACTATTTACTATTTACTATTTTTTTTTACTATTTCTTACAATTCTTTATTATTTATTGCAATTATTTATTATGAATTACAATTATTTATTATTTACTGCAACTGTTAATTAATGATTATAATTATGCATTGTTTATTGGAATTATTTAGCTCAATTATTTTTGAATCATTGCAATTGTTTATTATTTATTTTAATTGTTTATTACTTATTTCTTTAATTGTTTGTTACTATTTATAACAATTTTTTGTTGAAATGAGTTTAAAAATTAGTTGAAACGAACGATTATATTTACTAAAATTATTTATTGTTTACTGCAATTATTTACTATCAGTTTACAATTTTTTTATTATTTAAAGCAATTATTTATTGCAATTGTTTATTATTTATACAATTATTTTTCACAATTATTATGATTATGATCACAATTATTATTATGATGATTATGATTATGATTCACAATTATTATTATGATCCCCAAGTTTTGAACGTTCAAATGAACGAAATATTGCAGATTATTTTAATTAATAATTAATTTATTGCAGATATTTTTATAAATTACTAATTGCAAAAAAATTAAAAAACTAAAATTTTACGTTTAGAAACTCAATAATTAATTTTTTGTATGACACAAAATAATTGCAATAAAAATTTAATTTGTAGAAAAAATAAATAAATTTCGTTCATTTGAACGTTCAGAACTTTGGTATCTTCAATTATTTACTATTCATTGCAATTGTTTATTAAACTATTTCAATTGTTTATCACTGATTACAATTATTTATTTATTTACAATTATTTATTGGAATTAGTTAACAAATTTTTCAATTGAACGATTTTGTTTATTGGAATTATTTATTATTTGTTGCAATTATTTACCATTTGTTACAATTATTTATTACTTAGAGCAATTATTTATTAGAATTCTCTATTATTTACAAAATTATATTTACTAATCATTGCAATTAAATATTATTTATTTCAATTATTTATTACTGATTACAATTATTTATTTCAATTAGTTAACAAATTGTTCAAATAAACGATTTTATTTATTGGAATTATTTATTATTTGTTGCAATTATTTACCATTTGTTGCAATCATTTATTATTATAATTTTTTATTATTAACACAATTATTTCTTCGCAATTATTTACTATTCATTGCAATTGTTTATTATTTGTTGCAATTATATACCATTTGTTAGAATTATTTATTATTTGTTGCAATTATTTATTAGAATTCTCTATTAATTACAAAATTATTTACTAACCATTACAATTGTTTATTATTTATTTTAATTATTTATTACTGATTACAATTATTCATTTAAATTAGATAAGAAATTGTTGAAATGAACGATTTTATTTATTTATTAGAATTATTTATTACAATTATTTACTATTTCTTACAATCATTTATTATAATTATTCACTGCAATTGTTTATTATGTATTGCAATTATTTATTATTTATTGCAATTATTTGTTAGAATTATTATTTATTATTATTAATTACTTGTCTTAACTTAATTTATTTAATTATTATCAATTACTGTGACGATCTAGATTTATATGAAAGAAAAATAGTATTAAAATTAAGTAGAAAAAATCCAGACATGAAGAATCGAACCCCGCTCTTTTTGTCAGGAATGCAGAAAGTTAACCCTTCGGCCATCTCACAAGCCTTTTTTCTTCGAATTTTATTTCGATTTTTCTTTTAGTCATCACGTCCAAATAACGACACTCATACAGTAATTATATCACAATTATTATATTATTATAAATAATAAGAAATACAATTATTAATTATAATTGATAATAATAAATATTTTCAAAATAGTATATTAAATTTAAAATTCCATAATTATTATATTATTTTACCTATAATTATATTGTACATAAAAATAATAATTACAATACTAAAAATAGTAATAATAATGCGTGCAAAAAAAAGAAAAAAACTAAAAAGAAAGCAAAATAAATTCGTGATAATTACTATTCGGAGAATACTCAAAAAAAAAATACTAGTGAAAATTTTTCGAGAAAATAATTTTGAATTTATATTAACAATATTTCTTAATAATAAATGTAGGATATTTCATGAATATATCGAGAGTGAGATTGGAGATCAGTTATTGTGTATGTGAAAAATACGAGTCCTATCAAGAGGCAGCATCAACGCACATATAGTGGTGCGAGACGAGAGTATTACATGAAAACCCAAGGAGTAAAACACCATAATAGTCTCGAGTGCGCATTAAAGGATTGGCAATGTAAAACGAAAAATAAAATCAAGAGAAGAGAAGAGAAGAAGAAGAAATGAAAATAAAAATAATAATAAGAGTCATAAAGTGGCGTTTCGAGAGGCAAGAAGGTAACTATTAACCTAAAATAGAGAACTGCAATGATAAGAGTATAATCACAGCTCCAATGACCAGCAATTCACATTCTTGTGAAAATTGACATTAGTCTAACTACAACAACGAACATAAAATTCTCTCAGGAGTTTATAATTTTTTCCTACCATTTGTATAATATGACGCTAACTTTAAATAATACACTGTGATGTCACTATTTATTAAAATTAAGAAATTTTCACCAATTTCAACATTTTTTTCCTCCTTAATTCTTTATTTTTTTCTAATAACTAATTTTATTTAACTAAACAAAAATTTTTATGTATGTAAAAACATCTAAAATTCTTTTATATCCAAAACGAAAATTTTCTGGTTTTTAATTAATTTTACTTTTATTTTAGATTTATTTTTACTTATTAATCAATTATTATTATTAATTAATTACTTATTAATCAATTATTATTATTAATTAATTACTTATTAATCAATTATTATTATTAACTAATTACTTATTAATTATTTTTACTAAACAGAATTTTTTCTACGTGAATTTTTCGAAATGAAACAATTTTGTGAATAAATTTCTATTTACAAATTTGTTTTCAAAAATATAAAAATAAATAAAATAAAACAGAAAGATTATATTGAAATTGTGAAAAGAGAAGATGGAGATGAGTACTTTTTTTCTTTTCTCCTTTCAACTTTCACTTCCTCTCTGCTTTTTTTTCCATCTCTCTTAATTTTTCATCATCATTTCCTTTTCTTTATTTTCTCCTGACAGTTTTTTAAATTAAAAAAAAAAAAATTCCTGTAGAAACTAACCTATTTTTCTTCCTATCGATTTAAATTGATTACGAGTAAATTAATTCATTAACATATGAAAAAAAGTTCTTATAGAAATAAACGTAAAGTTTTAACAAAACTTAAGTTCCTCCTCTTTCAAGAGAAAATGAGTCAGAATTTTTTTCTCCTCAACAACGACATCAATAAATGTCGTCATCAATAATTTAATGACACACCAACAATTTTTCACGTCACTTTTATATTTACTTTTTCCCCATGCAACGATTTTAGAAAACAAAAATTCACTTTCAAATTTTTTAATTAATATTTTTTCTTTATTTCTTTTTTATTAAATAAATTAATATACAGAAAAAGAGGTGAAATTCTTTCATTTTAAAAACCTATCAAGAAAAGGAGAAAAGGAGAAAAGGGAAAAAAGAGAAAAAGAAGAGAAAGGGAGGAAAAAAATGAAAAGGAAAAAAATAGAAAAGGAAAAAAAGAGAAAGGGAGAAAAAAAGAGAAAAGGAAAAAAAGAGATAAAGAAGAAGAGAAAAAATACTCTTCTAATTAGACTTCAAAAAAGGGACTAATAATAATTAAAAATTCCAAAGGATAATAATTAATAAATTAATGTAATGATAGCGAATAAAATTTAATCGACCTAATATACTAATATGAAAAATGTGATCGATTTTTGTTGTTAATGAGCATCGTTTATTTAGAGTGTGTATAAAAAAATATAAAAATTCGACTGTGGACATCGCGCTGGGCCTTATGGTTTATTACGCGAGTTTCGGCGAGCAAAGAGAAAAACCTGCGAAACACATGTACCGGAATAACGGCCAGTTTCTTTTACGAGGAGAGACATACGGTACTTTTTGAAATTCATCGTCCACCCCGTCATAACAATCTTTTTGTTCATACACTTGATTTTGTTTTTCTTTTCTCTCAAAAACTTTCGACGATTATTTTTCAGATACTTTAAAGATCATATTTCACAAAAAAAAAAAAATAATAATAAAATAAACAGAACAACATTTACATGCGAATTCTATAATAATTATATAATTTTAAAATATTATAATAATTAATAAAATAATTATTATAAAAAAATTGTTATAAAAAAATTATTTTAAAAAATAATTTTTATAATCATTTTTTTCATAATTATTTTTTTATAATTAATGAATATTTAATTTAAAAAATAAATTTTTAAATTTAATTTAATTAATTTATTTAAACAGTTTTGCAAAATTTTTGCTCTAAAAATTCAGTTTTCTCAAGTGAATTTAATATTTTTCCACTATAAATACTTTTTTAATAAAACATTTTCTTTCAATATAAATGCTTCTTCAGTATAAATCAATTTTTTCAATATAAATATTTTATCAATGTACCTAAATATTTCTTCAATATAAATATTCTATCAATATAATTATTTTTTCAGTATAAATATTTTTTCAATATAAATATTTTCCAAAATTTTTTCGAAACAACTATTTTTTTAAAAAAATACAAAATTTTGTCAAATTTTAAACTATTTAATTTACGTTTTTAATTTTTATTCCAGTTGGAGTATTTTCTTTTTTTGGAAAAAATATTTATATTAAAAAAATATTTCTACTGAAAAAATAATTGTATTGAAAGAATATTTATATTGAAGAAATATTTGTTTTGAAAAAATTTTGAAAAATATTTATATTGAAAAAATATTTCTACTGAAAAAATAATTGTATTGAAAGAATATTTATATTGAAGAAACATCGTTAAAATATTTGAATTGAAAAAATATTTGTATTGAAAAAATATTTATACTGAAGAAGCAATTATATTGAAATAACATTTTTTAGGTATTGAAAAAGTATTACAATTAAAAAAAAATATTAAATTCACTTGAAGACTGAATATTTGGAGCAAAAATTTTTCAAAACTGTAAAAATAAATAAATTAAATTTATTTATGAAAATTTTCTTCATTAAAATAAAATAGATAATAATAAAAAAAAATAATGAAAGAAATAAACAATGAAAATAAATAACAAAAAAAAGAAGAATACTTTAATATAATAAACAACTTTGTAAAAAATAAATAAATAAACAAATTAATTAAAATTAATTTAATAAACTAATTAATTAAATAAAAACCTAAGTGAAAACTAAATAAATAAACAAATGACATAATTAAATAAACACCGAAGTAAAAAATAAATAAATGCATTAATTAAGTAAACACCTTAGTAAAATCTAAATAAATAAACAAATGAATTAATTAAATAAACACCGAAGTAAAAAATAAATAAATGTATTAATTAAGTAAACACCTAGTTAAAAAATAAATAAATGAACAAATAAATTAATGTATTAATCACATAATGAAAAAATGAATAAATTCCAACAACTGAGCAGAGGAGGAAAAAAAAATACGTACGCTTGTAACAATTACTAATATCCGGTGGTACGTATCTAATCCTCATTTTTGAATATTTTAATTTTCCACTCGATTTCCTCAAAAAAACACTCACCCCCGAGGAATTTACAGTAGCTCCCTTTAAAATTTCGCACTTGATCATTTTTTATTACTTCACTCGTCATTATTTCTCCCAACAATGAAAACTCACATATCTTTTTTTTAATTGAAAAATTAATTATATTCATTTAATATTAAGTCAAAAATGAACTATTTTAGTTAAAAGCTATGGAAATAGAAAAAACTGATAATAACAAAAATTAAGAAAACGAAAAAAGGGAAATTAACAAAAAATTACACTGTTCTTTTTTTGAGGGGGGGGAATGAATTCCGATTGGTTTTGCGCAAAGTCGGTTAGATACCGAACAGTAATACCGTCAGAAAGGAACTGTGGTTTGCAGAGGCTGTGTTTGAGAGTAAATATTAACGCGTTGCAGTTTTGCACTTGTGTGTAACATATATAGTCACCTTTACATGAATGTAAAAGCCACGTGGGTCGTGCGTGAGCGTGTCATCAGCTACCGAAAGGTAGCGAAATATCCCCCCCCCTCCCTCACCCTCTCTATACGTTATGTACCTCAATCGAAAATCCCCCTCTCCCCCCCTCTTCCACCAAAATTGCACCACATACCCAAATTTCATGAATATTTATAACAAATTGCCAATTCAGCATTTTTCTTCCTCCTCACTAATAAACTATATATATATCCAATGTAAAAAAAAAGTATTTCATTTCCATTTCAAAACAACTTTTTATAGGGGAAAAAAAAGTATTTTTTGCATATAGTAATTTACATTTAGTCAATTTATCATTTGGTTTTTAAATTTTTCTATATTTTAAATTTATTTAGTAAATTTTATTTAAAAACAATTTTCAATGTATTTTGTCGAATATTTAATATTCAAGTAATAATATAATGTTTAAATAATAATAATAAATTATAATAATTAATAATTTTTAGAATTTTCCCAGAATTTTTCTACGAAAGAATTTTTAATTAACTATAATAATAATAAATTAATATTTCTCGAAATAATTTATAATCGGAAAATTTAATATATTATTTTAACATAATTTCCCAAATTTAATATATTTTTTTAAATAATTTTCCAAATTTCATATACTTTTTAATATAATTTTCGGTTTTTCAGTATAGGAGGTCACTTTTTCTAAAAAATATTTTCTACTCCTTTTTGACTAAAAAAAAAAAAACAATTTCTAATGAAATCTGTTTTCTAAAAAAAGTTCTTCTAACAAGTTTTGATTTCTAAAAAAAATGTTTCTAAAAAGTTATGATTTCTAATATTTATTTTCCTAAAATTTATAAAAATTCCATAATTTTTGATAAAAGTTAGAAAATTGTTAAAAAACTAAGATTAAGAAATAAAAATTATTTTGCATTTTTTCTGTTTCTCAATCACAATTTTGTTTACAAAATTATAAGTTTCTTTTTGAAAAAGAAGAACAAATTTTATAAAATTACTATTTTTTATCACAATTTGTTTTTCTTGTAAGAAAAAATAATAATTTGCATCATTTATTTATTTATTTAATATCATTTATATTAAAGTTTCAAAAATTAATTTATTTATAAAACACTTTTTTAGTAAATTTTAAATAACTTGAGGAAAAAAATCCCTTTAATTTCTATTTGTTAATTACGATTTTTAACTACATTATTTTAAAGTTTTGTTAAAAAATTTGCATAATTTCTATGCAAATTTTTAAAAAAAATCTCAAGTATTTTTTTTAAAGAATTAAGAAATGTTTGTAAATTTTATTTTTTAATCATATATCTATTGATCGTCATTACAAAAATTGATTATTGTAAAAAAAATTTTGAAAATTACCTTTATTAGAAAAAGAAATTTTTAGAAACTGATCTTTATTAGAAGAAAGAAAATTAGAAAATCACCTTCACTAGAAAAAAGTTTTTAGAAATTCACTTTTCTTAGAAAAAAAATTTTTAGAAAATAAAAAATTCGAAAATACATTTTAGAAAAACTGTACCCCAATAATTTTCAAAATTGAATATATTTTTTTTTTAATTTTCTAAATTTAATATATATTTTTTAATACAATTTTCTGAATTGAATATATTTTAAAAACAATTTTCCAAATTTAATATATTTTTAAATGTAATTTTCCGAATTAAATATATTTTTTGAATGTAATTTTCCAAATTAAATTTATATTTTTTGAATGTAATTTTCTACATTTAATTTTTTGGGTGTTTTAAATAATTTTCTGAATTGAATATATTTTTGAAAATAATTTTCCAAATTTAATATATATTTTTTAATACAATTTTCTGAATTGAATACATTTTGAAAACAATTTTCCAAATTTAATATATTTTTTACGGTAATTTTCCGAATTAAATATATGTTTTGATTAGAATTTTCCACATTTTTACTATAATTTTTATTATATTTTCCCAAATTTAATACAATTTTTCATAACAATTTTCCAAATTTAATATATATTTTAATAGAATTTTTCGAATAAATATTTTAAATGTAATTCTCCAAATTCAATATTATATTCTATTAGAATTTGTACCTGATTCTTGATCATCGTTATCTGCACCTCGAAGACAGGAATGAAAACTTCGCGAAAGTCTTCGTCCACCTGGCGATGCAGATTCTGTCGACGTGGATTGATGCATTTTGTTTAGTTTTATTTTTTGTTATTTCGAATTTCAAAAAAAAAATTGATAAATTTTTGAAAAACTGTAATTTCAAATTAAACTTTTTTTGTTTTATTCACATTTTCTCTTTCACTGAATATTCACAAAAAAAATTGCGGCACTAGTTTATTTTTTTTTTCTTCGTAACCCTCCCAATAAAATGTGTGTCACGAAAAATATTAGCCAAAATTCTCAAATCTGAAAACAAAAGAATTGGAAAAATATAATTGCAATAATAATCGCAAAATAGTTTCCTTTCTCCAAAAAAAAAAAAAAAAAATCGGGTCGGCTCATTTTCTCGTTGATTGAAAAATTGCAAGAATTAATTAGAAATTAATTCACCAGAAATTAATTAATTTGAAGTTAATAAACTAGAAATTCATAAACGAAAAATTAATTAATTAACTAGAGATTAGTTGACTAAAAATTAATTAATAAATAATTAATCAACTATTTGGAAATTAATTATTTGTAAATATCTACAGTAATTTATACAATCGTTATAAACTATTAATAACGATTGAAAAAAATTTTTACTGTTTTGACATTTAAAAAAAAATGCGATCGCATTTAGTAGATATGAATTTAAATTTCAAAATAAATATAAATACTAAACAAATTAGTCATTTCTATTTTCAACTTTATGATTACGCTATTTATCAATGACAATTTTTTTTCCTTCTGCTCATTAATTCCTCATTTGTGAACAGAATATTGGAAAAATGAAAGCGTAACCGTCAATTACAAAATTTCACAATCGATAGACCATTAATTAGAATATATTTAGCAAAAATTTTTTCGCGTAGGAAATTTAATGAGATAAAGTAAAAAAAATATTTATATTCAATGAATATCAAAATTATAAAATAAAACAAAAAAAAAGTTTTCTATAAAATAGCATATTGTACAAAATAATAAAATGCAAAACGAAAAAGTTGTATATAAAAGAATGCATACAAATAAAAATTCATAATTAAAAATAAAAAAAACTAAAATGAAAACCAAAAAAATGAAATAAAATGTCTAAATATAAACACGAAACAAAATATAAAATTTTTAAAATAAAATAACAAAAATATTTCTATGAAAATAAAAAAAAATAATAAAAAAAATAAAAAATAAATAAATAAAAAAAATTGTAGGTATTATATAAAATTGGTAAATAAAAGGAAAAAAATAGAAAAAATAAAACAAGTTTAAAGAAAAGAAAAATAAATGATGTACATTTATTTACTTCCGCGTACGACGCTTACTCATCGCTAATCGGTTTATTTCACGACTCTATACGGAAGCCGCATTAGAAATGGTTTTGTATTAAATGCAAAAGCTTCTCCACAACGAGGTTTCTTTGCTTCAGGAAACAAAGTCGATGACATTAAGGCACAGTTGTCTCAATTTACCCCCTTTCATCATTATCATAATAATTATCATAAAAAAAAATCTCCAATTCTCTCCAACTTTCAAATTGCACTATACAATTAACGAAAATTAGGTACAAAATTACCAAATACTAAAAATCACCATCGAAAGCACCATTATCAATAATATTTGTAAATTTAGTATTTTGCATTTTTCATATTTTTTATTTTACTTTTATTGTTTAATTTTTTTATTTCTTTTTTTATTAATTTTATTGTACAATTTAATATACACGAAATAAATAAATAGAATGAAAAATAAAACAATAAAAACAAATAAAAAACATATTTTTAAAATAATAATTTATAGTCTTTATTGTTTGGTATTTTTTAATTTTTATTTTTTAATAATTTTTTCTTTTATTTTTAATTAATGTTTTTTTACAAAAACATTAATGACGATTGTAAGAATTTTGAACCTTTAGACAAAAAAAAAAATAAATAAAAATCTCCATAAATCGAACAAAACTCTTTTTTCCAGAATAAATGAGAAGTGAAAAATAATTTATTTATCCACTGATGTAGAAGTCAACATTCAACGTGTAGGAGTGCGTGGGTATCACGCAATATTAACTGGGACAAGGGATTGATTTATAATTTGAAAAAAGCTCGCAATTAATTTCGATTGCTCTATTTCGACGACGCTGTAAATACTTCACTTACACTGACGTACGTCAAAATTAATTGTTACGTATATTGTTTAGAAGAACCTTCCTCCTCTCCCGAAAAGAAAAAAACACAAACAAAAAAATATCATAAATTTCAAAAAAAAATTTTTTTTTTTAAATCTTTTATATATTTGTTGGCATATAGACAGTTTTACTTAATTTATTTCGAAAAATAAAAGCTTCGAGATTTTTTGTTATTACAGCTAAATTATATGTTTAAAAATATTTCTCAGTATTTAAAAATTTTGTATTGAGAAAGGTCTAAATATTCCTTGACGAAGAAATATTATTTAATAATTTACTGTTAATATTATTATTTATTAACTATTATTTAGTAATGTAATATTAATATTACTGAACTTTTAATATTAATTAATATATTAATAATTAAATTGCTGAGAAATATAAAAAAAACTTTTTTTTAGTAATCAAATTTTTTGAAGAATTTTAATTATAGGTAAATAATATGATATCTCCGAAATTTTATTTATTTTGACAAATAAATATTTAAATATTTATTTGTTCTCTCAAGGGAAATAAAATTTTTAAAAATTTTCCATTTAAAACCTGAAAATATTTAAATTTCTAAAAATTACAACTATAAGCCTTTTAAAATTCATTTATTTTGTCCAATTTTTAACTTAATTTCGTTTTTAAATCAATAAAGTTATTTTAATAATTTTCCGAAAGTTCTCTGAGAATTCAATTATTATTCAAGTACAAAAACCCAAATTTTTATAATAAAAAATAAATTTTTTTTTATAATTGTACAAATTTTTTTTTTAAAGTTATTAAGGTATGATATTTCCAAAAAATTAAAATAAAAAAATTCTTAAAATTAATTGTTCAAAAATATTTTAAAATATTTTTTGCAAGTTAATAGGTTTTCAATTATATTACAAATGAGAAATTTCCAAATGATTGAAATTTGGTAAAATCTTTTAAAAGTAATTAAAATTTGGTAAAATCTTTCAAACGTAATTATAATTTCGTAAAATGATTCAAAAATAATGAAATTTTTGAAAAATAAAAAAAAATCATAATTTTTAAGAATTTTAATCCTATTAATTATTAATTATTTTAATATTTATTTACATATGAACATGATTTCTCTGAAATTTTAATAAATCTGAAAGAAGTAAATTTTTGAAAACTTTAATTTGCTTTGTTCGCAGATAATTAAATTTTAAAAAATTATAAATAAAAGAATTCTGACAATTTGCTTTTTTCAAATATTGTAATTATTTTTTGCATGTATTCTATTTCCAAGAATTATTTTTTTCAAAAATATTTTACTATTATTTTTAAAAACTAATTTTAATAAATTTTAATTTTCTAAAATTTACATTTTAAAGATTTTTGATTAAAATTTACGAGAATTCAATTATTTTCAAATTTTGCAATTAAAATTCTTCAAAAGTTGAGTTTCAAAAAAGTTATAATAAAACACTTGAAAAAAATCAATTATTTTGAATTAAATTTTACAAAAATTCATTGATTTAAAATCTTTTTAATTCTATATTTCGAAAATTTAAGGGGAGGGTACATCTATATTTTTAACTATATTAAAGAAATAATTTAAATATTCAAAAAAATTATTTTTAAAGTAATTTTTTGTGAGGAATTCAATGGTCATAAAATATTTTGACCCTTTTTGAAGTTTAAAAATTGGTGGTGATTTTGAAATACATACGTAATTTTGAAGAAAATATGTTTTTGAATCCACATAAAAATTTCCAAATAAAAAAATTGATTTTCATAATTTTTATAGAATTTTTTTGAAAAAAATCTCTGTTTTTAGGCTAAAAATGCTAAAAAAATACTATTATTCTTCATTTTTTTAAAATGAAAATTCATTTCCTTATTTTTCTAACTAATTTCAGATCATAATTTTTATTTATAAAAAATAAAAATACAAAAGAAATTAAGATAATATTGTGATCTGAAATTAGTAAGAAAAATAAACGAATGAATTTTCTTTTTGAAAAAAAAATGAAAAATAATTGTATCTTTTTGCATTATCAGCCTAAAAACAGATTTTTTTCAAAAAAATGCCAGAGAAATTATAAAAATCAATTTTTTTTATTTGGAAATTTTTTTGTGGATTAAAAAACATATTTTCTACAAAATTACGTATGGCTTTCAAAATCGAACAATTTTTAAGAAAGATAAAAATTCAAAAAGGGTAAAAATATTTTCCGAACGATATTTTATTTTATGACCATTGAATTCCTCGCAAAAAATTACTTTAAAAATAATTTTGTTGAATATTTAAATTATTTCTTTAACACAGTTAAAAATATAGATGTACCCTCCCCTTAATAAAAAAAAAAGATTCAAAAATAATTTTTTAAACATTGTCTATTTGTTATTTTTCACAAAATACAAAAATCGAAATAAGTTGCATTTTATACTAAAAATATGTTATTTTCTTGCAAAATTTGGATGAAAAGTCAAAGAAGTGGGAAAATTTGAAAATAAACCGAAAAAAGTCGTTTTTTTAAAAAATAGTTGGAAAAAATCGAAAAAGTTATAATATCCAAAGCGTAAAAGAAAAAAATGTAAAAATTTACAATGTCAATAAATAGTCGACATAATATCGTTTTTAAAGACGAATTTTTTAAATTGAAAACTAATGGTTTCAATGGACTATTAATGTAAGTGTATAAAGCTAAAAACGAACGCTTATCTAGATGATCAAAGCCGGAGTTTGTTAGTAAAGTAGTACTCCAGAACTAATTGCTGCGTTGAAACGTCAATTAGAATCAAGACGCAATTTATGAAAAAAAGAAGCGTACAGTCTGCGCATCGTACCCGTTAATCGTTAAATACATAGTGCAGTTTGAAAAAGGAAACTAGCCACTCATGAGTTTCAATCTAAAAAGACAGTAATTTTACTTGACCCGAAACAGGTCACTGGAGTTTTTATTCTACTTTCTATATTTATAGAAAATTATCCACATCGGTGGTTCACAATTTTTCCAATTTAACCAAAAAAAAAAAAAATTGAAAATTTCCATTTGAAATATTTTTTATTACTTTCTGTTTATTTATTTTTATTTTTTATTTATTTGGATTTTTCTATATAAGAAGAATAATTATTTTCGAAATATTTTTGCAAAATTCCAAGTCTGACTTGACCGACTTTTTACTACTTTGAACTAAAATTATAGTTTAAAGATGTCTGACTAAAACTTTCCTTCACTACTTGTACTAAATTTAATTCTAATTTTTTAAACAAATTCCAAAGCTCTTGTCTGAGTAAATATTTTATAGTTTATATTTTTATAAAATAAAATTATAAAAACTGAAATTATCACGTCTGACTAAAACTGTCTTTAACTACTTTAAACTTTAAACTAAAATTATAGAAATTTAAAGATGTCTGACTAAAACTTTCCTTTACCACTTGTACTAAATTTAATTCTTATTTTTTAAGGAAATTCCAAAGTTCTTGTTTGAGTAAAAATTTTACTACATTAAAATAAAATTATAAATACTGAAGTTATCATGTCTGACCAAAACTGTCTTTTACTACTGATACAAAAATTAACTGAACACCAAATCGATTTTGTCTGACCAATACAGTTTCTTACTACTTTACACTAAAATTACTCTAAACTTGTAGTTTTTCTTCGGGTAAAATTGCAATTTATAGTAAAATTTTTTATGTTAATTTTTATGTAAAATTAAAATTCAGAAACTGAGACAAAAAATCGAATCAAAAATGTTGCTTCGCAACACTTTTGATTCGATTTTTTGTCTCAATTTCATATTTGCAGAAAAAATGTGAAAATATTGATGAAAAAAAATGTGCGGTCATAAATAAAATTGCGTGTGAAGTAGACGATATATTCAGACAGAGAGAGAGAGAGAGAGATGATTTTTACAAATATATAAAATATATTATCGACGAGTGAAGAATCGTGGGCGCGTCTCTATAAGCATCAAGTTCAAAGGCCCGAATTTGCTTGTCCTTAAGACAGTATATAGCAGTTAGTTGAAAGGTTGCATTTCGCGGGGTGAACTATTCATGGCAGTGGGTTCGCGAAAGATGGTCGTGCTCTTAAAATAGCTGATCACAATTTATAAGGAGAGCGCGACGCGTACAGTGCGCTCTTTTTACCACAGAAATACAAGAAAGAGAGATACGAACGAGAGGAAAACACTTTATATCCCCGCATATATATAGTTGGGTGGCCACCATCTATATATTTTCGAAATTAAATTCCAGACATTTTCACAAAATTTAAATTATTCAAAAGCTTTTCAAATTCTATATTTCCAAAATTTAATTAGAAAAATTATTCAAAATTATTCAAAATTATTCAATTATATTCAAAATTTTGGAAAGATTTGTCTATAGTTATTTTCCACACCATAAAAATCGAAATAAATTGCATTTCATACTGAAAATGTGGTAATTTGTTTAAATATTTGTAAGAAAAGTTGAATAAATCGAGATCTTTAAAAATAAATCGAAAAAGTCGTATATTTTTTAAAACAGTCGAAAAAAGTCGATTTCCTAGGCCACGGTTGCCACGAAAATTTAACTTTTCCCCTGACTTTTCCCTGATTTCCAGACAGAATTTTCACTTTTTCCCTGACCCTAAAGAATATTCTGATTCACTATAAAAATGATTAGAAGCTCAAAAAAAATGTTCGAATATTTGCGAATTTCTTTAATTGTAAAATAATTCGAAAACAATTGTCTTATTTATTATAATTATTTATAATCGTTATTATTTTTCCATTGAAATTAAGATTTTCGAAACTTTCAAATTCAAATCTTTTGAAATTTAATAACTTATAAGAATATTATTAAAAACATGAAGAAATCGATCACTCTGAGTCTTCGACTCGGAGTAATGATCGATTTCTTCATGTTTTTATAATAATTGAGTCTCCGGATCTTAAAAAGGCACTTTTTCCATTTAAAATCAATGCTGAAAGTGCCCTTTTAAGATCCGAAGCCTCAATTAACGATATAATAACCCAGGGATAAAATTATTATTTTATAAAAGAATATTGTTACTCCTAAATTCTTCGAAATTATTTTCATCATTTAAATTCAATTATTATTTTCTAGAATTATTAACTAAAACTCTTCTTTAAATCAATTATTATTTAAAAGAACGAAAAATTTAGATTTCCAAAGATTTGAATTTGAAAACTTTTCAAAATTCAATTATTATTTCTAAAAATCCATGCTAAAATGCTTTTAATATTAAATTATTATTTAAAATATTAACCGAAATTTATTTTTAAATCAATTCTTATTAGAAAATTCTACGAGAATTCAATTATTTAAATACAAAAATAAATAATTTACGGAAATAATTGAATTTTATAACAATTTTTGAAAAAAATTGAAAACTATTCGAAGAATTTTATAAAAAAATTTTTAAATAATTGAATTTCTAAGAAGAATTTAAATAATAATTTATAAAAATAATTGAAATTTTGACACTCTCTAAATCTGAATATGTGAAAATTCACATATTTGTACGTTATAAGTCGTCTTCTCGATCAATAAGTGCATATACACTTATAATAAGTGAAATTTCACTCAGAATAAGTGAAAAATTCACTTATTTATAAGTGTATATGCACTTATTGATCGAGAGGACGACTTATAACGTACAATAAGTGAAATTTCACATATTCAGATTTAGAGAGCAAGAAGTTTATTAAAATTTTTGACAATAATTTAATTCTTGAGAAATTTATAAAAATAATTTTTATTATTGACGAGAATTTTTTAATTTTGAAAATAATTTAATTTCTGCAAAGTATTTTATTACATTTCAAAAAAATTGAATTCTCGTGATAGATTTTGATATTTATGAAAATAATTGGATTTTAGAAAAGAATTTTATTAAAAATCATTAAAATAATTGATTTTATGGGGAGAATTTTGTTGTTTAGGAAAATAATTGAATTCTTTTGCAGAATTACTTAAAAAAATTTTGAAAACAATTGATTTCCTGAGACGAATTAAAAGTTAATTATGAAAATAATTGAATTATTGCAACGAATTTTATTATTTTATTGAATACTTGAATGTTTCTTAAATCTTTATTCTTTCATCAAGCTTTAATAAAATCTTGAAGAATAATTTCATTTTTCAAGGAATTTATTCAAAATTGTATTTAAAATATTTAAAATTCTGTCGTGAAAATAATTGATTTTCTAAATGAAATTTTATTATTTATGAAAATAACTAAATGTTTTCGTAGAATTTTACCAACAATAATTAAATAATAATAAAAAATTAAATAATTAATTAATTAATTAATTAATTAATTTTATTATTAAATAATAATAATTTTTTTCAATAATTAAATTTTTTTTATAAATTGTATGAAAATAGTGAATATTGAAAATTATTGAAATGCAAAAAACTATTTAAAAATATTGAAATTTTGCAAAGAATTTTATTTAAATTTTTTGAAAATAATTAAATTTTTTCGAAAAATTTTGCTATTTATAAAGATAATTGAATTGTAAACCAAATATTCCTTAAAATTTTTAAAAATAATTGAATTTCTTTGAAGAATTTTATTACTTTTGAAAATAATTGAATTCTTGTGATGAATGTTATTATTTATAAAAATAATTGAATTTTACAAAGAATTTTATTCAAATTCCTTAAAATAATTGATTTTATGGGGAGAATTTTGTTGTTTAACAATAAGATAATTGAATTCTGTTGCAGAATTACTTGAAAATTTTTTGAAAATAATTGATTTCCTGAAACGAATTAAAAGTGATTTATGAAAATAATTGAATTATTGCAACGAATTTTATTCTTTTATTGAATAATTGAATGTTTCTTAAATTTGAATTCTTTCGTCAAGTTTTAATAAAATTTTTTGAAATAATTGCATTTTTCAAGAAATTTATTTAAAATTGTATTAAAACTATTTAAAATTCTGTGTTGAAAATAATTGAATTTCTGAATGAAATTTTATTATTTATGAA
This sequence comes from Leptopilina heterotoma, assembly GCF_015476425.1. Classification (NCBI taxonomy): domain Eukaryota; kingdom Metazoa; phylum Arthropoda; class Insecta; order Hymenoptera; family Figitidae; genus Leptopilina; species Leptopilina heterotoma. Next base: position 1,917,950 of record NW_025111011.1, read on the forward strand.
AATAATTCAATGTTTTCGTGGAATTTTATCAAAAATTTTTTACAATAATTTAATTTTTTGATAAATTTTATTTCATAAAAATAGTGAATATTAAAAATTATTGAAATGCGAAAAACTTTTAAAAATAATTGAAATTTTGCAAAGAATTTTAATTAAATTTTTTGAAAATAATTGAATTTTTGGCCAAAAATGTTGCTTTTTATAAAGATAATTGAATTCTTGATGAAATATTTGTTAAAATTTTTAAAAATAATTGAATTTCTTCTCCGAAGAATTTTATTACTTTTGAAAATAATTGAATTCTTGTGATGAATGTTGTTATTTATGAAAATAATTGAATTTTGCAAAGAATTTTTTTAAAATTCCTAAGAATAATTGAATTATTGTGAAGAATCTTGTTATTTATCAAGATTATTGCATTAAAACTTTTGAAATAATTAAATAATATTAAAAAATCATTCTGGTTAGAAATAGAAAAAAATTTGGAAGGTTTTGTATCAGAATTCGTGGTAGTTTCATAGATTATGAGGCAAACAAAAAAGACACTAAAAATCAGAATTTTTTTATGAATTACAAAAATTAAATTTTTTCAGTACTTTTAATCAAAATCTCTGACTTTTCCCTGACCAATTCTACTTTCCTTGACTTTTCCTGATTTTTTCTTTTTCTACTTGAAAAACTATTTTATTTACTTTTTTTTTGTAAAAATGTTCTCTGTTAAAAATAGTATGTAAATTATTAGGTATATAGAAATAAAAACGCAGTGTATATATAATTAAATGAAAATCAGAGCATTCATTTATCTTAATCTACTTTTGCGATTGTAAAGTCATTTGAGGTTATTACTGTATGCATATTTAATTCAGCGGCTAATTGCCGTCATCGGTAATTTATTAGGATAATTGAGGAGTTTCTCAAGTAAATTCAACGCTCTTGACCTTATCAAAAATCGAATATATTTGAATTACAAAAAAAAAAAAAAAACAATCGTGTAGGCAAAAGTGGTTCTCAACTCCCATTTATTTCTTCACTTATTTCCAGTTACAAAACTCAAAAATCACTAAATTGTTTTTTAATTAACTTTATTGTATCGTAATTTAATTTTCATTCCACAAGTCAAAAAAGATAAACAAAAAATTATCTCCGATAGTGATAATAAAAGTAATCAACATTTTTCTTCTCTTTTGCTACTTTCGAAAAAAAAATGTTTTCAGGTGCTCTCTTTTTTCCACAATGGGACAGAATGAAAAATAATAGATCAATATAGAGAAGAGACTATTTTCTTTATAGTGCGAAAGTTCAATGAACCGGCCTAGATCATTGTCGTAAAATCACAGTGGCGTTATGCCTCTGGTCACGTTTATTAGTTTTTCAAAAGATAGAAAACAGGTAAAAGATTAAAAATAAAGAAAGGAAAAAAGGAAAAAGTGGAAAAAGGGAAAAAACGAATAAAAAGCATTGAGAACTACAAAAGGAAAAATTGGTTAAAGGACAAAAATTTTTTTTTTTTTTTTTTTTTTTTGTTCACTTGTTTGTATTCATATACTCATGCATATGGAGAGAATAGATTCTGTCAATCAGAAGAAACTTCGCGTAAAAAAAAATAATCCAAGGTCTCTGATTATTCAGTCAGGCAGATAATCTAAATCTTCATTCTTCTCTCTAAATAAGATCGGACAAGTTTTGGCGCTATTATGTAATTCGACACGAAAAAAAATTTATATAATAAAAAGTGGGCTACTAGAAGACAAAGAGCCAATCCGTACAAATACGAAAAAAAATCAAATAAAAAAAAAAATTTTTCTTTGTCAATTTTCAAAAATTATTATTCTACTGGGTTGCAACAAAAATTGAATTTCGTTTTTCCCTGATTTCCAAACAAAATTTTGTCTTCTACAAAATATTTTAATTTTAAATATTTAAAAAAAAATTAATTAAATTTTTTCAAAAAAATTAATTCTACAAAATTGTTGGTTAAAAGTATGAATAATTGATATTTCCAAAGATCCTAATTTTAATTTTCAAAATTCAATTAATTCTAAAAATTCATACTATAATAATACACTTTTAATATTCAATTATTATTTTAAATTTTAACTGAAATTCATTTTTAATTTTTTATATCAACTTTTAGTAGAAAATGCTACGAGAATTCAATTATTTAACTACAAAAATAAATAATTTATTAAATAATTGAATTTTTCTTAAAATTTAATTCCCATAAAGAATTTAATCAACAAATTTTTAAATAAATTGAATTCCTTTGACGATTTTCAAAAAAAAATCTTAAGAATAATTACATTTTCCGAAAAATTCGATTAAAATTGTATATTAAAAATAATTGAATCCCTAAGAAGAATTCTATTATTTTTAAACAATATTTATAGAAGAATATTATTAATACTTTTGAAAATAATTGAATTTCTGCAATAATTTCTAACTATTTTGCAAAATTAAATTTTTTTTCGTGTTTGTAACTGAAATTCTTCTACTAATGCAATATTTTAAATCATTTTTAAAAAATTTTATTGAGAATTTTCACCAAGTTGAAGTCCACAACGTTGATCAACGAAAAAAAATTGTTTACTTAGTAAATTAATTAAAAATGTGCAGCAATATTGACACAAAAATATTCAGAAAAAAAAGATTGATGTTTATATTTTGATAATAATTATTTTACAATTAAATATTAAATTAAAAATAATACTTGAAAGTATTAAATAAATTTTTTTCTCAAAAATAATTAATTCCACAAAATTGTTAGTTAAAAATATGAAAAATTCATATTTTCAAAGATTTTAATTTGAAACTTTTTCAAAAGCCTTTTCAAAACCTTTTAAGAAAAAATTTCACGAGAATTCAATTATTTAAATACAAAAATAAATAATTTATTGAATAATTGAATGTTTCTTGAAATTGAATTCTCATAAAGAATTTTATTATTTATGAAAATAATTGATTTATTGCGCGAAGAAATTTACAAAAAATTTCTAAATAATTGAATTCCCGTGAAATTTTTATTATTTATGAAAATAATTAAATATTTGCGAAGAATTTAATTAAAATTTTTTTTAAATAATTGAATTCTTTTGAAAAATTTTATTAAAATTTTTTTTAAATAAAATTGAATTCTTTGGGAAATTTTATTAAAATTTTTTTTAAATAATTGAATTCTTTTAGAAAATTTTATTAAAATAGTAAATGTTGAAAATCATTGAATTGAGTAAACTTTTTGAAAATAATTGAAATTTTGACAAGAATTTTATTAAAATGTTTGAAAGAATTGAATTTCGGAGAAGAATATTGATTCAAAGTTTTCAATTTCAAAAAAATTGTGATATATTAGTATTTTGAACCCAAGAAAATTAAAAATTAATTTTCACTGGTTAAAATTGAGAATTTTATTCAGAATTAGAATTGATTTTTAGAAGCGTTTTTAAAAGAAAAAAAAAGTAAACCATGAAAGTTGGTTCTAAGGCAAAAGTTAAATGTGCCAGAGTCGATAAGCTTCCAAGTTTATATTATAGCAAATCTCGATTCTGAACACACAGTGATCGCTTTGTGAATTATTCGGACCAATGCAATCATTAAGAATAGTCTGCTTTTGATAAATTTACTTCCTAGTCACGGAAATCCTTGGGAATAAATTTCCCTTCATCCCCCACAAAGAATGTGTAAAAGATTTAAGAAAACACTGCAGTGCCTACTGCAAAATTTAAAAGTAAAAAAATGATTATCATAAATATTTTTATGCACAAAATTTTTTTTTCCAAAACTACATTGAAAAAAAAATTTATTTGTTTCAAATTACCAATTACTTGACAATCAATCAAATATTTACTTATCAAATAATTTTTATTTAAATTAATTTAATGGTTCAATTCAAATTTACTTCAAATACTGAAATTATTGATTCATGTACAATTTATTTGTTCAATTAAACAAATATTTATTGTTTAATTGATTAATTGAACAAATATTTATTGTTTAATTGTTTAATCGAACAACTATTTATATTGTTGAATTTAAATAAAAATTATTTGATTCAAGTAAATATTTATTTGATAACAGACAAGGTTTATTAAATTTGAATCAAATTTTTTTTTCAGTATAATGTAATTTAAAATAGAACAAAATTAGAATAAACAATAATTTAGAGGTAGTACTTTTAGAAAGAAGAAAGAAAAAATATTCCGTCTGACTAAAACTTTGTTAAACTACTGAAAAAAATTACTAAACATTTTTTTCTCTCTTCTTTTATACAATAGACAATACTGATGGAAAAATTTAAAGTCTTTTTTTTATTTTATCATTTTATCCTTTGCTATCTTTTTCTATCTCTCCTAAATAAATATCAAACCATCAAAAAATTTCACGGTGATTTTCAATAATTTAAAATCTTTGATCTATATATCTCGCTCCTTGGAATGTGAACACGTCATCTACAACTATTTGGACATATTATCTCACGAGATAATGAGTAAACTTTGAGGGAAAGTTTCCCACTGGATACGTCATTTGCGTTCTTATTGGTCAAATTCACTATCTGGAACTTTGGAGCAAATATCTATAGGAAAGCAAGTTTATCAAGAAGACTCATAGTGAGAAACTTTGGTAATTTCTCTGTCTTCGGCTGTATTTCAAATTCAAATTCCAAATTCAATAATAATAATAATGATAATAATAATGATAATAATAATAATAATAATAATAATAATAATAATAATAATAATAATAATAATAATAATAAAAATAAATAAAAAATTTTACCTCTAGGTTTGAAAAAATTTTATTAAAATTTATTGAATTGTTTCTAAGAATTTTATTAAAATTTTTGAGAATAATTTTTTTATTCCAATTATTAGCCGAACAAATAATTATTTAAACCAATTCTTAGTTTAATTTTAATAATTGTCTCTCTATTGTTAAACACAGAGTTCCTAATTGTAAGTAGGTTTTTTCTTTTTTTAAAAATGCGTTGCTGTCAATATCATTACAAACTTCCTGTTCTATGTTACGAAACTTGTCTCTGTGAAAAAGACTCGCAATATATTACACAAAATGCTTACAAAATTTTTCCGTAATATTTTTCTTTTTGCTGTAATTTTGACACAATTTAAAAATTATTCGACAAAGAATTCAAAAACAAATTTTTAAATTCTTTTAATTATTTTTTTCATTTCTTTTTTTTAATTTTATTCATTGAAACTGGTTTTTAAAAAATGAAAAATATTAAAACAATAATATAATAAGTAACAAAATAATAAAATTATAATAAAATAATAAAATTATAAGAAAATAAGAAAATTATAAAAAAATAAGAAAATTATAAGAAAATAAGAAAATTATAAAAAAAATAAGAAAATTATAGGAAAATAATAAAATTGTACCAAAATAATAGTAAAATAACAAAATAATAATAATAAACTAATAGTAATAAAAAGATAATTAAAATATTATGGAAAGGAAACATTTAGTCAAGATTTTCGAATAAACACCGCGCAATGGACCACTTTTTCGGAGATCAAAATAAATACCTTTTTTATGAGATCTAATCAAACCGGGAAATACCATATTAAAGAAGTTATTCATCTCAATAAAAATTCTCATTTAAAAATTCGAGCGTCAAATTCTAAAGTGTATATAAATATATAGAAGAAAATGAAGAGGGGAAATTTAGTATTACGTGGGGTCTGAGAAGAATTATGTCAGCGATCTTACAAAGGGCACATGTGGTATTCGAAAAAAAAGTTTAAGAATTGAAATTTATGCTTCAATTTAGCTTCTACTCTTAATTACAAAATATTTTCTTATTCTCTTATTATTAATCACGCTAAAATCTAAAATTAATATTATAATTTATGCCTTTTGTCTTTTATTAATATAACTATAATTATTATTCTACTTTTTGTATAAAATAATTGTAAAAACTAATAATAAAAAGTAATAATAAAAATTAATAGTAAAAAGTAATAGTAAATAGTAGGTAATATATTTACTACTTCTAACTTCTTGCCGGCTTTTTTAAATAAAATTAGCAATTTTAAAATAGAATTTAAAAATTTTCTAATTTAAATTTTTCTTAAAAAGACTTAAAAAAATGCAATTTTGGAGAAATTACAAATAATTGCAGAAATTCAATTATTTTCAAAAAAAAATAATAATAATAAAATTCTTCTTACAAAATTCAACTATGTTCAAAATTTGAAAAAAATTCTCGTAAAAATCCCAAATTTATAAATATTAAAATTCTTCTCCAAAGTTCAATTATTTTCATAAACATCAAAAAAATTCTTGTCCTAATTTCAATTATTTTCAAAAATAAAATGCATTTTTCTAATTTCAATGATTTTCAATATCTACTATTTTAATAAAATTTACCGAAAAAAATTCAATTATTTAAACAAAATTTTAATAAAATTGTATGCAAACATTTAATTATTTTCATAAATAATAAAAATTTCACAGGAATTCAATTATTTTCATAAATAATAAAATTTTTTTTAAGGGCATTTGAACCATTATGACGTCATAGGTTCTGCAAAGCATGTGTTTTAAGGCTGTGACGTCATCATGGTTCAAATGCCCTTAAGAATTCAATTATTTTCATAAAAAATAATTTTAAATTCTAGAAAATAATAATTGAATTAAAATGATGAAAATAATTTTTAATAAAATTTGATAAAAAAATTGTGATTCATAAACAGAAATAATGCAAAATAAATAAATTTTTTACTCCTAATCACAGTTAATTCAATTATTTTTAAAAGTAATAAAATTCTTCGAAGAAATTCAATTATTTTTAAAAATTTTAAGGAATATTTGGTTTAGAATTCAATTATCTTTATAAATAGCAAAATTTTTCGCCAAAAATTAAATTATTTTCAAAAAATTTAAATAAAATTCTTTGCAAAATTTCAATTATTTTAAAAAGTTTTTCGCATTTTAATAATTTTTAATATTCACTATTTTCATAAAATTTATCAAAAAATTCAAATTATTGACAAAAATTTTTGATAAAATTCTACGAAAACATTTAATTATTTTCATAAATAATAAAATTTCATTCAGGAATTCAATTATTTTCACGACAGAATTTTAAATATTTTTAATACAATTTTAATTAAATTCATCGAAAAATGCAGTTATTCTTAAAAATTTTATTAAAACTTGATGAAAGTATTCAAATTTAAGAAACATTCAATTATTCAATAAAATAATAAAATTCGTTGCAATTATTCAATTATTTTTATAAATAACTTTTAATTCGTCTCAGGAAATCAATTATTTTCAAAATATTTTCAAGTAATTCTGCAAAAGATTTCAATTATCTTGTTAAACAACAAAATTCTCCCCTTAAAATCAATTATTTAAAGAAATTTTAATAAAATTCTTTTCCAAAATTCAATTATTTTCTTAAATATCAAAATTTATCACAAAAATTCAGTTTTTGTGAAAAGTAATAAAATATTTTGCAGAAATTAAATTATTTTCAAATTTTTTTTTCAATTCTCGTTAATAATTAAATTATCTTTATAAATAGATAGCGAAATTCTTCTCAAGCATTAAATTATTGTCAAAAATTTTAATAATCTTCTTGTCAAAATTTCAATTATTTAAACAAAATTAAATAAAATTCATCGCATGAATTCAATTATTTTCATAAATTATTAATAAAATTCTTCTCAGGAATTTAATTATTTTTAAAAATTTTAATGAAATTCTTCAAAAAAGTTTTCAATTATTTTCAAAAATTGTTATAAAATTCAATTGTTGAATAAATTATTTATTTTTGTATTTAAATAATTGAATTCTCGTAGAATTTTCTAATAAAATTTGATTTAAAAATGAATTTCAGTTAAAATTTTAAATAATAATTTAATATTAAAAGCATTTTAGCATGGATTTTTAGAAATAATTGAATTTTGAAAAGGTCTCAAATTCAAATCTTTGGAAATCTAAATTTCTCGTTCTTTTAAATAATATTTTATTTAAAGAAGAATTTTAGTTAATAATTCGAGAAAATAATAATTGAATTAAAATGATGAAAATAATTTTGATGAAGTTACAGTAACAATATTCTTATAATATAAAATAATGATTTTATTACTTGATGGTCATTTTTAATTATTATCGGAGCAATTGATGTCATCATGTTTTATAACAATTTTTTAAAATTTGTTTAATTTCAAGAAGGTTTGAATTGGAAATTTCTGAATGTCTTAATTCCTGTGGAAAATCCTGTTTCAAAAATAAGATTAAAAATAGAAATTTTGCAAATATTTTTCTTCTTTTTCTAAAACAAAATAATAATTTTGTTAAGGAAATTGTGATTCATATAGAAAAATAATGCAAAATAAATAAATTTTCTATTTCTTAATCACAGTTTTTAACAATTTTCTAATTTTCCTTAGAAGTAAAGATAAAAAATCTGCATAATGTCAATTTGACGAAACATAATATTTAACGAAATTTTAGTCTTTTAATGAAAAGAAGAAAAAAAAATTTTTGATAATTTCTATTTGTCATTACAATTTTGAATTATTTATATAATAAAAATAAGTATAACAATAATATAATTTACAATCTATCTAAAGATAACAAAAAACAAAAGTTTAAACACAAGATAACTTTAGAGTGTGAGGGACAGAAAAAGTGAACGAATGAAAGAACATTCAAATTATTATAGTTAATTTTAATCGAATTTTTCGGAAAATGTAATTATTCTTAACATTTTTTTTTAAATCGTCAAAAGAATTCAATTATTTAAAAATTTGTTGATAAAATTCTTTATGAGAATTGAATTTTAAAAAACATTCAATTAGTGAATAAATTATTTATTTTTGTATTTAAATAATTTAATTCTAGTAGAATTTTCTAATAAAAATTGATTTTCATTTCATAAAAATTTGAATTTCAGTTAAAATTTTAGATAATAATTTTATATTAAAAGAAATATAGCATAAATTTTTAGAAATAATTAAATAATTTTGAAATTAATTTTTTTGAAAAAATTTAATTGAATTTTTTTTTATATTATTTGAAGTTTTTATTTTCTAATATATATTTAATTGAAGAATTTCCAAATAATTGAAATTCGCAAAACTGAATATTGTAAACAAATGGATTTGAAAAATTGTCGAAGAACTTTTTCGAAAATTAATTGATTTAAAGAAGAATTTTAGTTACAAAAGTTTAAAAATAAGATGAAAATATTAAATACTTTCACTGGTTCGAGCCCTGTAATAATAATGATAATAATAGTAGTACATCCGGAGAAAAGTGTTGAAGAAGTACTGCAAGGTGCGTGTCTACTACTCGGTGTTATTTTCTCTTTTATCCCTATTTTTTGATTCTGTTATTTATTCATCTCGCTGTCCTCTGTCAAGTTTCATCCCAACCCACCCGATCTCCGTCGCCTCTGGGTTTTTCTCTCGGCGTGCGTCGACGACAGTTATAAACTCTCCTATAGCAAGAATCCCACGACAGAATATAAGCGACTTTTGCGCGAGTCTCGCACTGTCGCGAAGGATTTTGTCCATGTTTCTTCTTTTCTTCCTCTTCTTCTTATTCTTATTTTTCTTTCATGAGATGAAAAACCCAACGAAATTCGATGTAGATTCACGGATGAAAGTTTCTGCGCGACAGTTGAAAACTTTAAGCTTCCAATTCGTAACGAATGCACTTGTTTTGAAAGTTGAATTTTCTTCTCCTGTTTTTCTTAACTTTCGGAAATATTCTTTTTTTTTTGTCACTGAAATAAGATCGTATTTGCAGGGTTGACATAGGTCAGGAAAATGTCAGGAAAAATGAAATTGATCAAGGAAATGGAATTTTATCAAAAGTAAACGGAAAAAATTCCAAAATTCTAGAATTGTTTTTAATTTTGGTTTTTACTGTAGAAAATATTTTTGAAAAACTCAACCTTTTAAATTCTTTTTGATTTTCTCAATCGTAAAAACTTTTTATAATCGAAATGAATTTTTTATGTTCATTGTGAAAATGATTTTGTTTTCTATGTAGAAAAGTTATGTTAGAATGATTATTCGTTTATGGGACTGAAGTTTAAAATCAATTTACGTTCATTATGCTTTTATTTTCTGTTTTTTTTTTCTCGGTCGATTTGATCTTTTACTTAGATTCCTCGACGTTATACAGGTATGTCGTGCAGTCATTAGATGCACGCGCCGAGAGAAGTTAGATGTAATTTTCTTGATGCCGTTGTATCGTGCACTTATTTACATCGTTTTCACAGCATGCAAACTTTTTATTACACCTTATCTTTGTAAAAGTCAACCCGCATTTTGCAACTAAGAAAAACGAACCTCCGCAAAGAATGTATATAATCAAATATCATTTTTTTTTTTTTTTTTTTGCTAAAAGGAGAATAATTTTAAAACAAACCTGAAAAAAATTTTCTTAAGAATAAAACCATTTAGTTTTATTCTATTCATCTATTATTATAATTATTTATTTATTCAGAATATTAACGGGACAGATCCTTTTATATTTATTATTATATATTATATTATATATTAATTATAATTTATATCTACAAATTAAGAATATTAATAATAATTTAATTTATAAATTAATAATATTAATAATTATTTATAGATAATTTAATAAAAAAATTAAATTTTAAAAAAGGAAAGTATAAAAGTTATAATTTCATGTTTGAAGTGCAGAATGTTTTCTTTGGTTCGAGCAAACGAAATGAGTATTGTGATTTTTTTGTTGAAACGTTTTGAAGAGATGAAGAGAGGGGATTATCGGAGGACACACAGGAAGTGGCTGCAAGCAGGTAGCGGCTATAAAACTTCCGGTGTGGATAACGTATCCAACAAAAGAGGATATATCCTTCCATTTTATTACTAACCATGAAAAAGCCTCTTTCATGTGTGTAGCAAATATGTTGAATATTTTATTATAAAACACGGGAAAATAAATTTTCTCAAAATGAGAATAAATAGTTGACATCACCTTCGGAATTAACTATTAACTATAATAATTTAAATGTTCTTTCATTTTATAATTTATTCACTTTTTCTGTCCCTCACACTCTGAAGTTGTCTTTTGTTTATACTTTTGTTTTTTGTTAACTTTAGATAGATTGTATATTATATTATTATGTTAGAATTATTTTTATATTTTATAATTAATTCAAAATTGTAATGACAAATAGAAATCATCAGAATTTTTTTTCACTTCTTTTCATTAAAAGACTAAAATTTTGTTAAATGTTATGTTTTGTCAAATTGAAATTATTTTTTTCTCTACTTTTAAAGAAAATTAGAAAATTGTTAAACAACTGTGATTAAGAAATAGAAAATTTATTTATTTTGCATTATTTTTGTTTATGAATCACAATTTTTTTAACAAAATTATTATTTTGTTTTAGAAAAGAACAAAAATATTTGCATAATTTCTATTTTTAATCTTATTTTTGAAACAGGATTTTCTACAGGAATTAAGACATTCAAAACATTCAAATTCAAACCGTTTTGAAATTAAACAAATTCAAAAAAATTGTTATAAAACATGAAGATATCGATTGCTCCGAGTCGAAGACTCGGAGTGATCGATATCTTCATGTTTTCTAATAATTAAAAATGTCCGAGAGATAAAATCATTATTTTATATTATAAAAATATTGTCACTGTAACTTGATCAAAATTATTTTCATCATTTTAATTCAATTATTATTTTCTAGAATTTAAAATTATTTTTTATGAAAATAATAATTTAATTCCTTCAAAAAAATTTATTATTTATGAAAATAATTGAATTCCTGTGAAATTTTTATTATTTATGAAAATAATGAAATGTTTGCATACAATTTTATAAAAAAATTTTTAAATAATTGAAATCTTTTTGGGAAATTTCATTAAAATAGTAGATATTAAAAATCATTGAATTGAGGAAAATTTTTGAAAACAATTGAAATTAGGACAAGAATTTTTTTGACATTTATGAAAATAATTGAACTTTGGAGAAGAATTTTATTATTTCTAAAAATAATTGAGAATTTTACCAGAATTTTTTTCATATTTTGAATACAGTTGAAGTTTATAAGAAGAAACAATTCTAAGAATTAGTTTTTAAAAATATTTTAATGTTATTTTTCAAAAATAATTGAATTTCTTTAATGAATTTTTGTATAATTTAAAAAAACTAATTAAATTTTTTATGAATTTTAATTAAAAATTTTCAACATGATTTTTTTCCAAATTGTTAAAAATAATTATAAAATTTTATTTTTTTTTTTGTAAGTATTTAAATTTTCGGAAAGATGTAATTGAAAATACTGAAAATATTGAATATTTAAAAATTACTAGAAGCTATTAAAATTCATTTCATTTCATTCATTTTTATTTTTTAAAATTTTCATTTAAAGATTTTTCATTAAAATTTTTGATAATTCAATTATTTTCCATATTTGAAATTAAAATTCATAAAAACTTGATTAAAAAAAAATTGTAACAAAATACTTGAAAAAAATTAATTATTTCCAATTAAATTTTACAAAACTTCAATTATTTGAAATGATTTTTATTATAGATATATTTGAAAAATTAAATTCTCTTAAAAAATAATTCAAGAATAATTTTTGAAAGATTTGTTTATAGTTATCTCAATTTTCTTAATTTCCCTATGACAAAAAATTTTTTTTCCAGACATTTCCCTGATTTTACTTACAAGAATTTTGTTTTCTGAAAACAATTAAATTTCTACAATAATTTGTAACTTCTCCAAAATCAATTTTTTTTTAGTGTTTTTAACTAAAATTCTTCTATAAATCCATTATTTTTAATAATTTTTGAAAAAGTTTTTTTAAAATTTTCAAATTTATTTGTTTTTAACAAAAATTTATTTTTAAAGCAATTTTTATTAGAAAATTTTACTAGAATTCAATTATTTAAATGCAAAAAAAGTAATGTATATTCAATATTTGAATGTTTCTTAAAATTGAATTCTCATAAAGAATTTCATCAACAAATTTTTAAATAATTGAATTCTTTTGAAGAATTTTAATAAAATTTTTAAGAATAATTACATTTTTCGAGGAATTCGATTAAAATTGTATTAAAAACAATTGAAATTCTGCAATGAGTTTTATTATTTATGAAAAAAATTGAATTCCTACAATAATTTTATTTTGTACGAAAATAATTGAATCCCTGTAAAAATTTTATTATTTATGAAAATAATTGAATTTTATTATTTCTAAAAATTAAAATTTTGAAGACAATTTTTTTTTAATTTTTAAACATATAATATTATAATATTAAATTGAGACAACAACCGATTTAAAAGTGTTGCGAAGCAACATTTTTGATTCGTTTTTTGTCTCAATTTTAATATCCGCAGAAAAACGAAGTTATTTTTAACTATTTTCGATTTAGAAAGTAAAACAAGAATAACATGAGAATAAAAAAAAATAAAGATTAAAAAGACAAGAAAAATTTAAAAAATAAAAAACTCATTTTTCCCTACAATGAAAAATCACAAATTAACCAACAAGTGGAAAACGAGACCAAGATTTTTTAGAAAAGCCAGATTGAGAAAAAAAAGTGTAATGAAAACAAAAAAAAAAGCGAAGAACAGTAAAAAGCCGAAGTTATTACAAAATTTTACGGTGGAAAAAAAAGGATGATAAAAATGAGGACGAAGCGAATTCAAGTCTTAAAGTAAGCAGCTTTAGTCGGAGCTTTTGAAAACTGAGAAGATAATCCCTTACACTGCGTATCGCAGAAATTTTGCCATGCAAATCCAAACGAAATGGTTCTGTTTTAGTAAAGAATACAAAGGGTGAGTTACTAAAAGCGTCTCAGCAAGCTGGGTTGCCTGGTCCCAGGGGAGAAGTTGTAAATTTACACTTTTTGCATCACTTAACCCTCTGACATTTTTTTCGTTTGTAAATAAACAACACCTGACATCAAAATATTATTTTTTCTCCCCTTTTCTCCTCTCTCTCACTCTCTTTCTCTCTCTTTTATCTCTTCGCCAAAACAGACAAAAAACTATTTTCCAGATTTAAACACACTCCTATATATTTTTCCTCTATTCTTTTCTTTACTCTTCTCTTTTCGTCCTTTTTTACAAATTTTACTTTTTTGTATATTTTACTTTTTTTTGCAATAAGTAATAAATATTTTTTCTTTTTACGACTTTTAATAACTATATAACGAAATGCTTTGTTTATATGAAATAACTTTTTCCCCATTTTACAATTGAATAATCTATAAAAAGATTTCTTCTTCTCAATTAAACGTGGAATATAATTGAATAGAAAGTGTAAACATTAATTAATCAGAGAGGGAGAGAGAGAGATAAAGTAATCTCTTCATTTAAACGAATTCCTTTAATTTCAATAATAAATATTCTATTAAAAAAATAAATTCTTTCAATGGATAAAAATTATTTTTAGTAAAAAAAATTACTGAGTAAGAAAAAAATTGTTTTTTTTTCCAAAAGGTATTTTTCGAAGTAGGTATATAAAAAAAAGAGTTGATAAAAAAAAATTGTCCCCTGCGTGTGGAATTTTATGCACTTACGAAGCGTGCGAGGTTATTAAACACGCAATTTTCATATGCGATTAAACCGTAATTGAAACACATTTATACAGGGTATGTGCTACACCCAGAGAAAAAAGTTATTTATTTTAACTAAAAGTGTATATTTAAGAAAAATTTATTTGTTGCAAATAAATATTTTATTTAAAATAAATAAACTAATATTTATTTCAAATAAATGCACTAATTAATCTAAAATAAAGAAATATATTTGCAATTTATGAAATAGTATATTTGTAGCAAATAAAAAATATATTTGATTCAAATAAATGTTTGTTTGACTTATAAGTAGACGCCTGCGCATATTGCATTGCTATAGTAAAACAATAAGATGTTTTGCTTTTAACAGTTTAACGCGTACAATTATAAGAGGTTTATTCATCATGAATAGTTAACAAATTTAATTGATTTAAGTACAGAATTTTTCTTTTTAAGTGAAAATTTTAATTAGTACAAAGTAACAGATTTGTATGTGATTTCATTTACATTTTAGTGTCTTATTTGAGATTTTGTGAGAAAAATGTGACAGTGGACTTTTACATATGAAGTGAAAAAGTAAAGTAAAATGACTAACAATAAAAAAACCTGACTTTATTTAACAAATATTCTTATAAAAATAAACATTTATTTTAATGAATATTAAAAGTTCCATTAGTGATTGTGATTGTTAAATTTATTTGAAGGTTATAAGTGAATTTTAATATTTTAGAATGCTTACAGGATTTATTAAAATGAAAAGTGTTTTTTATTTGTTCTAAATATAAAATATATTTAAAGAAAATATAAAATTTTTTTCATTTAAATAAAAATGGATATTTAAACGAAATATATTAATTCAAATAAAAAATATTATTTGAGCTAAATAAAAGTTTAGTTGGTTCTGTGACAAATATCCTTTTTTATTTGTTTGAAATAAATTTTATTTAATTCAAATAAATCATTTCTCTAGGTGTATATGAGATAAATGACAAGATCGTAATTTAATCGGTTGTGCGCCATGGCGATACGTAATGAAAATGAATTTAATGGAACTCATGCATCACAAATATATATATATATATATATATATATATATATATGATAACTTGAAACTTTATAATTGACTTCATATCACTTTCCCAAATGAAAAAGTAAAAATAATTTTTTACTCTTCTTCATTTTAATAAATTAATTTTTAATGAATTTAAAAATAATCTTCTACTCTTCTTTATTTTACCCCCATAATATTAACTCTCCTATTTTTCTTTCCCTTAAAGTTTTCAACATTCAAACCAGTTTTTTATTTTAAATTTTCTTTCCTAGAAAATTACAAAAATTATGCTCCTAAACTATAATTGTTTTATTTATTATAATTATTTGATCATTATATTATTTTTCCATTGAAATTAAGATTTTCAAAAATTTCAAATTCAAATCTTTTCAAATTTAATAACTTATAAGAATATATATTTAAAAACATGAAGAAATCGATCACATGGAGTAATCGATTTCTTCAAGTTTTTATAATAATTAACGATAATAACCCAGGGATAAAATTATTATTTTATATAAAAATATTGTTACTTCTAACTTCTTCGACATTATTTTCATCATTTACATTTAATTATTATTTTCTAGAATTTTTAACTAAAATTCTTCTTTAAATCAATTATTATTTAAAAGAACGAAAAATTTAGATTTCCAAAGATTTGTATTTGAAACCTTTTCAAAATTCAATTAGTTCTAAAAATTCATGCTAAAATGCTTTTAATATTAAATGATTATTTAAAATTTTAACCGAAATTCATTTTTAAATCATTTTTTATATGAAAATTCAACGAGAATTCAATTATTTAAATACAAAAATAAATAATTTTTTTTTGATTTTGATATACTTATGAAAATAATTGAATTTTAGAAAAGAATTTTATTAAAATTCCTTAAAATAATTGATTTTATGGGGAGAATTTTGTTGTTTAAGAAAATAATTGAATTCTTTTGCAAAATTACTTAAAAATTTTTTTAAAATAATTGATTTCATGAGACGAATTAAAAGTTATTTATGAAAATAATTGAATCATTGCAACGAATTTTATTATTTTATTGAATAATTAAATGTTTCTTAAATTTGAAATCTTTCGTCAAGTTTTAATAGAATTTTTAAGAATAATTGCAAATTTCCAGAAATTTATTTAAAATTGTATTAAAAATATTTAAAATTCTTTCGTGAAAATAATTGAATTCTTAAGTAAAATTTTATTATTTATGAAAATAATTGAATGTTTTCGTAGAATTTAACCAAAAATTTGTTTCAATAATTAAATTTTTTGATAAATTTTATGAAAATAGTGAATATTTAAAATTATTAAAATGCGAAAAACTTTTTAAAATAATTGAAATTTTGCAAAGAATTTTAATTAAATTTTTTCAAAATAATTTAATTTTTGGCGAAAAATTTTGCTATTTATAAAGATAATTGAATTCTTTACGAAATATTGGTTAAAATTATTGAAAATAATTTAATTTCGTCGAAGAATTTTATTACTTTTAAAAATAATTGAATTCTTGTGATGAGTGTTGTTATTTATAAAAATAATTGAATTTTGCAAGAACTTTTTTTTGAAATTCCTAAAAATAATTGAATTTTTGTGAAGAATTTTGTTACTTGTCATGATAATTGCATTAAAACTTTTGAAATAATTAAATAATATTAAAAAGCCATTCTGGTGAGAAATAAAAAAAAATTTTAAAGGTTTTGTATTAGAATGCGTGGTAGTTTTATAGTTTATAAGGCAAACAAAAAAGACACTAAAAAATCAGAATTTTTTTATGAATTACAAAAATTAAATTTTTTTCAATACTATTAATAAAAATCCCAGACTTTTCCCTAATTTTCCTGACCAATTCTACTTTTCCTGACTTTTCCCTGACTTGTGGCAACCCTGAACAAAATTATTTTGGACAACAAATTTTTTACAACAAAATTAATTGCTAAATAATTAAATATTTTATTTACTTTGTTTTTAATTTCTAGCCTTTCGTAATTTTAATTATTTTTAATTTCCAGCCTTTTGTATTTTTAATTAATTTTCAATTCCTGGTCTTTATGAAAATTTTCGAATAGAAACAAAAATTTATATTGATTTCTCATCCAGAAGATAAAAAATTAATGCTACAAATTTTTATTTTTACAAACGAATAAAACGAGCCGATTTTTTTTTTTTTTGGAGAAGGACAACAAGGTAGTAATAATAATAAATAATTACCGATATAAATAAAGGAATAAAATCCAAATTGTCAAGACGAATGTATAATAAAGTTGTCTTGGCCACTTCACTTTCCTCGAAGCACAATTTCACGAATTGCACGTGGTCATTATGCGAACGTCATCTCATTTGTGTTTCTACAGTCACTCGCTGTCATAAAGACGTGTGTTTTCATTGACGTTGAATGAACCATCTGGCAGAAAATCATGCTTGGGGTTAATTTTAGTGTCAACTCAAGAAGCTTAAATCCATCTCATAAATAAGAAAACCCAAAGAACGTAATCGACAATATTCTCGCCACAACCTTTCGCCTCTAAAACCTGTACGAATATAATTACCCAATCTTTTTTTTTTGTTCTTTTTTTGTATTTCGAACAAGAAAATAAATTTCGAAATGTCAGGGGAAAAATATTTTATAGCCTCTCCTCTCGTTTATCGTAAATAATGCATTGTAAAAAATAAATAAAATTTGGTCCGAATAAAATGGACTTGTGTAATATATTCTATTTTTAGAATTTTTTTCTTTTTTTTAAAATATTTTTCATTTTTAACACTATTTTCTCTGAAAGCTAATTATTTTTAATTAGCTAAAAATAAATAATTAGCTTAAATAATAATTTTTAATTAAAATATTTTTTAAAGAAAATTGCTTCTTATTAATTAAATTAAAATTGAAATTATAGTGAAGGGAGAATAAAACAAAAACATAAAATTGAAAAATTAAAATAAATAAAAAACTATTTTCTTTAAAAATTTTGTAGAAATTATTTATTTATTAAAATAAATAAAATATTTTGAAGAGAAAGAAATAAAGCGAGTTTCTTATTAAAAATAAAAAAAACAAAGAATTAATTTTCCTTGAATTACGAAAAAAACATTTCTAATACGACACGAAAAAAAATAAATCTCTTACGTAAACATATATAATTAAATTCTCAAATAAAAATCTCGGAAAATTCATCATATTAAGAAATTTTATTCTTTTGTTCGGTAAATTCGCGTAATTATACACACGAAAAAAATACGTAACCATCACTACTCCGAATGTGTGTGTGTGTGTGTGTGCATACAACACTCAATTTTTATCAATTTTCCCTCAAACTATAAAGTCTAAAGAGAAAAAAAAATATAATACGAATCTTCCCACGCCTTTTGCACCTTTTTAAAATTAATTATAAACTCTCTCCAAACTATATTTATATATACACATATAATATATGACCGAATTCACATCAGACTATAACAGGTGTTCCCCTAAAACGAATAATGAATTTTCAGGTAAACTCTGAATTGAGCTCGCTTAAAAAAAGAAGTGAGGAAAACGAACACTCGTGGCAAGAAACACACACGTGTTGGGTTGAAGAAAAATACCGTGAAAAGGGACAGTTAAAAAAAATGCCAGCAAACATCCGCCCTTTTTAACCAAGGTAAACCTATAGTTACTAAAGTCCTTCACATTTCTCTCTATTATATACCTAAGCACCTATACAAAAATTGAACGAAAAAGATTTTACATTCAAAAAATCGCGAATCAAAAATTTTCCCAACTTCCAAAAAAATATTTCCCATACTTTTCCCAAGTATAAGAAAATTTCTTCCATTGATTTACATAAAACTATTTTAAAAATAAATCCAAATTTTCTGCCCAGAAATTTTGTCTGTTTTATTGTATTTCATTTTTGTTTTCATTTTATTTATTTAAATTTCTTTCTTTCAATAAAGCAATGAATAAAATAAATAATAACATAAATAAAAGAAATAATAATAAAAATAATAATATAAATCAAATAAATAAGAATAAAAATAATAATATAAATAAAATAAATAATAATATAAAAAATAATATAAATAAAATAAATAATAATATAAATAAAATAAATAACAATAAAAATAATATAATTTATTAAGATGAAGATAAATTATTCTCTACAATGAAAAAAAAAATTTTTGATTCAAGTAAGTAATTAATTAACTATAATAATTTGAATGTTCTTTCATTCTTTCATTCGTTCACTTTTTCTGTCCCTCACACTCTAAAGTTACCTTTAGATTAAACTTTTGTTTGTTGTTATCTTCAGATAGATTTTCTATTATATTATTATGTTAGAATTATTTTTATATTTTATAATTAATTCAAAATTGTAACGACAAATAGAAATCATCAGAATTTTTTTCACTTCTTTTCATTAAAGGACTAAAATTTTCTTAAATATAATGTTTTTTCAAATTTAAATTATGCAGATTTTTGTTCTTTACTTCTAAGGAAAATTAAAAAATTGTTAAAAACTGTGATTGAGAAATAGAAAATTTATTTATTTTGCATTATTTTTCTATATGAATCACAATTTCCTTAACAAAATTATTATTTTGTTTTAGAAAAAGAAGAAAAATATTTGCAAAATTTCTATTTTTAATCTTATTTTTGGAACAGGATTTTCCACAGGAATTAAGACATTCAAAAATTTTAAATTCAAACCTTTTTGAAATTAAACAAATTAAAAAAAATTGTTATAAAACATGAAGACATCGATTGCTCCGAGTCGAAGACTCGGAGTGATCGATTTCTTCATGTTTTCTAATAATTAAAAATTACCCAGAGATAAAATCATTATTTTATATTATAAGAATTTTGTTACTGTAACTTTATCAAAATTATTTTCATCATTTTAATTCAATTATTATTTTCTAGAATTTAAAATTATTTTTTATGAAAATAATAATTGAATTCTTTAAAAAAAATTTTATTTATTATGAAAATAATTGAATTCCTGTAAAATTTTTATTATTTATGAAAATAAATAAATATTTGCATACAATTTTATTAAAATTTTTTTTAAATAATTGAATTCTTTTTGGGAAATTTTATTAAAATAGTAAATATTGAAAATCATTGAAATTAGAAAAATGCATTTTATTTTTGAAAATAATTGAAATTAGGTCAAGAATTTTTTTGACATTTATACAAATAATTGAACTTTGGAGAAGAATTTTGTTATTTATAAAGATAATTGGGATTTTTACGAGAATTTTTTTCAAATTTTTAACATAGTTGAATTTTATAATTGAAAAATTTTATTTTTTTGAAATAATTGAATTTCCGCAATTATTTCTAATTTCTCCAAAATCGAATTTTTTTAGTGTTTTCAACAAAAATTTAAATTAGAAAATTTTTAAATTCTATTATTTTTAAAATATCTCATTTTATTTAAAAAAAGGTAGTAAGAAGTTAATTGTTGCTCGTTGTCAATTACTATAAAAAAAATTACTTGAAACAATTTTTATTTAAATCAAAGAAAATATGTTTGAATCAATAATTTCAGTATTTGAAGCAAATACACTAATAAAAAATTTATTTGATTCAAATAATCGATAACTTGACTATTATCAATTAAATATTTAATTTTATTTAATTTAATCAAATAATATTTATTGGAGTTAATTAAATAGTATTTGCTTCAAATACTTAAATTATTGGTTATTAAAATACCATTTAATTGAGTTCAATAAATATTATTTGATTCAAGTAAATATTTAATTAATAATAGTCAATTAATCGGTTATTTGAATCAAATAAATTTTTTTTTAGTGTATGGACTAAACCATTTATTTTTAATTTATATTCAATTGATTTAAATAAAAATTATTTATTTATAATTTTATATTATAGGTATTTCTAATAAATATAATATATAAATATATATTTCAAATAAATAAAAACGGATAAATTTTTTTTTCAGTGTAAGGTAAAAATATATTTTTTTTTACTATTTGTTATCATTTAATATTATCTATTATTATTTGTCATTATTTACATGATTTTCTGCATTTAAATTTGTGAAATTCTTTTGGTTTCGTTTAAGAAAACAAAATATTCAATTAAATTGATAATAAAATCTTATCTGAAATCTGTAGCTAATAAACAAAATTGATTGTATGTTTTTGCAAATAATTGGCAAAATAAATTTCTGTATTAAATTATGAAAATACTTTCTCATTTGCATATGAATGGGGAAATAATTTTTATATTTCAATCATTTTCTCAGTACAAGAACAATAATAATAATAATTATTAATATTTCTTTCTTTCTCTCTTTCTCTCTCTCTCTCTCTCTCTCTCTTTGTCCCTTTCTTTCTTGAAATTCTCAAGGATTTTCAAGTTTACTGCTAAAGAAATATTTCTCATTTTTCAAATTTTTATGCTATTTAAGAGATCTGCTTGTTTACTAAAAATAACTGTAGGAAAAATTTGAATTCATAAATTTTATTGTACTTTAACTTTTAAGGAGATATTATTTTTAGTGTAAAATTTTTTAATAAATATCTATTATATTTAATTTATATAGTTTATTTCCATATCTTTTCTCGATGGTTTTTAATTGTTCAGATAAATATTTTTTTTCCTAAAAAATATTTTTTAGGAAAAAAAAATAAAAATGGTGAAGAAAAAAATTCGATATTTTTCAAAATAAAAAAATATTTTCAAAAAATTATTTCCCACGTTGAAAACTATTGAAAAAAAAAAATTGAAAACCATAAAAAGCAAGAATAGAGAAATTATTTTTTTTTCACCTGAAAAGTTCTGATCGATTTTATTTATGAGGACAAAATGTGGGGCACAAGAGAGGTCCTTCGTGCACGCGAACACAATCATTCAACCTGGGAAAGTAAATTTTCTAATACAATTTTTTTTTTTTTACTATTTTTTGCTTTTCGTTCATAGCAATAAAATTTATGCAAAACAATAAAAACCTATTTAAGGAACGAACGTTTCGAGTGGAAATAAATTTATACAAATATTTATTTTTCTCATATTTTAAAAAGTGGACGATTGTAAAAATATTAATTTGTTATTAATTAATAAAATGTTAATTGAATTAATTTTTTTTAATACGAAATACTACTTTTCAAAAAGAGAAATTATTTTCTTATTTTATTTTTCAAATTATTAAAAGTAATAATTTATTGAATTTAATTAAAATAATTTGTTTCATACAAAATTTTGTTTCTTTCTTGTATAGTAAATTTGCAAATTCCGGGAATATATTCGTATTGTGAACGTAGAAAAATCGAAAAATCTGTGAATTTTATTCGCTTTTCGCGGTTATTTGTAAGATATGTGATATGACGATTTTATAATGATGCTGAAGTCCGCAACGTTTTTAAAAACGAAAACGAAAAAATAAAGGGACGGTTTTTTTATTTTTGATTCTAAATCATGTTAATTTTTAATAATTCTATCTTAAGCAACAATTAATTTCTTAAAAATTAAGAAAAATGAAAATTAGAGATGAATTTATTTAACTTGGAAAAAAATTCTTTTTTGATTTTTCGTTTTTAAAAACGTTGCGGACTTCAGCTTCATATTTTATAGACTCTAAAATCTGAAAAGTATTTCTAAATAAAAGTGTAAGAGAAGACAAAAGTTTATCGCAAACTTTTATAGTGAAAACATTCTCCCCTGTTTAGCACCTGTTTTTCTACCTTGTTCCGGTGTGGCTAAAAAACAGAGGGTCGCAATGGTAATCCATACCATCGGAGCGTATAGAATATATGAAAATAAGCCCTTCACAACAGTTAAATTACTTTGCAAACATTAATTTTCCTCTTTTGAAACTAATTAAAATTCAAAACATATAATTACCGCCTTCTTTACTTGAAATATTTTACTTTTTTTTTCTCTTATTTTTCATTTTTATTTTTCTATTTTTTATGCTTTTATTTATTTTTTTCTTTCTTCTATTTTTATTTTCCGGGCGAAAAATATTCTTTTTCAACCGTTGATAATAAACTTCGCAAATTTAACTAACGGGGAAAATTTTTTCTTAAGGCAGAAAAAATATTATCGAAAATTTTAAACGAGAACGGATACAGAAAAAAATCTGTTTTAAATTTGAAAAACAGTTAGTAAAAAACTAAAATTAACCTAATTAATTAATTAATTAAAATAATGTTAATATATTTAATTAGTTAAATAAAATAACATTAATATTATACTTAATTAATTAAATAAAATAATATTAATATATTTAATTAATTAAATAAAACAATATTAACATATTTATTTAATTAAAATATTCCAATTTTTCCCCCTTTGGGTAAAAAATAAAAACACTTGAAAATTTGCCTTTGATCTATGCGCGACTCAAGAAAAAGTTTTCGATAATAAATATTGTTTCTGTCATTTTTTTCAAATATGTCAGGTGTTGTCATTATATTCGGAAAGATGAATTAAAAAAAAAAAGAAAAGAAATAAGCGCGCTCTTAAAAAAAAGTGACAAGAAAGAGAATTCGATATGCGGACGACTCGTCTTTCACCTCCCACTCTTTCAGAGTTTCTTTTTCTATGAACATTAGTCATTATTATCATCTTTCAGTGACTGTCATTTGTTGTGCAATTGTCTCGGCAGACCTTACACACAAACACACACACACATTCAGCACACAACTGCACCCATGAAATCTAATCTACCTAATCTAGCCTCTGGAGAGTTTGGAGCGCGTTCACCACATTTACCAGACCGAATTCAACGATTCATTTTGAAAATGCCAACGGCCACATTGCTTTATCGAGTTCCTGTCACTGGCGAATTCACGTAGTCCCTCTAAATTCTGATCTACTTCCAATGGCAATTACCATACTGTGTAGAAAAAAAATTTCCCCTGGCGCGAAAAAATTAGGAAAACGTTTTCTTTTTGTGATTAAAAATGTTTTTTTACTTTTGGTTTTATTTTTCTTCTTTAGTTTCTTTTTTACAATTTATTTTTTAATTTCTTTTTCACTTTTCTTTTTTGGTTTCTTTTTACATTTCTGTTCTAACTTCTTATTTACTTTCCTTTCTTAATTTCGTTTTCTAATTTTTTTTTTTGTTCCTTATTTCTTATTTATAACTTTATAATTTCTTATATAAAACTTTATAATTTCTTATTCACTTTTCTTTTTGAGTATTGTTTTTTATTTTTTTCCAATTTCTGATTCACTTTCCTTTTTTAGTTTCGTTTTCTACTTTTTCCTTTTTTTCAACATTTTTTTTTTAGATTCTTTTCCAAAAATAGTATTTTTAAATAACAATACTTTAATGAAAAATGAATTAAACTTTTTCTTATAGTGAAAATTACACTGAAATATATGAATTTTTTCAATAGTTAGGTACTTTTTTTTAATAAAATAATTAACAGAATAATAATTTCTTAATAGAATAATAACATTCTATTAGATAAAAAATTATAAAAAAATTAAATAAAATTCTAAAAAATATTCTATTAAACAAAAAAAAATATAAATAATAATAAAATTTTAATAGAAAAATAAAAATTAACAATTAGAAATATTTTTCATCAATAGAATTTCAAAACTTTAGCAACAGGTAAACGAAAAAAGGCCCAAATATAAAAATCTAAATTACAGCGTCAAGTCGTTTATTAATTTTAAAACAAAGTATAAAAAAAAGAATATTAAAAAAAAATTTTTTTTTTAATTAAAAAAAAAATTCCTTATTTTAAATAAGAGCAAATTTTTACAAAAACAAATTACGAGTCGAAAACTATTTCCGCAACTAAATTATCCAAGTTGATAACTTATATTATTGTTAAACTTAATGACTCCTTGTTTACAATGCGTACAATTATTTTTTCCTTCCACTTTCCAAGCACAATTTTCTGCCAATTTACATAATATTATTCTCACTGTCATTCAACAATCAGTGAATAAAAAATTACAACAGTAGTCAAAATTCTCAAGAATGAAAAACATATTTTTATTAGAAAATAAAAGTGTTACTTTAATTTAGAAACAAATTTACTAAAAAAAATATTCGAAAAAAACAATTGTCAATTGAGAGTTAAAATGTTTACTTTTAAAAACAATTGTCAAGTTAGAAAAAAATTTTTTACTTTAAAAAAAACAATTACTTTAACAAGAGAAAAATTTTTACCTCGAAAAGCAATTGTTACTTAAAAAGTATTAATTTTTTACAAGGAATTGTTACTTCGAAAAAATAAATGTTACTTAAAAACTATTGTAAAAAAAATGTTGCTTAAAAAAAGTATTACTTCAAAAAACAATTACTTTAGCATAGAAAAAATTTTACCTTGAAAAACAATTGTTTCTCAAAAACTATTGTTAGAAAAAAATTATCACTTTGGAAAATTGTATTATTTGTTTATCTATTATTTTCTAACAATTGTTAAAGAAAAATAGTTACCCCCCAAAAAAATTGTCACTTAAAAATAATATTAGAAAAAAAAATTGTTACTAAAAAAAAAATACTTTATAAAAAAAAAAAAAAAATTCTACTGTAGAAAAAATGTTCACCTTAAAAAAATTGTCACTTTGTTTCACAAAAAAAAAAAATACTGCCACTTTGTTTCAGAAAAAAAAAATACTGTCACTTTATTTAAACAAAAAAGAAAACTGTCACTTTACTTTTTTTTAAAAAAACGAGCGACTTGCACATTTTGATGCCGCACCGTCGCGCGGGAATATCGAAACAGAACTGGTGTAGAAACGCTTGCAGTAGAATAAAGCTTCGGCAAGTGTCCACTAAACATAGGCGCTCGTGTTCCTCTCATGTATATCGTATCGTATATAAAGCGAAACGTCCGATTATTCTCCTCAACCATACACATTTTCACGCAATGATACAGTTATATTCTCTCAATGTCTCGATTTGGAATGCACTTACTTTTCACCTTTTTGCAACGACAAAACATGAAAGACTTTTTTCTACACTGCTATTCTATACCTACACAACATTTATTTCTGGAATGAAAATTTTTCTTTTAAAAACAAGGCAATAAATACCGTGAATCGCGTGTCAATTTGAAGAAAAAAAAATAACAGTGCAAAGAATAAATAGTAATACAAATAAATAGTACAAAAAATAAATAATACAAAAAAATTGCAACAAATTGAATTTTTTCGAAAAAAAGTCAATTATTGAAAAGAATTTTTATAAAATTCTTCTCGGGAATTCAATTATTATTTGAAAATTTTAATGCAACTCTTCGTAGAATTTGAATTATTTTTAGAAATTTTATTAAAAAATAATTATTTATAAACAAAAAAAATAACAAAAAACTTTACTTTCAAGTAAAGGAAATATTTTCTCAATATAAAAATATTTTCAAAGGAATTACTGACCAAAAACATTGGCGCGAAATTCAAAAAATAAAACTTATCATTTATTTGAATTAATAATAATATATCAATATTAAAATCTATACAAATACTTTCGCGACTGGGTTATTGTGATAAATAGGAAAACTTTTTCTAAGGCATATTGTAAGGAAATTAAAATTTGGCACGACTCCTGAAAGCGGAAGTGTGCCCAAGGTTGTGAGCGGCTTTTGTGTGGAGAACTTTAAAAGAAAAAACCTTTGGAGTTATCGCGATTTTTGCCTTTTCGGTGAGCCAGATTGGCGAAGCATTGTTAACGTTGTATTTATGATGCAGCATGGCGATGCGCCAGGTTAATGCGCCAAAGGAACGTGTCCTCGGAACATATTCATTCTCCGCGAGCATAATTTATATACACATGGATGTAGAAATTAATTTTATATTGCCTTATAATCCGAAAATGGAATCATATTAAAAGGAAGACATCTGCCGAGAGAGAGAGAGAGAGAAGGGGCGGAGTTCATTGCACCTGTTTTATGATTTATTAAACGTCACTCACATTTTCCAAATTTCGCATGTTTATAATTTTCCTTTCTCAAGTATTTAGCGACAAAAACTTTTGTTTAATAACAAAAAATAAAAAAAAAATTGTTACTAGGTACTTTTAATTTATTGTATTTTGTTAAAAGAAAAATTAACTATAATAATTTGAATGTTCTCTCATTCTTTCATTCACTACCTTTTTTAAATAAAATTATCAATTTTAAAAATAATAGAATTTCAAAATTTTCTAAATTAAATTTTTGCTGAAAACACTAGAAAAAATTCAATTTGGAGAAATTACAAATAATTGCAGAAATTCAATTATTTTCAAAAAAAAAAAAAAATTCTTATAAAATTCAACTATGTTCAAAATTTGAAAAAAATTCTCGTAAAAATCCCAATTATCTTTATAAATAACAAAATTCTTGACTAAAATTTAATTATTTTTATTTCATAAATGTCAAAAAAATTCTTGACCTAATTTCAATTATTTTCAAAAATTGTTCTAATTTCAATGATTTTTAATATTTACTATTTTAATAAAATTTCCCAAAAAGAATTCAATTATTTAAAAAAAAAATTTTAATAAAATTGTATGCAAATATTTAATTATTTTCATTAATAATAAAAATTTCACAGGAATTCAATTATTTTTATAATAAATAATAAAATTTTTTTTAAGAAATTCAATTATTATTTTCATAAAAAATAATTTTAAATTCTAGAAAATAATAATTGAATTAAAATGATGAAAATAATTTTGATAAAGTTACAGTAACAAAATTCTTATAATATAAAATAATGATTTTATCTCTCGGTAATTTTTAATTATTAGAAAACATGAAGAAATCGATCACTCCGAGTCTTCGACTCGGAGCAATCGCTATCTTCATGTTTTATAAAAATACTTTTATAAGTTGTTTAATTTAAAAAAGGTTTGAATTTAAAATTTTTGAATGTCTTAAGTCCTGTGGAAAATCCTGTTTCAAAAATAAGATTAAAAATAGAAATTTTGCAAATATTTTTCTTCTTTTTCTAAAACAAAATAATAATTTTGTTAAGGAAATTGTGATTCATATAGAAAAATAATGCAAAATAAATAAATTTTCTATTTCTCAATCACAGTTTTAAACAATTTTCTAATTTTCCTTAGAAGTAAAGAACAAAAATCTGCATAATTTCAATTTGACAAAACATAATATTTAACAAAATTTTAGTCTTTTAATGAAAAGAAGAAAAAAAATTTTTGATAATTTCTATTTGTCGTTACAATTTTGAATTAATTGGAAAATAAAAATAATTATAACATCAAATATAAAGTACCCAGTGGGCACACTTGTTCAAAAGACATCCTGAAGATGTCTTTTTCGGTACGTCTTTTGGACTTTGTCAAAAGACGTCCTTAAGCCGTCTGTAAGATGTCCATAACTTGTCCTTGCGTAGTATATCCGAAGGACGTGCATAAGACGTCTTAAAGTCGTTTTAAAATTGTCCTATGTCCGGACAATTGTCGCCTTTGGGATGTCGAAATGATAATTTTTCACGCTATGTCAATTGACGTCTTTAAGTCATTTTTTGGACAAAAAACTATTTCTATAACTGAAACTTTCAAAACTGTGTAATATTAAATAATTTAAAAAATTTTGTATATTTAGGACAAATTTTTTACAAGGATTTTTAAAAAAACAAAATTTTTGAAAAATAAAGCATTAAAATTCTTTTATTAAATTATATTTTCGTCTTTTTGTCATTCTAATTTTTAGATATAAAATAAAAAGAAAATAAAAATTTGTTGACATATCAAATTATAAAAATTCGTTACAAATATCGATTGTAAAATTATTTCGAAGCTTAAAAAAAATATTAACTATATTAAATTGACTTCTTTGGGTCGTTTTTAAGACACCTTTATTAAAAAAATAGCTTTCCAAATTATGAGGGTGTGTAACAAGAATTGTGAAAAACTTCCCTATCTTTTTCATACTTTATCCTTGACATTTTACAAACAATTATCCTACAAAAAAATTGCTATGCATAATATCTAAATAACGTCCCCCGAACGTCTTTTGGGCATAAAACTTAGAAAATTTTGTATATAAGATTGCAATATTTATCAGAATAACAATTTAGAGATAATTTCAGATTAGAAATGTTTATAAAACAGCTTTTTGCATAATTACAGCTTTTAAGTTGAGAAATTTTTTATTTAGGATAAAAAAAATTACCCGAAAAATTGCTGTTTATAATGTCTTAATGACGTCTTTAAGATGTCTTTTGGATATAAAATGCAGAAATTTTTCCTATGAGAAATAAGATTGCATTATTGAACAAAATATCAATTTCGAGTTTATTGTAGAGACTAAGAATGTTTACGAAAAAAAATTTTTTATACAAGCTGTTCATTTAAAAAACCTCTTTAATTTAGCATGAAAAAATGTACCTGAAAAACTGCTGCATATAATGTCCCATTGACGTCTTTAAGATGTCTTTTGGACAAAAAAATTAAAAATTTTTTGCTACGAGAAATAAGTTTGCAACATTAAGCAGACCAATAACTTTAAATATGACAGTTTCATTGAGGATACAAATATTAAAAAAGATAGTTCATCTAAAATACTTCTAAAATGTACTTGTTTGCAATTCAATTATAAAATTTCCTATTAGTGTCTTTAATACCAAAAGTTTTAAAAAAGTAGTTTTCGACACAGAACTTCCTGCAAGTTAAGTGATTTTATTCCGAACCTCAAGAAATGTAAATATTTTATTTCTTTAAATATTTACTTTGATAATTAACAAAATTAAAAAAAAACATTTTAATTGTTACATAGAAAATAATCAATTGCTTTTATCAGAAAAGTACAAAAAATTCGATAAAAGCGTTTGAAAACTTTTCCTTATTTTTCCATTTTTTATTAGATTTAATTAACTACATTTTTAGTAATTAATAAAACTGAAGCATATATCATCTAAAAATTTATTGTTATACACAGTTTGTTTTGACAGGGCGTGTGGACATGAACTATAGACAAATAAGAATGGATCCCATGTGAAGCAGAAAATCATTATGGGGAATCCACACTTCGATCTAAGATGCATATAAGCGGGACCATCAGGGTACGGTCCCATGTTGAGCAGAAAACACAATGAAAAGCAGAATTTCGTGAGAGTGGAAAGGATAGTGATATCTGACTATCTCTCTTGCACTCACGAAATTCTGCTTTGCATTCTGTTTTCTGCTCAGAATGGGACCGTACCCTGAAGGGGTATTCTATACCTCCGGTGGATTGGTCAAGCAATCGGCTCGATGAATTTTCACGGTCGGAAAATGTACTTTCATTGCGGGTATTTTTGAATAAGTAAATGTTGAAAAGGTTTTTACTTGCAAATTTATTTAAAAAAATGATTTTATCATAGAAATTCTTTTGAAAGTAATGTTAAAAAACATGTTTTATTTTAAAAGTTATCAAATTTTAATTCAAAATGTTTTAATTTTCCAAAGAAGTGTAAAAAGCCTAATGTTTTTGAAATGCTAGTACATACGGTACAGACTGTTTGTTATGAATGTACATAACCTAGCGTTGTGTTGTCTGTTCATTATTATTTAATATAATAATAATTAAATCATTAAATTTAGAATATAATAATATCACAAGCACGACAACACAACGCTAGGTTATGTACATTCATAACAAACAGTCTGTACCGTCTGTACTAGCATTTCAAAAACATTAGGCTTTTTACACTTCTTTGGAAAATTAAAACATTTTGAATTAAAATTTGATAACTTTTAAAATAAAACATGTTTTTTAACATTACTTTCAAAAGAATTTCTATGATAAAATCATTTTTTTAAATAAATTTGCAAGTAAAGCAGAAATCGTGCGATAGAAAGAGATGAACAGATATCAGGTTCTCACTCACTCACATGGTTTACGCTTTACGCCGACGCTTTCACGCCATCATGGGACGGTACCTTTAGGCTTTTTTCCTACATCGAGATATTTCGAGTTCGAGTATGACGTCAGAAAGCTGGAGGGAAAACAAACAGACGACCCAATGTAATTCTTATGGGAGGGAAAAATTTTGATACATTTTTTCAATGCTTTGCAGATTTTATAAATTTTAAACACTTTATATTTACATATATGGAATTTAAATGAATTCTATAAAATAATAATTGTAGTGGAATTAACACTTTACACTTCACAGGAACTTGAAAATATGCTAAAATGTATGTTTTTGAGGTTAGAAACGTTTGTTTACAACTATTTTATACATAGAGATAAGTGGTAAGCAGACGTTCCTAACCTTAAAAACATACATTTTAGCATATTTTCAAGTTTCTGTGAAGTGTAAAGTATTAATTTCACTACAATTATTTTACAGAATTCGTTTCAATTACATATATGTAGATAGAAAGTGTTTAAAATCCATTAAATTTTCAAAATATTGAAAAGAAAATGCCAAATTTATTTCTCCCATAAGAATTGCATTGCGTCGTCTGTTTGTTTTCCCTCCAGCTATCTGACGTCACACCTGAAATCGACTCTGACGTCACAACTGAAAAAGCCTAAAGGCCAACGCAGAATAGATCTGTAACCGGAACCGCAATCGTAAGCGTAACCGTAAGAATGAGTTAAAGAAGGATAGGTATATTGTTTATCCTTCTCTAACTCATTCTTACGCTTAAGGCCAACGCAGAATAGATCTGTAACCGGAACCGCAATCGTAACCGTAAGCGTAAGAATGAGTTAGAGAAGGATAAACAATATACCTATCCTTCTCTAACTCATTCTTACGGTTACGCTTACGATTGCGGTTCCGGTTACAGATCTATTCTGCGTTGGCCTTTACGGTTACGATTGCGGTTCCGGTTACAGATCTATTCTGCGTTGGCCTTTATGAGGTCTGTTCTCGTTGCCTGCTTTTTCTTATGGCACGGTCACACCTCGGCTCCCTGCCTGCGCAGGTAGACGCCACGAGAGTAAGAGAAAGAGAACAAATAATTTGAATTGTCTGTCTTTTTCACTCTTATGTGTTATCATGACGATCTGCAGGCAAGCAGGCAGCCGAACTGTGGCCGTGCCATTACATGAGATAGAAAAGGGCGCAAAAATATATATCTGTCCTTTTCTAACACATACTAAGCGTTTGTGAACGACGTTCGCAAAGCAGTTGCGCTTAGGCCTTTACATTTCCTGCACTAGATGGGACTGCACCATAAGTCAGAGGAGTTCCCCATGCAATTTGATTAGACGAATTTTTATGGTGCTATTACTAAATTTGATTGGTTGTGATAATTAATCCATTTTTACTGACTCTGAAGTGAAAATGGAAGATTTCTCGTAGCCAATCAAATTTAATGATACGACCATGAAAATTCGTCGAGATTTAATCAATTTAGAACATGACTATTTGAACTACGGGGACTAAAAGGCCAATAACCAAATCAAACAAAATTGCTTGACCAAAATACCGGAGTTCCCCGTTTCTGAGTATATTCAGAAACGTGAAGCAGTTTTCTAAGTTGAAAACGAGTTTTCTATCTTGGAAGCCATTGGAAGTCATGCTAGAAAATTATTATTATGGCGGGATTATTTGAATGTCATATTTTCTACCAATCACAATTTATTACAATCTGACATTCAAATCATCCCGCCATAATAATAATTTTCTAGCACGACTTCCAATGGCTTCCAAGATAGAAAACTCGTTTTCAACTTAGAAAACTGCTTCACGTTTCTGAATATATTCATAAACGGGGAGTTAAACAAGCGCCTTAAAGAAGAATCCAAATAAGGGTGCGATCCCATGTGAGCAGAATACGTCGACCAAAAGCAGAAAATCATGAGAGTGAAAAAAACAACAATATCTATATATCTCTTTTGCACTCATGATTTTCTGCTTTAGGTCGACATATTCTGTTCACATGGGATCTCACCCTTCCTTCCCGGGACCCAGTTTGATGTGCAGAGACTGAGCATGGCACAAGATATTATTATTATATTATATACTATTATTGTTATTGCCCTACATATACTTTTAACCTTGTTACACTCACTGATCAACGCAAAACACAGCTTTTGAAAGTAAACATGTTAATACATCCTCATATTTAGCACCATATTGTGCTTTCTTTTATTCTAACGATGCTCATCTATTAGTGGGGGTCTAACAAATTAACTATTAAAAACTTTCATGTTCTTTGTTAGGTTGGATCTACATGTCAACGAAAAAATAAAAAACACGATGCGCAAACGCGAGACAAATCTAACACATTATCGAAACTTTTCTAAAAGTTGAAATTACCTTGAATGCAATGTTCGGAATCTTTAACTTTGGCTGCTTCGCAAAATAAACATTGTAAACGAACTCATTCACCCAAGATTAACAACCTCTCGATACGTTTCGTATTCTTTTTATTGGAGTGTCTTTGAGTCGGTAGTGTTTGTTGTGTTGTAAGAAGATTCCAGAAAGAAATGAATGTGACATGTCTGCTGATTTATGCGGTAAGTTTATTTTAATTCCTTTCTTATTAAAAACAGATATACGAACACAATACGCCGCCATGGGACTCCACCCCAGTAAAAAAAGAAGTATTGAGTGGAGCGTTTAGGAATTGAGTGAAGCTCTGAGCCAATACGGATTCGAGTAAAAACCGTATTGGGACGTTTGACTCAATCTTTTTTTCATCCGCCGAATACGGTCTTATTTTAGCATTAAAATTAAAATCACATGAGCAGAGTACACATTATAAATTGAAAGCACATGTGCTTTCAATTTATAATGTGTACTCTGCTCATGTGATTTTAATTTTAATGCTAAAATAAGACCGTATTCGGCGGATGAAAAAAAGATTGAGTCAAACGTCCCAATACGGTTTTTACTCGAATCCGTATTGGCTCAGAGCTTCACTCAATTCCTAAACGCTCCACTCAATACTTCTTTTTTTACTGGGACCCTCACTGCAGGTTTTTGACATAAAATACCTGGTCAAAATATGGGATATTTTACTGAATAAAACCACGTAATTTACCTGATATATTTTACGCGCCCAACCCTGCGTTATGTTTATTTTATTTATTTATATTTATTCATCCAGTCGATGGTTTGACCAAAACACCAGAGGTATAGAAGCACCTTTATTATAGGTCTACCGAGATTTGCGAGAATTTTCTTGTAGAAGTACCATACAGCCATCACCTATGAGGCCGCAGTCCCATGACAGCGTTTTGCGTTGCGTCGTAATGGGAGAGAAAAAGACGCAAATATACGTTTGCTGCATTCACTCTTATTACAACGTAACGCAAAACGCTGCCATGGGACTCCAGCCTTATGCTGATTCCACACTTACCCAATCGCTCCGCTTTTCCGTGGCGCTTCGCGTGAGACAGAAAAAGATAGAGATAGTCTATGTCTTTTTCTATCTCACGCAAAGCGCCACGGAAAAGCGGAGCGCTGGGTAAGTGTGGAATCAGCATTAGGGTGTAGTCCCATGGATGGCAGCGTTTTGTAACTAGGCCATGAGGGTGGAGTCCCATGACAGCGTTATGCGTTGCGTCTTAATGGGAGAGAAAAAGACGCAAATATACGTTTGCTGCATTCTCTCTCATTACGACGCAACGCAAAAGCTGCCATGGGACTGCGGCCTGAGTGCAAATATAGCGAACGTATATCTCCATCTTACGGAAGCTTCTACGCGCCACCCTGCGGCACTCACTCGCTTTACGAGGCACAAGGCAAATGTCGTTTGAAGCACCCTGCTAGTGAATGCCTTGTACGATGCCTCGGTGTGTGCCTCGTAGGGTGCCTCGATGCGTGCTTTGTGCGACCAGTAGTAGACCAGTGTTTTGAAATTTTAAACGGCTTTAAATGTAAATCAGAATTCTCAAAAAAAAAATTGACTAGTTCAGGTTAAATTAATAGCTAATTGCTGTTAATATTTTTAAATTAAAAAGTGTAAATTTTAGAATAATTGAAGGGTGGCATGACAAAAGGGAGTCAGCAACAATTTTTCGAAATTGAGATATTTTTAGAAAAAAATCAGGTAAATTCTTTTACACAGTTCTGTAAAAGGATTTTCTTGTAAATTGTTTTTTAAACTCGTTTTTAATAAAAATAAGAATAAGACAATAGCCTACATATTTTTACTTACAATGCAATTCAGTTAAAAAACAAAAGAAATGAATATTATTATGAATAGATTAATATCGTTAAAAATATTTATTTCTTTTTTATATCATTAAATATATATTAAATTTCTCTGAAAAACTGTATGTCTATTTAGAAATAATTTTTATTCTTTATCTAATTTTCAATAATTTAAATATTATTCTTCTGTTAATTTTTAAATATTCCTGTTTGTAGTTTACATTTGATAATTTCTATACTTTTTACTTTCAAAAGTTAACATTAAATTAACAATTTTCTTGAAAACAAACAACTTTTTCAAAGCAAACTTTTTTGCATTCAATTCGTCATTTCAATATTAAAAAACTAATTTTTCAGTTTTTCTTTAAACTGTATATTTTTTAACAATTATAATTTTATAACAAAATATGCGCATTTGACGTAACCACAAAATAGTACACTTTTACTTATTTTTCTCACTAATATGTAGGTTGTAGGTTTATCTTCATAAATTTTATTTCTACTGATTGAGCGAAATAGTATTTCCAAACGGTTTTTTTTAGATTTTTCTTTAATGATCAGAAAAAATTTTTATTGTGTTATTTTCGTTTCCTGTAAAATCGTTAAATTGTTGCTTGACCATTTTTGTCATGCCACCCTTCAATTACAAATTTTGTTGAATCTTGTTTTAGATTGTAGTGAGGGTGTTGAAATGTTTCTTTTACTTGAGTATAAAATGTCAAGGTTATGTTTTCACCATTTTCACCTACCAAAAAAGTTATTTATGACAAGCTGCAAGTACGATTCAATATATTTTTATATATGAGGATTGAATTCAATAATTATTCAAGATGTACATATTTGCTTAAAATTTTTAAGACAACTAGAGGTTATATAACCTATCTCTCAAGTAAAAATACATTTCAACACCCTCACTACAATCCAAAAAAAGATTCAACAAAATTTGTAATTATTCTAAAATTTACACTTTTTAATTTAAAAATATTAACAGCAATTAGCTATTAATTTAACCTGAACTAGTCAAATTTTTTTTTTGAGAATTCTGATTTACATTTAAAGCCATTTAAAATTTCAAAACACTGGTCTACTACTGGTCGCACAAAGCACGCATCGAGGCACCCTACGAGGCACACACCGAGGCATCGTACAAGGCATTCACTAGCAGGGTGCTTCAAACGACATTTGCCTTGTGCCTCGTAAAGCGAGTGAGTGCCGCAGGGTGGCGCGTAGAAGCTTCCGTACCATCTCTCTCACACGCATGGCCTAGTTACAAAACGCAACGCAAAACGATGCCATGGGACTTCAGCCTTAGGCTTTTTCAGTTGTGACGTCAGAGTCGATTTCAGGTGTGACGTCAGATAGCTGGAGGGATAACAAACAGACGACGCAATGCAATTCTTATGGGAGAAAAAAAATTTTGCATTTTCTTTTCAATGTTTTGCAAATTTAATGGATTTGGAACATTTTTTATCTACATATATGTAATTGAAACGCATTCTGTAAAATAATTGTAGTGAAATTAACACTTTACACTTCACAGAAACTTAAACGCTGCCATGGGACTTCAGCCTTAGGCTGAAGTCCCATGGCAGCGTTTTGCGTTGCGATTTGTAACTAGGCAATGAGTGTGAGAGAGATGAAGATATATGTTTGCTATATTTGCACTCATGGCCTAGTTACAAAACGCAACGCAAAACGCTGCCATGGGACTCCACCCTAAGGAGACCGAACGACATGTATTGAAAGTGGACCTGATTTCGGTTCCCTCTTAACATCGTGAAAACACCGAATGCAACACTAGCGCTACTCGCGGGAAAATGAAGAAATAAACTGCATTTTTTTAATAATCACATGCCAGTTTACTATTTACACTTGGCGAATAATAAATATTTATCACTATATTTGACTACGCTATAACCATACTACGCTGCACGTTGCTGCACATACATAATTGTAGGTTATATTATGAATTTCCATGACAGTTACCACTTTTCTCACAAGTAGCGCTAGTGTTGCATTCGGTGTTTTCACGATGCTAAGCGGGTACCAAAAAGTGGTACACTTTCAATACAGATTTCGCACGGTCGTTCGGTCTCCTTATACTACTCCATGGCTAAAATGTATGTTTTTGAGGTTAGGAACGATTGTTTACCCTTATTTTATACATTTTATACATAGAGATAATAGTGGTAAATAGACATTCCTAACCTTAAAAACATACAATTTAGCATATTTTTAAGTTTCTGTGATGATGTGTAAAGTGTTAATTTCACTACAATTATTTTACAGAATCCGTTTCAATTACATTTATGTAGATATAAAGTGTTTAAAATCCATTAAATTTGCAAAACATTGAAAAGAAAATGCAAAATTTTTTTCTCTTATAAGAATTGCTTTGCGTCGTCTGTTTGTTTTTCCTCCAGCTATCTGACGTCATACTCGAACTCGAAATATCTCGATGTAGTGAAACAGCCTAATTGTCGCAGTTTGGATGTTTCACTCTATGTGGATAAACCTTAATGTTGAAGGTTGAACTAGTAACGATACACCGGAACGGCGGAACCGGAAACCTGTCTTTTCTGTCGAGTCATCAATGGAAGCCACATCCAGCTCTTGCCAAATTATCGGAATTTTATTTTATTCCAAACAATTACATAGTGGTATGTAATTCATATTTTATGAAAATAGTGTTATTTGAAATTATATTTCGACAAATAGTTTTTTATTCATTATTTTAACAATCATAGTGTCCGACTATATAGATATAAAAAGTTAAAGATTCTGAAAATTTGGAAAATTCGTCCTTCATTTTATTTTCTGTTATTTTTGAATATTTTCGATATTACATCATAACAATTTTTAAAAGAAAAATGTTTATATAATTACAATTTCTATCAAAATTTTAATTTTTGTTTTTAAAAAAATGAATTCAATAAGATTCTTTTTTGAATTTGATAGGAACAATTGTTTTAGAGAATAAG
This sequence comes from Leptopilina heterotoma, assembly GCF_015476425.1. Taxonomy (NCBI): domain Eukaryota; kingdom Metazoa; phylum Arthropoda; class Insecta; order Hymenoptera; family Figitidae; genus Leptopilina; species Leptopilina heterotoma. The sequence continues at coordinate 1,956,561 of NW_025111011.1, forward strand.
TCTAATTCGATGAACTTTTCTTTGCAAGAATTGAATTTTTTGTAAATAATAAAATTTTTTGAAAGAATTCAATTATTTATTATACAATTTGTATGTAGTTCAGCGAAAAATTTAATTAGTGTTTTTAAAAAAAATTGTATTATATTAAAAAATTTTGATTAAATTCTTCGCAAAGAATTCTGAAACTAAATTGAAACTAAAAAGTCTAAACTAAAAAACTAACTTACTAAACTAAATTCTGATATTAGACATATTTAATTATTCATCCACTCTCCTTCAGATGATGGTGATTTATGCGAGCAATTCAACTCAATTCAGTCTACAATTCAAAAAAATATTGCCGGCGATTTAGAAAAAAACATCGTCTGAAGTTTCGAAGAGATTGGAGGATATTCGAACGCGTTACGCCTTCTAAAGACTTTTGTTTATGATCTCTGCAGATTTGTTTACTTTTCGTTTTTAATACTAGGAAAATTCCGTTTGGATTTGAAACTGATAATAAGGTAAACAAAAAATATTTATGTATTTGTAAGTTAAAAAATCTTTTTTTGAAGTTAAGTTGTTTTTTAAAATACGATAAGATTATAATTTGTTTTCGTTAAAGAAATAGATGAACGAAATAGATAAATGCAAGGTATTTAAATACGCAAAATTATTGTATTGAATTGTTAAGGATTTTTTTATCCTTTTTATCAATATTAAGATGAGATTTTTAATGTCAAAGATATTTTTAATTAAAGATGAATTGTGTGATTTAAAGGGATCAAAAGTTTTTCTCTTTGAGAGATAAAGTAGTTGACAACCATTTTTTAAGTCAGTTTTTAAACTTTTGTGTACTTTCATTATTTAATTATTCTATCGATTATTCGTTTTTGAACATCACAACACTATTGAGGAAGTAATTTTTAGAATTTTGCTCCCAGATATAAAAACTGAAATATCTTAAGAAAAACGTATTCATCAAAATTTTTAGAACATTTTTTTCTTATATGGCATTAAAAGTTTTGAATAATCTTGTAATTAAGGAAAAGACAGGATTTTAGAAAAGTATAATTAAAATTTTTTAGGCCTTTGCACTTATCTTCAAAAATCTATTTACTAATTCAGAGTTGCCACGCAACCTGGAAAATTGGAAAACCTGGAAATGTCAGGTAATTTTATAAACTTTGAAAAAACCTTGTAAAGTCAGGGATTTTCAATCGGAATCCTGGAAAATTGTTGTTTTCTAAAATTATTGTGTTATTCTTGAAATCTAATTTCACTTAAATGTTTCAAAATTAATTCAATTTTAAAAGAATTGCGTTTACAATTCAATGATTTTTAATATCTACTACTTTAATAAAAATTCCTAAAAGAATTCAATTAGTTAAACAAAATTTTAATAAAATTCAACGGAAACATTCAATTATTTTTCATAAATAATAAAACTTAATTATTTTTAATACAATTTTAATGGAATTCCTCGAAAAAATTTATTATTCTTAAAAATGTTATTATTAAAGAAATTTAATTATTTTAATAACCTTTGCTACAATTTATTTATTAGAATTTGAGTATTATTTTTAATGAATTATAATTAAATTTCTTTAAAGAATAAAATAATTTTCAAAAGTTTTAATGAAATTCTTTGCCTAACAATTGAATTTTTTTCAAAATAATTTTAATAAAATTCTTCTCAGAAATGCAAGTATGTTTAAAAATTTACAAATATTCTTGTCAAAATTTTAATTATCTTTATAAATAATAAAATTTTTCTCAGCAATTCAATTATTTCAAAACTTTTAATAAAATTCTTAGCAGAATTTCAATTATTCAATTGTTTAATAAAATAATTATTTTTATAGTTAAATAATTGAATTTCATAGAATTTTCTAATAAATATTGATTTAAAAATGAATTTCAAATTAAAATCTTTCAAAATTTTTTGTGCATGATTTATTGCACCCTAATTATTATGTTTCTTTATCTAATGTTTAATTCAATGTCGTTTATTTAAGTCCCAATTTAATAACCAATAATTGGTTTATGTTATTATTTTATTATACTCGTTTTAAAATAGATGGTCCACTTTTTCGAACAAAATATTTATAATGTAGTTTCTTGCTTTTGTTAAGTACATATTTTTGTAGTTGGTAGTTCAAACGGTTTTAAGTTTTCGAAATTCAAAATATCATAAAAAATTTCCAATACAAAGTTTGTAATAAGCAAAAAGCTTTTTACGTAATCGCTTTTTTAGTCTCTGTAATAATATCGAGTTTATCATTTTCGTTAAAAGTTAAAACCGGAATCTCATTTCTCGGAGGAAAAATTTCTAAGTTCTATGTCCAAAAGACGTCCCTAGGACGTCCCGAGGACGTCAATTGGACATTATACATTGCAATTTTCAGTTACGCTTCTTCATCTTAAGTAAAAGGTTTTTCCAAATAAAAAAATTGGTAATAAAAAGCTTTTTTTCGAAAACCGTTTTAGTCTCTGAAATTATATATGAGTTTATCATTTTCGTTAAAACTTAAAACTGGAATCTTATTTATCGGAGGAAAAATTTCTAAGTGCTATGTCCAAAAGACGTCCCTAGGACGTCCCGAGGACGTCAATTGGACATTATACATTGTAATTTTTCAGTTAATCTTTTCATCTTAAATAAAAGGTTTTCCAAATAAAAAATTGGTAATAAAAAGCTTTTTTCGAAAACCGTTTTAGTCTCTGTAATTATATTAGAGTTTGATATTTATATTAAAAATTAAAACTGGAATCTTATTTCTCTAAGGAAAAATTTCTAAGTTCTATGTCCAAAAGACGTCCCTAGGACGTCCCGGGACGTCAGTTGGACATTATACATTGCAATTTTTCAGTTAAGCTTTTTCATCCTACAGGCCTCGGATATCTTGAAAAATTGTCAAAATTTCAATTATCTTTATAAATAATAAAATTTTTCTCGGCAATTCAATTATTTTCAAAACTTTTAATAAAATTCTTGGCAGAATTTCCAATTATTCAATTGTTTAATAAAATAATTATTTTTATAGTTAAATAATTGAATTCTCGTAGAATTTTTCTAATAATATTGATTTAAAAATGAATATGAAATTAAAAATCTTTCAAAATTTGAACTTTTCATATTTTTAATTAGAATTCATAAATTTAATTTTTCTCAATAAGTTTAATGTAATTTTTTTCAATATTTAAAGTTTTAATTTCTAATATATTTAATTGAATAATTTCAGAATAATCGGAATTTCGTATAATTTTAATCAATTCTTTAAAACGATTCAATTATTTTTATAAAAAAATTAGAAATTCAATTATTTTCAATATCTAGTATTATCCATAAAATTTCGCAAAATAATTCATATAAAAAAAAAAAATTTATTCAAAATTCAATTATTTTTATAAATAATAAAACTTCCACAGGAATTCAATTAATTTTGAATAGTATTTAAAAAAATTTCGAAAAAATCTATTCTTTAAACAAAATTGTTATACAATTTATAATTTAATTACTTCACTAATAATAACATTTTTCATTAAATTTAAAAACAAAAGAAGCACATATTTTTTGGAAATTCAATTTTTTTAAAAAATTTTTGATAAAATTCTAAGGAAAAATTCAGTTGTTCTCGAAAACTTTTCGCATTTAAATGTTTTTCTATATTATACTACTATTTTATAAAATTTCCCAATAGAATTCAATTATTTGAAAAAAAATTTTTGTAAAAATCTTTGTAAGATTTCAATTCTTTTAATAAATAACAAAATTTTTTTATGAATTAAATTATTAAATTAGAATTTAAAAACATTATTCCAAAGAAATGAATTATTTAAACATATTTTATAAATTCTTCGCAAAAATTAAATTATTTTTATAAATATTTAAATTCTTTCATGAAAATTAAAATTCCAGGAATTCAATTTCTTAGCAGGATAAGAAAGAAGTAAATATTTTAGATAAAATTAAGGAAAAAGTTAGGAAAATAAAATTTAGAATTATTATAAGGATATGAAAAAAAAGTTAATATTTTTTACGATAACAGGCAAAGCGAAGGGGTAAATAAATAATCAAATTTTTGTGGGCAAATTTAAATTTTCTACTTATTAATTTTAAAGTTACTTTTTACTACTTTTTTAAAATTAAATTTTTGGTAAGGAGCCTACTGGTATAACGTACGGAAAAACGACGGAATTGAAAAATATATCCGTGAAATTTTTGGAAAATTTCGCTAATTCTTTAAAAATCTAATAAAACCCAGAGAAAAATATTATTTAACAAAATCTATATTTTATTTGAGTGCGATTCCATGAGAGATCACATCGAACTAGCAGTTTCGAGGAAGACAAGCCATGCTTATCGAGCTATGGGGGACATCCCAAACGTTAGTGTCGTGAAGAGCAGTCCAATCGACCTAATTGGGGGAACCAATCGAAATAGCAGTGTCGTGAAGAGCAGTCCAGTCGACCTAATTGGAGGAGCCAATCCAAGTAGCAGCTTCAGGGAGACGAGCCATGCTAGTCGAGCTAGAGGGGACATCCCAAACGACAGTCGTGAAGAGCAGTCCAGTCGACCAAATGGGGGGAACCTATCGAAGAATAGCAGTGTCGTGAGAGCAGTCCAGTCGACCTAATGGGGGGAGACAATCCAAGTAGCAGCTTCAGGGAAGACCAGCCTGCTAGTCGAGCTAGAGGGACATCCCAAACGACAGTCGTGAAGAGCAGTCCAGTCGACCTAATTGGGGGAGCCAATCCAAGTAGCAGCTTAGGAGACCAGCCAA